>NW_003852466.1:2116394-2125697 GCF_000181295.1 Otolemur garnettii
GTGGGATCATGAGAGTGACCGGCGTGTTCTGGTTTGCTCCGCCCTTCCCTTAGGTAGCACTGAGTTCCATGTCCCAGAAACCCCTCAGTTGTGAATGAAATGGGAAGGTGAGCTCCCTGGAGCAGTGGTTCTCAACCTTCCTAATGCCACCACCTTTTAATCCAGTTCCTGTGGGTCACAACCCACAGGTTGAGAACTGCTGCCCTAGAAGGACGCACAGTGAAGAGGGAAGGCACTGCCCGTGAAATGCACCTGCAGTCAGCTGTGCTTCTACACTCTTGGTTCTACAAGGCCTGATCGTGGGAGGTGACGAGTTCCTTCTAGCCAATAGGAGGCCCAGGCTGTCCCATCAGAACTTCCTAGATCTGGGATGAGAAGGTAAGTAAGATGGTGATGAGAGCGATGGATTTCAGGGTTTGCATTGAGGGGTGTCTTGGCTTTTTCTTTAATCCCTTTCTTTCTATGGATTGCAGAATTCTACCTGGCACAGGCTGATTTTTATTTTTAGCCTAATTTAGATACTGAGGTTTCTGAAGACTGATAACATTCGCCTAATAATATCCTGCTTAATGCAATGACAATAAATTATAAAATGCATGGCGTTCTGTGTAAGTGATGGGATAGTTTGTATGGATGCCAGGAAGGAGGCTGAAGAAAGGCTGCCAATCAAATGCAAGCACCGGGGCGCTCAGGATAAGGCTGAGTCTATGTGTCCCCCTAATGCAGCAGTTCTCAACCTGTGGGTCGTGACCCACAGGAACTGTATTAAAGGGCCGCAGCATTAGGAAGATTGAGAACCACTGTCCTAAGGGCTGCTCTTTACCACTCCTCAATCTGCAGTAGACAGGAGCTAACTGGAGAACTGTCTCCCATTCCTAAACATGTCTAAGCTCCTCATTTGGTGGGACTGAGCTCTCAGTCCCTCCATAAACGGAGGCGCCACCTGTACTCTGACGGCTATTCACCCCCTTCCTCAGTTCCTTCTTGGGAAGGTAAGACCTGAAAAGGACCTTTCTGGGCTTTCCTTCAGCTTATGGAGACCAAACAGGAATACCAGGAGTGGTACAGTGTGGGGCAAAGCACTCAGAGACAGCCCCACCCTCCCAGTCTCAGTCCCTAGGCTGGGATTGAGGTTCTGTCCTTTTGACTTGCCTCCCTTGGGCAGCCACCTGCAAAGATCTGTCCTGTCCCCGACTCCCCGTGTCCTGGCTGTTAACCTGCACCACCAGCCCGTTTCCCACCACAGAGTGTGGGGCTGAACTGGAGGATAACAGGGTTGAATTCTTTCTCTTCAAATCCACATACATAACAGAAGCCTCTGAATACCCGGGGAGAGTACCACAGAACACAGGCAGCATTTAGCAAACCATTACCAGCAGATATGTAGAAGGTATATCAGAAACCCCTTAGAAAAGCAAATGACCAACACTGATATTTTGGTTGGGGCAAGGACCTCAAGGTGTGGACTCTTATTTATTTATTTATTTATATTATTTAGATGTTTTTAGTTTGCCAGACAGAAAAATATCTGTAACCTCAGCTTGTGTTTCTTAATGGAATAATGACACAGGTTTCCATGGAGGATCAATACACCTTCTGATCAGAATGGATCGAAGCAAAGCAATACTCTTACCTGCGAGGCAGTGAGTATCTTATGTAGGCAGAGGTCACAGGAGATTGCTCCTTTTCTAAAGTGCTCTCCGCAGCATGAAACAGCTAAAATCAAAGGGAAAAGGATGCTACTGCTTTCTTATTTGACAAGAATAGAAAAGCTAGTAAATACACTTAGCAAGAGAAAATGGTAATTTTTAAAATAATTGTTCAATATATTCTTTCTAAAGACAGCAAACATGTCTGTAAACCAAAATCCATTAGCTCTTACATACTTCATCATTTAGAAAGGAAGTGTTTTGCTCACTTCAACTCTGTGTTTTTTAAGGAGACATTTAACCACAGACGGCAACTATACAGAAAGAAGGATCAAACATCCAGTTGTTGTGAGAAGTCGCACGGGCAACATTTTACATGACGTCATCTGCTTTTTGGAACCCTGACAGAGGATGAATGTTCCCAATGGCCCCAGAGCCCATCTGATGCATCCCCATTTATACAACAGGAAACTGAGGCCCACTCAGCTTGAGGGGCTGGGAGCGCACCACGCAGCTGGCTGGGGCCACAGGAGCACCCTTCCTATGTGCCGTGGCACTCCCGTGCCAGAAATCATTCCTTCCTTCATTCATTCAATGGGTACTGAGTATTCTCTATGAACCAAGCACTGATTACTTTGGCTCTGGGGGTTAAGTTAAAAAACCTCTGACCTCCTGGAGTTTACATTCCAGAGAGAAGAGACTAAAAAAATAAACAAATTCAGTAGATACTATCTCAGAATGTCTCACTGAGAAGGCTACTTTTGAGCAAAATCCTGCAGGCAGGGAGGGAACAGGCCCTGGGCTATCAGGAGCAGCACCCTGAGGGGGGGTTGGGCAGCTCCAGGGGGTGGTGTGTTTGTCTGTGTGGGGGAGACACAATGTGACAAAGCAGGGGAGGCCAACGGGGAGCTGAAAATGACCACAGCCTCAGAGAAGATCTACTTAAAAGGAGGGTAGCAACAAGGACAGGGACGGAACAGCCAGGAGGGCAACAGAGGGAGCTCCCTTCTGAGGTCTGCAGGGCCAGACAGCTGCTCTGGGGGAGACCTCCAACTCAGCCAGTGGCTGGGATAAGGGGGAGAGGAGTAAAGGCTGCTCCTCTCACAGGCTTTAAAAAAGTAAGTGGGGAAACCTGAGGAGGGTAACACACCACAGCCTGAGGGGGACTCTCTGGCTACAAGCCTTATGGAAGGGAAATGCAGTTTCTGTTTCCACCTAGAGATTTAAAAAAAAAGGTGACCCGGCAAGTGCATGTCCCCAAAGACATCTGGATCCAAACATATGTTTAAGAAAAGCAGATGCCTTAATTGTGGTAAGGAGAAATCCAAGTGTTATAATCCTATCACAAATTTTACAAGCTTGTCTTTAACGAGCATACAGAAAATAAATAACACAATAATTAAGTAAACGAGATGAGGTATATATTAACCAGTGTGATGTAAGCGTTCTTACTTCTATATGAAATCAGTATTGTACCCCATAAATGCATTAATGTATACATGATCTATGTGTTTACAATTTAATAAACAAAAACGAATAATTGGAGGATGGAATTGGCCAAATATAAAAAACAAACAAACAAACAAAAAGAGTCTACAGGCATCCAACAGCAAATGATGCTTCCTGCCAGTGCAAACAGTTCCAAAGTACTCACTAGATTACAACAATAGTCAAAGTGTTTTATGATCCCTCCAGATGCATTTTTAAATTACTGGACACACTAAAAAGATGAATTTCAAGTCTCATGTGCTATAAAGCTATTAAAAATAAAATTGTTTCTAGGTAACAATCTAGTGTGCATTCTGAGAAGAGTTAGTGGGGAGCAGAAGAGAAATGATATGTGTTACATCTCAGAAGACGGACATAGTGAAACACAAAGTTAGTGCAAAGTATGAGACAGACCTGTGGCCACACCAGCCACACTTAACATTACCAGAGGTGGGTGTGCTGTCAAGATGCATGGGAAACAGTAAGTTCTGGACGGGGCGCCATTCTCCTCTTCTAGAGTCTTCCCTGGCACCCCTCCCCCTCTTTCTAAAGAACAGACTGCCCCTTCTTGGGATCACCTCGCTAAGTGCCCTGTTATTCTTTATTTAGCTGTTTCCCTTCCTTAGTGGTGCTTCTTGAAGGAAGGGACAATGCCTTCTTCTTTTCTCTCACTAAAGCTTAGCACAGAGCCTAGCAGATGGTTAAATGCCCACAGTTGTATTAATAAAATAAAATAATGAAAAATTAACTACACTTAGATGAAGAGGCCTCACATCGCTTTGATTATTTTTTTCAATCCAGGAAAAATTAGGAGGGTCAGCCCTGAAATATTTGTCCGTTGCTAATGACAAATCTATTTCAGTTCTTCTGATAGTACAGACACCACCCAAGTGACTGGCCACAGGAATTACCTGGAACTCTACAGGCAATGGTAGGTAGCCAAATTTCTCCTTCTCCTTTGAACAACATTTTCCAGACCTCGTTCACTCCACTGCTTTGTTGTACATCCTATTTTACTTGGAATGACTTTCCATTTTTAAACCATTACCACTTTTCTTGCTGTGATTATATGCCCCTAGGAAGTATCCTAACTTTTTAAAATAGAACAGATCGTGTTTTAATTATACAATATATTGTATGTTTATGTTCATGCTAATGGATAAGACCTATTTTTGATTGGTCAGAAATCTCATTTTCTCATCAGTAAAAAGCTTTTATGAAATGTTATGGAGAAAAACATCATTTTAAAGGATCTAAGAAATTTATTCTTTATTTTCTTGTCTTAGGAAAATCTAAAAAACTCCCCTTAATGTATTACAAAAAAAAAAAAAAAGATGTAATATATCTCAGGACAAAAGTACATGTTTTGGTTACTCTGTGACATTTATGTAGTCTTGTCAAAATGCCCCTTCTGTGTATGTTAAAAGGCCCTTTGGGATATCATAACACCAGCACATTACACAGTCCACACAGACATTCATATTTAAATTAAAAAAATTCTTCCTCCACATAGAAAGCCTTTAAGATTTAGCCCTTGAGAATCAACATTGCTTAGAGAATCAACTCCCCACCTCTTTCTGCGACCCCCAGGGCGATGGGGCTCTGCTCTGTAAAGGAGTCTGTGCAGTGTTTACATTTGTCCAACGCTTTGACGGGAGAGAAAAGAAACAACAGTAATTTACTGTTAAGCCAGCCTGTTTCTTAGAAATTCGCCAAGACTAAGACAATTTAGGGAGCATTTCAGGAGATGGATAGAGTGAGAATTTTATGGAACCAGGTCAGTTTATCCTTCCCAAAATGAGTGTCTGAGCCTAACTGTTGACACACAGAGAGCTGCACTGCCCTCTCTGCACAGGGAAGAGCACCAGGCAGAGAAGGACACAGCGCAACAGGAGAGGGGTCTGGACTTCAGGAGACCTGTGCCGTCACCGCTGCACGGCTGGTCTGAGTGGGGAGCAGGCTGGTTTGTGTCAGGGAGTGGGACATGCAGCAGAACTGCTGTTCTCAGGCTCACTTCCCCACACAGGCTTCTGAAAACTGAGAACACTGCCACTGTCTCCAGCCACAGAGAACTGTACCAACCACTAATGACAACCAAACTTTCTTTACCACAGGCACGGCAAACTTTCCTGATATTCCTCAATTTTCTCCCCTTTAAAACCGTGACTTGAGTGAAATTTACACTGTAAAATTCATTACCCCTCAGGATGGATTAAGGAGTGAGGGACTGAGGCACAGTTACTAGTCTGTACTGAGCCCCTTTAACAGGGACACAGCTCAAGATCAGAGAAGTTATTGTAACAAATTATTTAATTCACAACATTTGGTTTTTCAGAAGCAGGGAAGTAATTCCTGATGGTTTTCAGAGACCAGCAAGGCTCTCCTTCCAGTGACAGCAGACGCATGGTGGCAGCCAGCCAGCCCTGTGACTCTGTGACACAAGTTTCTGTGGACTCCACAGTGTGATACGGGAAGGGCATCAATTTTTAAGTTTGAGGAATAAATAGAAGCAGAGGCATTTCTGCCCTAAAATAGGACTCTGTGAAGGAGACTCACTGCATTTGACTGGGTGTTTTGAACTACAGCTCCCTCCACCCTTAAATATGTTTCCTTCAGAACATACCAGCTTTTATTACAGAATGTAAGACTATTTATGGTTTGGCTGCAAAAATAATCCAGGCAACTATTAATAGGAATAAAAAATGTCACACAGTAGTCAAAGTGGTCAGAACCCCACCTTCCTGTCAACCCCCAGAGCAACAACCACTGGTACACAAAGCTATAAGTCACAGAATTCTCTCAGGCACCGCCAAACATACAGTTTAAATGTTTCTGGCATAATTGGAAATGTTAATATTCTCTACATTTAAAAGGCTTAATAAAAAACTACCGAAGGCGAGACAAAGAAAACCGTCCAAAATGAAGGCTGCACAAATCTCTTAAGAAACAATAGCACGTTACTTTCTGCTAAGACGCAGCGCTGGAGCTCGAGAGTCGTGCCCTGTCCTAATTAGAGTGTGTTTCTCTGCAGGCTCCCCGGCCGCTCGTTATTCAGGACAGCCTGGACAGGATGCAGACACGGTCGCCTGGTGCACAGACGCACCTCAAAGGCGCCTGGATGGATGCAACCCTGGGCTTTCCAAAACAGAGAGGAAAGAAGCGCTCCGAGCACACGCTCGCTGGCATCCAGGTGCAAACAATGCCGCTCGGTGAGCAGGGCGGCTATTTACCAGGCAAGCCTTCTCCCGGGAAAAGGCATTTCAGCGTGGAATGCCGGACCGACTACACATGGCATTAACAAAGCAGATGACACGACGAGCACGCTTCGTTTCACGCATGGCTGTGTTTTTCGTGAGAGAGAAAGACTTAGACTGATTACCCTGAACTGCGCCGCCTCCACCGACCTCCTGCTGCAGCCGCCGTCCTCGCCGCCCAGGCCGTGCAACAAAGACGGCTTCTTCCCGGCCCTTCTGCCTCCGCTCCGGTGGCAGCCGAGCACCTCCGCCGCGGCGCAAGCCGGCAGCACCTCTATCGACACCGAGGCTCTATCCACAGGCTGGGTCTCTAATGCAGCATGAAGATCACTGTGGAAACCTACCAAACCCGAGCAGCCCGGCAGCCAATGAGGCGGAGGCACATGCGGCCCCGCACATGCTCCGTGAGGCGCAGGCTGTCACCGGCCGCTCGCAGGCTGCTAATCTAATTATAGCGAGCTTGCTAGCACACAGCCACTGAGCACCGCACGCCAGCAAACTGAATTTTAATAAATTAACCCCCCAGACAAAATCCTCTTGATTGCCTATCATTCTGAGGATTAATGTGTCACCTTATAAACTGTAAGTGCTTTTTAAATTGCATTCTTATCCCTCCCAATCTAGACAAAGTGTTCAAATCAATGAACAGTACTATCAGTTTACTTAAGCTTAACATATTCCAGCACAGAGAATAAATAATATGAAAATATACCATGAAAATGTTAGCAGTGGCATTATAAAAATCGGAGGCTCACTTATGTACCTTGATTAGTAATTTGACACTTATCTGTTATAAAGTGCTAATTAATTAATCTCTCTTCTATAGTTTGAGATACCATACAAATTCCCATCTGTAGTGGAAAATGCTAAGCAAGGTGTCAAAAATCATAATCTGGACTACCATAATTAATAATTCAAAACTATAAGCAGCAGAAAAGTCATTGTAAAAGCAAACATTAAAGAAATTACCCACTGTAAAGCCACTCCTAGCAACAAATCCTGGGACACATCGGTGAAAAACATGCATTCTAACAGCCAGACAGCTGGGGTTTAAATCCTGGACCCACCACTTCCTAGCTGAATGACCTTGGGCAAGTGACTACTTTTTCTGTGTCTCACAGAAAGTAATGGGAGCCACCTCCAAGGTCACTGTCCATGGGCTATAAGTTGGCAGCACAAGGCCGGCACAGAGTGGCCTCTGAGCTCTACAGTAAGCTGTTATTATTAATAGTACCCACGTTCTCAGCCACTCTACAATCTACCCTCCTTTCCAGTCTCACAGTACTCAAAAGAAGGACCTCAGTATTTCTCCCCTGTACAGATTTGTCACAAATACCATCCCTAAGTAATGAATGGTGAGAAGCTAGCAGTGAACTTGATCAATCACAGGCAACCATCACGGGCTTTCACTGTGCAGTAAGGCAAATTATTTTGTCTGCTTTTATTTGGATATATAACAGTCACTAATTTCACTTGATTCTAGAGGAACTGATCCCAAAAGAAATTATCAGGAAATTATGGAGTTATAATTATATTTCATTGATGATTTGCAGTCTAGCTTAAATGATATACATTTCAAAAGTGTTTTCTACAGGAAATAAATCGGGAGAGGACAAGTTGCAATTAAATTTAAAACGACAAATTTACATGAAAAAGGAAAAGGAGAGAGTCTGCCAGTGAAATGCAACTTTCGGCCCTACAACTTATTTATCTATCTGTTTCCCTTAAAGCCATCTCTTTTTCTCAGTATGTTTTTCACAGGATGAACAGTCCTCGGCTGTTACTAATCAATGTGTAAATTTGTTAAAACTTTTTTTCTCATTTATTTCTAGAAATTGGTATGTTCTACCAGTCAAGTTCCAATCTGAGTATAAAATGCAAATATATCATTTCTGCGGTTTTACTTTATTGTAGTTTTTGGTAAAAATCCGTTACAAAAAGCTGACATGCTCAATAGACATTATGATTTACTCTGAGGAACCAAAAATTCCCAGGGATTAATCAGCAACCACAGAAAAGGAACTGACCAAGAGGCGTTTCATCCTTCAATCTTTGTGTACCACAAACATTTGGAAAAATAAACCAGTGAAAGAAATGGCATGGACCGTAAACTTCAAGGAAAAGCACAGAAAAACCCACGGTCCATAAATTCAGGAGT
Organism: Otolemur garnettii; assembly: GCF_000181295.1. NCBI lineage: Eukaryota > Metazoa > Chordata > Mammalia > Primates > Galagidae > Otolemur > Otolemur garnettii. The sequence continues at coordinate 2,124,944 of NW_003852466.1, forward strand.
GAAGACTGTGTTGGGATGCAGACACACAAAGTCTGAAAAACAATGATGGAGATAAGTCTGCTGAGAAGGGTGACCGCCACACGTGCCACCATGAAGCATTATCCCTGTGAATTACTGAAGCGCAATTACCATTATCAGGAGGTAAAACTCCAGGAGGAGCTGGCTTCTGTGATGTGGCCTAAGGCGCAGCTCCCTGGAGGCTGCCAGGATACCGACTAGTAACACTTTCAGGCATTTCTCTAGGAAACCTCTAACAGCTTCTGCCTTCCTCTTCATTTAGCAGACTGCTAGCTCAAAATAGGCAACATAAAGCTGTTTAATTAATTTGTTTCAGGCCTGTTGAGTAGAAGCCATTAAACAGACACTTTCTAAGAGAAAAAAAGCTACTGTCCTTTCTTAGATTTATCTGGCAACACGTTCTGGTCCAATACTTGTTTTGAAACTGAGGAACAGTTCATTGGTAATCTTTCTTAGTGCCTCTCTGCTGGAGGAGCCCATGTCTATATAAATACTTGTACATATAAACAATAAAAGATTACAAATATAAAACCTCTTCAATAAGCACTCTTGTCTTTGAAATTCAGTCAATTCCTTTTGAATCTAAAAAAATTATTTGTTCACTCAATGAATATTTTGGGGCACCCAATATGTGCAAAGACCTGCAATGACCCTGGGAATACTGCAGTGAGTGAGATGGGACACTCTGGTTACTAACGGAACTTCCACTCTAATTCCAGAGACCCTGGGAATACTG
>NW_003852466.1:2126101-2143573 GCF_000181295.1 Otolemur garnettii
CTTCCACTCTAATTCCAGAGACCCTGGGAATACTGTAGGGAGTGAGATGGGACACTCTGGTTACTAACAAGAGCTTCCATTCTAATTCCAGAGACAGTCATCACAGAGGAGTAATACTGATCTATGTAGTGGGGGAACCTGTGATGCACAGGAGTGGGGTGCAGAGTCTGGCTTTCTGCTCCCTCAGCTGGAGAGTAGGGAGGGACTTTCAAAAGCTGTGAGGGTCACTGAGAGGTGGCAGCTGCCAGAGGAGAGGACACACGGCACAGAGGGGTAGGAGAGTTTGGTTCAAGCTCCTTGAACTTCTGATTGCCGATTCCTCCATTCTAGATCTCCTCCTTTCCCGAAGAGACTCCCATTATCTTCCAAGTAGAAACCATCACAGACCCTGCCCAGCAGAGACAACTGTGATGTGGACATGTCCCCACTGAAACTGCCTGCCCCATGCATGGATCCACTCAAGCCCTGGTCTGATTCTAACCTCTAAGAGGAAGGGAATTTTCATCTATAGAGTGTGTTACTGATTTTCCCCCCTCTTAGGAAAAAAAGGGGCTCACATAACTAGGAACCATTTTGTTTAAACCCAGACAGAGAGATAACTTCAGATAGGTCAGAATATTCTGGCCAGAAGGGCCTTGGTTTCAGCTGTTGGCTGAGAGGGGCCAAGAAAGTTGCTTCTGCTCCAAGGAACGGCACCAGGGACTCGCAAGCTGGGCCACCTGGGCTGACCATCCTCCTGTGCCTGGGAGAACTCAGGACCACTCTGCTCCCTCAACCCTGTCAGAGGCAAGGAAGGCCCAGCAGTTGAACCACAGTCTGCACAAGCCACGGGCCCCAGCCCACATCAAGATTAGGGCACAGCTTGGGAAGGGGCTGGCATAGCAGCAATTCTGTCCTAAAATTCAGCCACCACAAGAAGGCACTGCAGGTGGAGCCCAGCAGCGACACCAATGGTCAGTCCCCAGCGCACACCAGCTCACCGTGGCATGTCACCAAGGCCATCCCCACAGTGGGGGAAATAGGCGACCAGGGCTGAGAACTGGTGGACAAGTGTCTGGGCAGCTGCGTGTCCCTTCTTCTATGTTCACGACACCCACACGGTGCTTTTCTTTCTTTGCAGAGAGTGTGGATATCTCCATCGGCGCAAATCAGGCTAATGTGGCAGGGCTGGGAAAGATGGAAACCGGCTGCTGGGATCAGTGGCTACTCCAAAGCCATGTAGGCCCTGGCCCCGCCGCCTCACAGACACGCAGCCACCTGCACTGTGAGGTGACTCTGCTGCCTGAAGAGGTCCCCAGGGGCCCTCTGAGCATCAGTGAGGATGCTGCATGAGTCAGTTTTGGGGCCTCCTTGGAAGCTGCCTCTGAGAGGGAACAATCTGTCTGCACAGTGACCTTGCTGGCACATGGGACCTGAATAGACTGTTCGAGTCTCCTTGTGAGGCAGGGATTAGAAGCCAGTCCTGATCTCACAGTGTCCTGTCAAAGCCTAGGTCTTTGTTTCTTCTTCGAATGATCCATTTTTTCTGGCACTAGTGGAGAGGACACACAAGGGTGGGGCCCTGTGAGGACCGGGAGGTGTGATGAATTACAGAGTTACTGTGACTCACGCCAGGGTCTGGACCTTGGTTCTTATATGGGGCTCCTTGTCACCAAGGTCCTTATCCTCTCCTCACAATGACATTTCACTAGTAACTATTTAGTTCCTATCATTTGCCAAATACTGTGCTAGGATGAAGACAAGAACCTTCCAAACCAGGAAAGGAGACAGATTACAACCAGGCCAATGACTACACCTGAACAGGGCTCTAACACTGTCCCAGGATCTTCACATAAAGCATCTGCTTTGGCAATCCCCCAAATGCTGTCAGATAAGTATTTTCTCATTCAGAGATGAGAGAATGGGCCGGGGCAGTTATAGAGACGCTCTGGACTCGGTTGGTTCCTAACACCATGTTTGTTTCTACACAGGAAAAACTAATCATTCCATGGATATGATAGGTTAATATATGATAAAATCATAATAGATATTATAACCTACTAAGAAGTGGGTATTATAGAACAAATAGATGGTATTACTTATTAAGAACTGTGAATTAGGTTGCAGGAGCCATCCTAAGCTTTTAGCTTGTTTTCAAATCATACCATGGTTTTTGGATGTCAACTTGGCATCTTCCAGGATGGGAAAGTGTTTATTTACCTTATTGATAATCTCTGTACTACTGTTATGCCTGAAATTCTTCCAAAAGACCCCGGCAGACAAATCCGAGACACACTCCAATGTAAAAGGCACGAGGTGAGTTTACTCAGGCCCTGGGAAGCCCGGACTCTCCTGGCATGCAAGCTGAGGAAGAGCCTCGAACCTGGGGTGGAGGAAGTTTTTATGGGGTACAGAAAGCAAGAGGGTTAGGGTCGGATATGAGTACACTTTTCATTGGTGGTTGGTGATTTCATTAGTAAAGGAGGAAGTAAAGGAGGATTTGCATTGGTAGCTGATGATTTCACTAGTAAAGGTGAATTTGGATTGGTACAGGTGAGGGGTGGGAGGTGGGGGGTCCCTTAACTGGGGGCTAGAGTTGGTGCAGCCTGATTACCTGTATTTCAAGGTAATAGAAACTTATTGTTTATTATAGCAACTATTTGCCTAAGGTGACTCAGTTTACAGCGCAGTGGCTGTGCAACCTGGGGTGGGGGAGAGGCAGCAGGGAGTGACCCTGCAGGTTTCACTGGCAGAGGTTGGGGCGGAAGGGCTAGATATGGAACTTATGCAGTAAACAGCCAGGAATGGGGCTTGTGCTGTAAACAACAAAATGGAGCTAGTTTGGCTCTCACATTCCCCCCCTTTCTCTTGTGACTGATGCTCAATCCTAAACAAAATGGAGCTAGTTTGGCTCTCACACTACCTAAAGGATCTGGGGTTGGACTCTTATGTTGACCATTGGATAAGTCCTAAAACACTTTAAATTACAGTAAATGGGTAAATTTCAGTATGGTCTCTTATGGAATGCCTAAGTATTTCAGTTACATGAAGGTTCCTATAATTTTAAATGGCACACCACATATAATCTTGCACAAGTAACGCATGCTGCTATTTTAAGAAAAAGCTTCATGAAAGAACTTGAAGTATTCATGGCATGAATGTTCATAGCCATATTTTAACACTAGTAACTTTGAAAGATTAGACTTTTATCCAGACAGATATGAAACTATACAGCATCCTTCGTTATGAAATTCATTTCGGGTCTTTCTGCACTTTTAAAGTCAGTACAAGCCAAAGGATAGCTGTCTTGAGAAGAGTCATATCAAAACTTTGCAGGTTATATCCTAAATGAAACTCCTAGGGAGAAATTATGTTGTTAGAACAATATTACCATACTCTTCTCTCCGTCCACCCCATCATATTTCATCCCAAACTAGCTGGTAACCTTTAATCAATTTACTTAACTTCTCTATGCTTCAATTTTCTTATCTGTGACATTTGGAGGGTGATAATGTTCAATCTTAGCATTAAACAGTAGCCAGTTGGTTAATCGAATGATGGTGCATAGATAAAGTTAATGGACTACTATGCAGTTATTTGGAAGTGATATAAAGTCATATTTACTAAACAGAAATATAGCTGAATATTAGATGAGAGCAATACATCAATGTGTATAGGTTGACGATTCCCAATCCAAAAATCTGAAATGCTCCGAAGTCTGAAATTTTTTGAGCACCAACTTGACATGCAAAGGAATATTTCAGATTTGGATTTTCAGATTAGGGATGTTCAACCAGTATACATTCTGCAAATATTCCAAAATCTGAAACAGGTTTTGTCCCAAGCATGTCGGATACGGGATACTCAGCCTGTATGAGGATTCCATTTTTGTTAAATTCTCTCTGTATCTACTGATAAACTGTTTTTCTTTGAACACACACACAGAAAACATCCAGGGGCAAATGCTAAATGTTAATAGATTTTGTTTCTACACAGTGGAGATGGGTGACCTGTCTGAATCGTTTTAATTTTTCTACTACATCATTGTTGACAATGAACATAAATTGTTTACAAAAACTTTGTTTTTTTTTCTCACTCCCACTCAAGGAAAAGATAAAAAACTATGAATGGCTAATTTTCAGGGAGTAGTCCCTCTGAAGTCTCATTCTTGGAGATTCTTGCTGCCCCAGGCCCTGGTCATTTGATCTGGCCGATTGCCAGTCTACATGGCACAGCTTAGGTTTGTTAACCAGCTAGTAAGTGGCAGCCTCAGCAAACAGGATTGTGATGTGCTAACCATTCCCAACCATCAGTCCAATCATTAGGCTGGGAACCAAAAGTTCAGCTTGGAATTGTCAGCCAATTTACCTGTTATTATTAGACATTAGAGCAAGACTCTGCTGGCATTTGTTCAAGTCCTTATTGCTAAAGAGGGCTTAGATATTTCTTCTTAAGTTATTTAGACAATTCTTTCCTTTGATCTAAAAACATTCTTACACACTTGGAAGATCTGGCCAGATGCAAATGTCTGAAAAGTAGCCAGTAAGTTTAAGTGCTATGAAAAGTGAAAAGTACCGTTTTTGAATATAAAGTTAGAAACATCAGTGTGAGTCAAGACTGACTGGAACCTTGGCAAGTTTCTGAACCTCTGTGGATTATTACCACCCCAGGGGGAGCGAGTTTGAAACAAGGTAAAATGGAGCAACCATCTTTCACAGTGTGTCTGCCTGACGATATTTTCACTGCCATAGTTTTAAAAATCCTGCAAATTGTGGCTTAGTTAATAGCAGATAATGGTTCAATAGGTTTATTAGAAAGACATTTCCACTTAAAGGTATGTGTTTTAAGAGTACTTTTATTATATCTAGGAACTAATTTTTCCACAATAGAAATTAATGTGCAAATGGGATTTAACAGAAATTTGCCTTGAAGCAAACTGAACTCCATGCTGTCTGTACCATTAAGTATGTAATTACCTGTAACCTAAGACTTCCTTTTTTTTCCTTTCTGAAAATAATGACCCCCAAGGTGCTCTTTAGAACGCTGAGTTTTTCATAAACAGTGACGACTTTTCTGTATCTAGATTCTCTGTATTTTTCTTGTGTCTATTTACATATGTAAGATAATACAGAGTTCCTTTTTCTGTTTTCTTGCTATAAAAGAACAACAAAAAACATAATGGTGGTGAAGAGAGTGGTAATAAATATGGCACCTTTTTCATTGCACAAGTGTCCTTCTCCTGAAGCATTTACCACTCAGTGATTCTAACAGAAAAACAGCAGCGTGTCCTTCAAGAATGAAGAAAATGTTATCTGAAGAGAAGAATCCTTTAAAAGTATGAACATCAGAATAGTTTCTAAATAAAGAAGAGTATCCGTGTCACTTACTTAAGGTTCTTTCTTGGGTTAACAATTTATGCTTTGTGGACACAAAACAAAAAAAGTTCTCCCTCCAAACATTACAGGAACAGTTTGTAAATCCCTGGTGATGCCTGGAAGCCACTTTTGCAGATGTGGGCTCTCTCTATGTGGGGCACCTCCCACCTTTTTTCCTAAGAACAGTTATCAGTGTATCCAGAAGAACACATACACGGGAATGATAAGTTGCACTGCTGTGCCGCTTTTATCATGCATCTGCGACCAGCTTGGAAACTGTATGTGATTTGAAGGACATTAATTCACCTAAGGAAACTTTCTTGGGTTTCTCTTTACTTTCAAAGTCAGATTACAAGCTAATTTCAATTTCAAGTATTTGATTACATGCCTCTTAAATGACTGACTGCTGATGATCTTTACCAAGTCTGTGCTCCAATTCAGAAGAAGCTATTTTAATTCCACTGCAGGTTGGTCTTCAAATGAAGAGGAGAGTTTAAATTTCTCTTACACGGGATACCAGGTGATGAATGCTTTCCATCATGAAGTTTGAGTCAAGCCATTTTCATGCTAAATTATATGGAAGGTTTTTAAACTAATGTCACAGAAAAAATGGCACTAAATACCTAACAGCTGAGTGGGAAAGCTCCCCCAGGCTCCAGGGGGCAGTGTTAGGAACTGCCTACTTCATATCTCGATGGCATTTTGCACATTCACAGACTAAAGAAGCATTTATAATTTGAACCATCTTCTCCCGAAGGGTAATAAGCACAATCTTCATATTTAGTTCTATCATTGTTTATGAACAAAATCAATTTGAGTATGTGACGTAAGCCAATGCTAGGTTTTAAAAAGATGGTACCTAGTGTTCTGTTATATTGAAGACATTATTCAGTGTTGGGGGGGATGTTTTAGTTAATTTTGTCTACAATGGGTGCAGCTCATCCACACAGAACAGAGTAGCTCCTGGCTTCTGTTAGTGAAGAGAGTGGGAAATCTCACAAGCCTTGCCTTCCACGGGTAGAGATGGGTGGCCCAGTGGATGAGAGTTCACGCTCCCACTCTCGTCCTTACGAGACCACCGGTGACAGAGCCACTGCACCCACGCACAGCAGGGGCTGTCCTCCTCAAATCCCAGCCCAGGATGGGCCAGAGGGAGAACAGAGAAGAAAGGCCTCTTTCGATATGTAATTATCATTTTTCTTAAAAATTTCCTCATTTTCAGCAATAAAACTTACATAGAACTTCTTCTCTTTTTTATTTTTGCAGAAAAACTCCCCTTATCCTCAAATCTTCTGCATGCCATGTACCTTTTGATAGGCTGCATTTCATGGAGGGGGTGGGGGGGAGAAGCAGCACTCCAACCAATTGGCAACTGAGAAAAAGCAATACTAAAGCACCGTTATTTAGAATACTAGTTGGTCTTAGCTGTGTGACAGTAATCGGAATTTCAGGTAATCTATCTTCCTTTCTGATTTATTAGTCTGGGGCCACTCTATAGCCTGGGCCCACTCATGCCTTCACCAGTATTTCTTTTCAGCATTGTTCTCAGACTACATCACAGGACAATGGAATTCACTGCACCCAATTTTTCAGATATGAGCAAACTGAAGTCATCCAACCGCATAACATATTCCACCTACAGAATTCAATGTCAGAGTCATGTACTGGTGATATTTCATGTTCTGTGGAAATGTGAGCCCTTTGCAGAGCCTAGATGGTACCCATCTAGGTCACCTGTGTTCCCACTGATGAGAAAGTATTCTCCTCCCCGAGAAGGACGGTCCCATAAAGACACCGTAATGCCAACATTCCAGTGTTAGTCAGAATAAGCAGTGAAAGAGAAGAGAGTCTGGAAAAAGATCCACACATATAAAATTGATTTTTAACACGGGCATTCAATTCAACGAAAAATGAAAAGCATTTTCAACAAATGATGATGAAACAATTGGCTATCCATTCAGAAGAAAAAGTAAACTCTGACCCCTACCTCACATTGTAAACATCAACCTGAGATAGATCACAGATAACAAAAGTTAAAAACTCAAATTATAAAGCATTTAGAAAAAAAGGAGAATATTTTGAAATAGATAAAAATTTTTTAACAAAAGACCAACTGTAAAAGAAAGAACTGATATAATGGTCTTCAAAAAACATAAAAATGTCTCCTTATCAACCAACATGAAAATGAAAAGGCAAAAAAACTAAATAGTAAGAAATATATCCAGTACACAGACCTAGAAAAGACGTTTAGCCACACAAACTAACTCTTACAGATCACTAACAAAGGACAACAATCCAACCTTAACAAGAGAGCAAAGGAATGAACAGACACTTCACAAAGAAAGAAATACAAATGATCCGTAAGTACACTTACACAGGAGGGTACTCCACCAGGAGTGGGCAGGGAAATGCAAATTAAAACCACGGGAAGACACAATTTCATAGACAACCAAATCACTAAAAATAAAACACACTACCAAATGTTGGCAAGGAGATATTGTCTGTGACAGTTCTTACCAGGTGACCTAAACCTTCACCCTACAACCCTGCAATTCCACTTATGGGTATTACTCAACATATAAAAACATGTGTCCACAAAAAAGACTTACTCAATAATATCCCACCTGTATAAATTTAGAAAGAGATGACAGGAATCAGAATGATTTCTTCTGGAGGGGGAAAAAGGGGAAATGAATGGAGAAGTGGCAGAGGAGCACTGGCTGTGATGATGCAGATGGTCTATGTCTTTGTTAGAATGATCAGCTGAGTGTATATATTTGTCAGAATGTATCAAACTTTGCACTCTTCTGCACATCAGAACACTGCACACTTAAGATCAGTAAACTTTACAACCAAAAATACTCTATTGCACAAAAAAAATTACCATTATGAGATTGCTAAGAAGTTTTTTAAAAGGTTGTATTACTGATTTCATTATCCTAATAAAATTATTTTTGGGCTCCAATGAACCTTCAAACCTCTAATTTTGTTTTACAATACAAAATTTAACTGTGTTTACATTATTAGCACATTATGTATACATAAGGATAAAACAGTGATTCAATCTCACATGTAATTATGATAGTTAAAGTTTTTACAAAGGAATGTCATTTTGTGCCTTTATATTGATATGATGTTATAAAGGCCTGAGAATAATTTTTCCTATTCCTACGTTGGCCTTATTTTAAAGCTAATCATAGTTAGCATCAATTTAAAACCCCTTTCATATTGTCAACTAATATTTTTGCCTCTTCAGCTTTTACCAGCCAACTATTTCTCTTATTTGTCTCAAGTTTGTAATAAAGCAATTTTTCTGGAGGAAATTAATCCATATCTTATATGAATATAATACACATACATATAATCTTCTATTTTTCTCCTTGATTCCAACATCATTCTTTTTTTTTTTTTTTTGAGACAGAGTTTCACCATGTTGCCCTCAGAAGAGTGCCGTGGTGTCACAGCTCACAAGAACCTTGAATTCTTGGGCTTAAGCAATTCTCTTGCCTCAGCCTCCCAAGTAGCTGGGACTATAGGCACCCACCACAATGCCTGGCTATTTTTTGGTTGCAGTTGTCATTGTTGTTTAGCAGGTCCAGGCCAAGCTTGAACCAGCCAGACTGGGTATATATGGCTGGCACCCTCCACATCATTCTTAAATTCATAGCTAAGCATTTCTGAAGTCTCTAGGGGAAAAAAAATACAGTCCTGGGTTTGAATATCTGTTCTGTTCCTTATAGCTGTATGAATTTAGGTTAAAATTCTTCTTCTTAAATAAAGATGGTTGTGAAAATAGCTATTTCATAGCTTTAAAGGGGAGGGGAGAGGAGAGTTCTTCCCTTCCCCCCAACAAATAACCCAATAAGAGGACTGTTGTCTGCAGAGAACGGGAAAATAATAATAAAGCCACATGCAGACTATTCCAAAAACATGTCAGTGGCAAAACACCCTTCCCCTGGGGAGAACAAGCCTCCATAACACTACATGGGACAATTCAAAGCAAAGCAGGCTGGTGGCCACCCCTGCAGAGCCCAGGAGGGAGCAGAGCCACAGGGGCACCAGGTGAGTCTTTCAGAAACAGCCAGCCTTTAGGGAATGCCTTCCCACTTCCCCTGTGCCTGGCCCCACAGTGACACACGCCTATCGTTCAGTCCAGGAAGCAGATTCAGCCGTCACCATCCTAGAGTCGAGGATGCAATGAGTGACCACTGATGTCCTGGAGGTTGCCAGCAGTAAGTGGAACTGGGGGTGTGCTGGCAATGCACCCCAGAACTGCCTTTGAACCCGAGTCACGTGACTATTTCTGAACTGCCCGCCTTCCCAAGAGCTTAAGAAAGTGACTGGGAAGAGAATGAGCGATGAGCAAAGGGGAATTCTTTATTTAAAACAGCCTGCATAGGAGAATTCGGATCCTTAAAGATCCATAGCAATATAAGAACTAAGAAAAATTAAAATTAAAAAATAAGAAAATTTAAAAATAAAAGTCATTTGTTTATTCCTTAAGAAAACAGACTACAGTTTAATTTCCTAACGTCCAGCAAGTCGAGTAGAGCAGCCTTGCCGAAAACGCATCAGCATCCTGATGTGCCCGTTAGCCCATCTGGCTGCTCTCACACTCTCCAAACAAGCCCCAAACTCCCGTATCTGTGCCCATAGCACCTGCTCCAGAGGCCCCCTGCCCTGGAGAGGAGGCCCGTCCAGTGCTCTTACCAAGACAGTGAAGACGGGCAGAAGGGAGCAAAGCCACCTGGCCGTCCCCCAGCTGAGTGTGCTGTCAAGGCTGCAAACTCACCTCTCAGCCGTGGTATAAAAACTGTTTAGTAAAGCAGTAATTAGACTGTAGCGTTTAACATGATTCCTGTGTTGCCCTCACTTCCTAGCTCTAGACAGGAGAGGAAGGCAAACCACTCTCATTAAAAGCGCATCCTTTTTCACTTTGAGCCTTGTTCCCCCACGTGAGCCCCTGAAGTGTGAGAAGCAGCAGAGACAGTATGACAAATGAGAACTCGCTGAGCTCAGAGGTCAGACTGTGGGATGCGCCCTGCAACCGCCAAGGCGCGGGGAGGGGCAAGGCCAGGAGAGAAGGGACTGCCCATCATCACCGCGCTGCAGCACACATCAATAACCCAAAGTCTCCAGCAAGTGCGCATCCACCAGTCCAAATAAAGTACACACTAGTATGAAAACACAATGAACCTATCAGAAGAAGTGTTGAAATCTCCGCACACACGCATGCATGAACCTCAACAAACCACCCTCTCATTTGATTTTAGTCAAAGCAAGTGCAATCTTCAACTTTAGGTCATAAATATGTTATCTCAGGCAAACAATAACATTTAAATTTTACTTATTTAATTATTGGCTATCTTCTAGATGGACCTATCTTGATAAACTAAAAAAAAATGTCAATTATTCCAAAATTATTTAGTGACACATATACACATATAGTGGGGGACACACTCACACACACACATTCTAGACCAGGGGTTGGCAAATCCTTTCACAAAAGACCAGATAAGGCCACACAACCTCTCCTGACCTCTCAGCTCCACCAATGTACAATGAAGTCAGCTATGGTCAACATGAATAGATGATCCTGGCTGTGTGCCAAAAGGTTTTTTTTTTTTTTACAAAACAGATAGTGAGCTAGATCTGACTCACAGACTATAGTTCGCCCACTCCAATCTACATGAAAACATCATGTGGCATCTAGTCTTTAATATATATCAGAAACGGAAACTTCAGAGCAAAAAAGAACTGCAACATACAACCTCTTATCTCCAACTGTACAATGTTGGATTTAGATAATATTTCTCTTGAGCTTCTGGAAGGTGCTAATTTTTATCCTCAAACTCAAGATTTGAGGGTGTTTATCTTTTCTTACACAAAGCACACGAACAGGTATTAAAGCTGATCACTCTGGAAAAAGAGCAGCCCATGTGTGAGTCTGGAGAGCCGAAGTGTTCTACTTACAGGAGGATTCTTCATGTGACCGGGATTGGCTCTCACCAGGCCCAGTGTACCTTGAAAAGAAAAAAGTCAGCTCTGCCACTTAAGAGCTCAATTGATTCACTCAACTTCAAAAGGGCCCTGAAAATGCCAGGCTTTGAAAAACACACAAAACGGTTGAGGAGCAGAGAAAAGCAGGGTGCATCCTTCTCAAGTGACACAGAAGAACTGTGTCCACTGGTTTAAATTAAAACCTAATCTTTAGATCAGGAATGGTAACTATTTAAATGCCAAAAAGGAACATAATCCCATACAATACAAAACAAAACTAAAAAGATTCTGTCTCAGGGTCTAAGAAGAGAAAACCCATTCAATGGCAGTCTGCTAACACGAAAAAAGCTCAGCACTGCAAATTTGCTGCTCAGATCTGAGCAAACGCTCCTGTAGGTCGAGAGGACAGTTATTCTGGATTTTTAACATAGTAAATCAGGGTGTATGCAGTGGAGCTTTGCTGCTGCCTGGGCCTGCTGCTAACCATCCCCTGGTGACCAGGCTGGCCCAGCTGCCTTGGGCTGGTATCCTCATTACAGTGGGCAAACTACTGGAAACCCAAACTTTCAAAGGGGGCTGCCTGGAGTCCTTTGAGGACATGAGTAACTATCTCAGTTCCCAAATATTTCATGTCTCCTTCTGTGTGACTCTTTCTAAAAATGGTACCACTTTGAGAAGTACTTATCATTGGGAAACAAGTGAACGTTAGCTAGATGAAATAGCCATCCCGTAGCATCATGAAAAAAAAAAAAACAGAAAGAAAAAAGGACCTGAAAAAAGTGCTGTAAATTTTTAATTTTTAAGATATACAAGTAATTATGTAACTAGCCTGAAAAAGAAATTTGTGAATCAAAAGGATTACTTTATATAAAAACTGGGTGGCGCCCACAGCTCACTGGGTAGGATGCCAGCTACATACACCAAGGCTGGTGGGTTCGAATCCAGCCCAGGCCAGCTGAAAGAATAAAAATAGCTGGGCGTTGTGGGGGACACCTGTACTCCCAGCTACTTGGGAGGCAGAGGCAAGAGAATGGCTTAAGCCCAAGAGTTTGAGGTTGCTGTGAGCTGCGACGCCACTGCATTCTACCCAGGGTGACAGCTTGAGACTCTGTCTCCAAAAAAAAAAAAAAAAGGTCTACCCATAGGTCTTCTGCTTTTGAGGGACAGGGTTCCCTCTTATCTCACAATTGACTCTGAGCCCCGAGCCACAAACATCTAACAGTGGATTCCCAAGGGGTCAGTCGCTGCTCTCGCTTCTTCTCAAAGGCTTGGTTCCTGTGGTCTCCATCTTTTCCTACCTTCCAAATCCGCTGCCTGCCCACCCAGTCCTGTGTATGTCTTGTTTTAGCAGCAACTGAAGAAATATAACAAACTGAACCCAGCTGGCAATGAGTCTTCTGTAAATCCTACTTTGAAAACTCATACTGACTACTGATGTATTCTCTGGCAATGAACTTGAGGACTCGGGTGAGGTATATAAGCCCTCTGTCTGCTTCTGTTCTTGACTCAAACACCCACTCCCGGAGGCCTTCCCTGACCCTCACCTGCTTTAGTTTTCCATTGCTGTGCAGAAACTCAGCAGCGTAACCCAACCCCCATTTATTATCTCACAGCTTTAGTTGGTCCCGGCCTGGGCATGGCTCACCTAGGGGCCCTAAGGTCCCTGACAAAGTGTAAAAGGCAGAGTTCGTGTAGCTCTCGGTAAAATGTGGTCCCTCTAAGCTGGGGCCACTCTCAGTTCCTGGAGGCTGCCCCCAGTTCCCCACCTCGTGGCCTCTCAAAGGCTCTCACAAACAAGGCAGTTCACTTCCTCAAGGCCACTCTACCCCAGTCTGCAGAGACGGCGTCTTTACAACCCAACCTGCTCACAGCAGCGACAGCACATCACCCTCACCACACTCATCTCAGAATCAGTGGACCACACTTTTTAAAATCTCTACTCTGCCCCTGTCATATCACCTATCCCAAACCTGCTTCATCTTCCTCCACATTAGTTTTTGCCATTTGAAATACCAAATATGCTTTATGTTTATCTACTGTGTTCTCTGCTTCATCTCACTATACTACATGCCTCAGGAAGACCAAACTTTTTGTCTCTCTTTTATTATCACTATTATTGCTATATCCGCAGGCTACAGAATAGGTTCAGAGTTAGGTTATCAGGAAATATGCATTGAATTGGTGTATTATTTACTATATAGGCCTGCTTTTTAGTCTCACTTTGTCACCCCTCAGTAGAGTGCTGTGGCATCACAGCTCACAGCAACCTCATACTCTTGGGCTCTTGTGATCCTCCTGCCTCAGCCTCCAGAGCAGCTGGGATGACAGGCACCTGCCACAACACTTATTATTATTTTTTTTTTAAGAGATGGGGTCTCACTCTTGCTTAGGCTGGTCTCAAACTCCTGAGCTCAAGCAATCTACCTGCCTTGGCCACCTGGAATATATAAGGTCTGCTTTTAAAAGCATCAGGATCTCAGTTTCTCTGACTGCTGCCAAGCTGAGATTTCTATGACCTCTTTCTACTGTCCTTACATTGCATCAGAACTCTGTTGAGTCACAAGAGATGCAGTTAAATGTTATCTTCCCCATGGTAACACAGCTATATAGTTCTATTTTCATTTCAAGTTCTATTGCAAACATGGAAAATTTCAGGCAATTATGTGGTGAAAACTCCACATTGAATATTTGTAAAACCCAGCATTTTACATTTATGTGAAAACAGATGTCTTCACTGTCTGGTGTCCAGGCCCACAGATGATTTAACTTTATTTTTTTTTTTAAATTTTAAAAATTATTCAAACAGTGGAGGAAATAGGAAGTAAAAACCAAGTTCTTAGAAAACCAAGAGTATGTATTAAAAATCAGTGACTCAAAAAGAGAAATGGGGCATTCAGAAGCAATGAACATCCACCACAGTAATAAATGTTATGGATCCATCATTACCGCATTTAGAGGAATGCTGCTCTTTGCAAGAGGCAGGGGAGAGTGCAAGGCCCAACGTCGTGAATATGAACTACAGCTCCAAGTAACACACAGGTTTGGTGTTCATTCTAACCCCTGTACCTCTGGTTAACAACTTTTTGTAGGTGATTTTTAAAAACCCAAATGCATATGCACTTAAAACAACACTCATAAGCCCAACTGCAACAGTGAGTTCCAAATTAAATTGATGGTTTTCCTGACAATGCACCTTGAAAAGTCTCTTGTGCGAGCATGTGGTCTCCTGCAGAGTAAGCACTAGCTGCCCAGGTGATCCTGAGAAGCAGCCTGATTTCCCTATTACCTTGTTTCCACTTTCCCATTCTTTTTTATTTTACTAGCACTACTCTATTAAGGCAGTTCAAGGAACACAATACATTTCTAAGTCTCCTTTGCCACTGATAAATGAGCACTCACTTCAAAATTCCTGGCTAGTTTCTGTTCTGGACTCTTGCCATCCATACAGTTTCCAGGTTAATCTGCCAAAAACAGTGATTTTTAGCAAGTCGCTCCTCTGGTCCTGACCTCAGAACAGCTCCCTACGGCCCAGCTTGTCAAGTTTTTAACCCAGGTTAAGCCTTAACATGGGTCAGTCTGACTTCTGTGTCCCCAGCAACCTTGTGCGCTTGACTCCAGTCCTCATCTGGCCCCCGCTGGCCCACAGGTGATGGGCTGAAAAATACAGATCAATGAATGGAAATCAAAGCACCAAACCTTCAGCCCTGCTGACTGCAAATTAATAACATTTCCACGTGCGAAGGACACAACGGCTTCTCTTTCCCATACAAACACACAGTAAGGTAAAGCAGGAGGAAAGCCCATAAATACGGACTCCAGTCTCTCAAAGCAGAAGTGCCGCCAGCACTCGGGCAAGCTGGCATTTCTCCAGCATTTTCACTGAACTTTCTGTGGATCCTGAATTGAAAGAGAGAGATGGACTTAGTGTAATTTCACAAATACTTTAAAACAGAGTTTTCTTCGGTCGGCTACAGAAGAGCAACTAGAGATCTGAAGCCTGAAGGGGATCTGATGAGAGATCCTGCTACTGGCTGCCATGTTCCTGAGAAGGCCCACAGCAAGCACCTGCAAGTGGCTTCTAGAAACTTCTAGAAAGTGAAGGCAGTCCTCAGCCCTGCCAATAACCGGAATGAGCTTAGGAGCAGATTTCTCTCTCGCTTTAGCTGACAGTGCAGCCCAGTTAACACCCAGAGGGCCAGACTCTGTCAGAGACAGTGGACCCACAGAACTGCGAGTTAAGAAATGGGTGTTATCAGTGAAAATGTGCTACAACACCTACAGAACTAATATGCTTTCCTTCAGCCTGGCCTCTGTCTGCTCACACCAAAGGAAGCTTTACCCTAAAAGGAGCCTGTGGCATCTGCTGTCCTCTCAGGCACGAACACGGAACCAACAAGTGGAAAAGAGAAGTGTAAGAGTCCTCTGAAAAATACTCTTATCTTTCCTTCAAAACCATGAAATGCTGGAATAAACAGAATATACAAATCTTTAAAGACAGTGATTGTCTTAAAAACCATTATGAATATGCCATTATTCTCAGAAATATTAAAACAGAAATCAGCCCTTCCATGTTTTATTAGTGGTAGTATCAACAATAAGCACATCAATAACATAATTTATTTATTTCTATAGAAAAAGTGTTCATCTTTAATTCATCCAAATATTGTGATTATCTACTTTATACAGGACCCTCAATACATGCTTATTGAGTGATTTCAAGACACCAGCCACAAATTATACAGGAAAAGGAAGTATCGGAAGACATTTTACCTACTACTTTTCTTATGAATAAACATTAAATAGAAAAAAATAAACATGTTAAAATATAAATATTCTGCATCCCATTTACTTTTCTAAGTGGTCTTCTAAGTGTTATTTCAATTTACAGACAGTTGTCCCCCCCATCTACTCTGTGCTCAGCACTAACCAGACACAGAGAGATAAATCAGTCCCCCCACACCCTGCAGATACCCAGAGCCTACCAAGAAAAAGGGAAGAGAGTTTGTGAGGAACTGAAACAAGCAATGCCAATCAGAGCATCACACTGGCAAGTGTAACGCTGAAGACTCAGGGCAGCCTGGGAGCAGGTGTGGTGGACAGTGTCGAGGGGTCGGCCGGGAGCAGGTGTGGTGGACAGTGTCGAGGGGTCGGCCAGGAGCAGGTGTGGTGGACAGTGTTGAGGGGTCTATCCATCAATCCAAGATTATAAATTAATGAGAAAAACATCTGACCTAATTAAAGGCAGTTCTGGCATTTGCTGTGTGCCTAAGCACAATGAAAAACTACATGTTTTTTTTTTTTTAAAAAGAAGACTAACTTTCCAATAAATATTTCTATCCACTGTAGCTTGCTTAAATGTGATAGGCGGCTGACAATTTAGTCTGAATACCAGGATATTTCTCTTATCCATGTGAAGGGAACACCAGTTTATATACTAACTTTCCAAAGTCTCCAAATAGAAAGTTCCATGAAAACCAAGCTGACTCCCTAGAAATACTCAGGACCCAAATCAAACACACTACACCTGCCTTTCCTGACTCAGCAGTGAAAAGTGACAATACATGTATTCTTGAGAAGACGCAGTAATTAAAAAAGAAAACACTCGATGTTATAGGTTAAGAAAACACACACACACACACACATACAAACACACAGAGACTCTATCATACCAGTCCTACTGGGAGGACATGGAAATCTTAATCCCTATTACTCTATAATGATTTTTCCTAAGTGAGAAAGTCCCCATGATAATTCACAGCTTATTGGGTATTTATTTTTTAAACAATGAACTCTTCACACAAGCTATTTTCAAATTCTAGCACTGAACATTTATTCCTAAAAAATTCCTTAAACTCAGTCATCAGATGTTTAGCTGTGAGTAAACTGAGCCAGGGACACAAAACACAGGGCTCGGAATCAGAGCAGGTAAGGAATGCACTTCACTGCAGTGACGAGGACAGCAGGTGGCCCGGGCCATCAGGGAGGGCCCACGTCAGCTGTGGGGATGTAGTTAATAAGCACAAGAAAAACTTTAAATTAATAAAATAAAACAAAACAAAACACCCCTGAGATCTGTATACACAGAAATAATTAAGAGGATAAATTTTTTTTTTTTTTT
>NW_003852466.1:2145405-2158737 GCF_000181295.1 Otolemur garnettii
CTGCTGTATTCCTTGATCACTTCTAGGAGTTTTGTAGTAGAATCCCTAAGAGGATAAATTTTATGTTACATTTTCTACCACAGTGAAAGAGGGAGGGTGAGGATGGATCAAGTGGGTAGCAGAGCACAGCTAGGACACCCCAATAAACTCCCCCCTTGGCAGAGGGTGCCAGCCAACAACAGGGTCAACAAGTCCACACAGTACAATGTGGACATGTTTATTTATATATATTATAAATATATGTATATAGTTATTTATATATGTATATTCAGCACCACCAAGACAGCCCCACAAAACCTGCAATGAAATACCCAATGCTATTTTTATCCTCAAAATATGAATAGATGATTTTCCTGAAAAAGTCTGAAGATGCTCTGAAAGGGACTAAGTTAGATAAAAACCACCCTAAACCACTGTTTGCTTAAGGATTCACTGATGATTTATTTTCTTAATACTGACTGTGTCTGAGCACCATCCCAGAGCTTCAAGCTGGGTTGAAGGGTGACTAAGAAACGCTTAGAATCAACACTCAGTTTCCTCAGCACACACATACCCGAGGAACTGTGATCATTAAGCTTTTATGCTAATAACTGTGCTGGAGAAGCTGAGAGTTAAAGAAGCGAAAGTTTTCTTTTTTTCTTTTAAAGTTAAGTCCTATGTAGACGTTAAAATTTTTTTCTTAATTCTCAAGTTGGTCATCAAGCACTTTAACTCCTATGTAAGGAAGCTATTTTTGAAACTCAAAAACATCCATATTCATTAAGCCCATTATATTTAAAGCTTTCAAGTTTTACAAGAGATTAGTCCTTTACCAAAACAAGTATAAACAGAGAATTTCTCTATTACTGTTTGATAGGAAATTACCTCTTCAATGTTTGCTAAATAGAATGACTTGATTTATGTAAGTCTAAAAGAAAGGAAAAAGAAAATTTATCACCAGCTGCTGAGGGCCCGTGTGCCTCTGGTCGCCTGCTGTGACCAAGGACAGCCAGGCCCAGTGGCATCCGTGAACGCCCTGCGGTTCCTTCCTTCTACCTGGGACTTCTGGAGGAAACAAAAACAGCAGCTTCCAGGCATTGCCCACGGATCATTACAGTTTATGAATACACCGTGACCCCAAACCTTACTGCCAACATCCTCCCCAAGCACAGACGGCAGACCCAAAATTTCAGGTGTCTACCACTAACCTCTTCTCTGTAGTGATGGTCTGGCCTAAGGCATAAAAATATTTCATCATTTGAAATTCTACAGAAAGCTCATGCTATTGCTTTGAAAAAACATGGAATATTTCACTCTTCATACAGTCTTTACTGTATTCCCAGGACAGCAATCTACCGAGTGTCCACTTCCTACCTAACCAGGTTCACTCCCGGAATACTATTTTCAGTACTTCTTGGAAATGCCCCCTTCATAATGTTTCCACCCAACTTTCTTTGCTTTTAAAGTGTGAGAACGTTCAGAGAAAATTATAGCCATCAATAAAATCAGCTCTAGAAAAATGCTGTACATACAATAAGCTGCTCAGTTTGAGATATAAAACCCTAACACCCTACCTACCACAGCACGAGTTCTCTCCAACATTTGCAAAAACCACAAGGCATTGCACACTGAATTGGACCCCAGTCACTGCAGAAAACTGTGAACCCCTCAAGCCACGTCTAGTGTTAAGACTAGAGACACAGCAATTAACACTAGCCACTAAGTGAGCGCAGAAGCTGAAAATTAGGAAATGCTGTTTCATCTATGGTTTCTTTGCATACCTAGTCTAAGGGAGTTTTCAAAGTTTAACTGGCAAGGAAGAAATTAGATGCACATATAGGTAAGTAGTACTAAGACTTTCTGTTATCCCAGGTTTATTAATGGGTGACTATATTGTATTCAGTGAGGATTTTTGGTGTACAGAGTATCATATAACGAAAGAACACAACATATGGAATCATGAGTCTTGAGTTTACGTTTGATAGTTAATGTCTGGGCCCCACACAATCTCTCTGTGACTCAGTTATCTGTAAACTGGGCACTCTTCATCATGGTCAAAAAATGTACAAAGGATTTCTGAGAATCTAGAAGTCCTAGAAGGCTGAGTGCAGTGGATTGTGCTTGTAATCCAGCACTCTGGGAGGCTGAGGCAGGTGGATTGCCTGAGTTCACGAGTTTGAGACCAGCCCTGAGCCAGAGTGCGACCCCTGTCTTGAAAAACAGCTGGGCATTGTGGTGGGCACCTGTAGTCCTAGCTACTTGGGAGGCTGAGGCAAGAGAATCACTTAAACCCAAGAGTTTGAGGTTGCTGTGAGCTGTGACACCAGGGGTGAGCACTCTACCAGGGGTGCAAAGTGAGACTCTGTCTCACAAAAAAAAAAAAAAAATAGAAGTCCTAGGAGACTGAATTGTTAAGATATTTTAAAGTCCACAGTTGTGTATTAGAATATACAGTAAGGGTTGGTTTTAATAATTTAATTCTGTAAAATATAAAAATTCAATTATAGCTAATTTAATAATGCTAACTTGGCCATCATGCTTAATGAATATCTTATTTCATTTTTCTTATGTTAAGAAAATGCTCTTAGCTGAGAGAAAAAAATTCTCTGTTATGGTCTGAATATTTGTGCCCCCCCAAACACTTATGTTGAAATCTAACCCCCCAAAGTAATGGTTGTAGTAGGTGGGCCTTTGGGATATGATGAGGCTGTGAATATGATGAGGCATGTGAATGGGATTAATGCCCTTATAAAATCACCCCAGAGAGCAGCCTTGCTGTCCCCTCTGTCAGGGGAAGACACAGGTGGCATCTATGAGGAAGGACCCTCACTAGACACCATGTCTGCTGGCACCTTGATCTTGAGCTTTCCAGCCTCCAGAGGTGTGAGCAATAAATTTCCGTTGTTCATAAATTATCCAGTGTAAGGAATTCTGTTACGGCAGCTTGAATGGACTGAGTAAGACACTCTCCTTAAAGGAAGGCCTGCCTCCTGGCACTATGATCTCAATAAAATTTCTTACAGTTTCATAAGATGAAAATACTCCTTGGATGGTGCTCTGTATTGTAATGGTTTCCACAGATGGCTCATGGCCCCCAAATTTTAGTCAATAGCTAAAACCTGAATTGCTATAATCAACTAACAAACATGTCTATCAGATGGAACTCAGGGTGTGAGATCTCAAGGCACCATACAAAGTAAATCCACTAAATTTAAAGGCATCGCTTATAATAAAGATGTTCACGTTCATGCAAACACCTAAGACCTGTGCTTCGTGAGTACAGAGAGCACACAGACTAATAAATAGTCCAGTTTGGTATTTTTTTTTGAGACAGAGTCCCACTCTGTCATTCTGGGCAGAGTGCTGTGGCGTCATGGTTCACAGCCACCTCAAACTCTTGGGGCCAATGGTCTTACCTCAGCCTCCTGAGTAGCTGGGACTATAAATGTCGGCTAGTTTTTCTGTTTTTTAGTAGAGATGGGAGTCTCACTCTTGTTCAGGCTGGTCTCAAAGTTCTGAGCTCAGGCAATCCACCCACCTCAGCCTCCCAGAGTACTAGGATTACAGACATGAAACAACACCCCCGGCTTCAATTCATTCATTTTATGACTTTTTCTGAGCACCCATTAGGTACCAGGCCCTTGGGACAGAGCGGTCAATAAACAGAAGAAACTTCCTGCCCTTGAGATGCTTAAATTGCCATTCTCCTAGCTGGCTTCCAAGCTGAAGAGTGACCGAGTAGCAGGGACAGTGGGATTACGCTGTCTTACCACTGACCCTGTTGTGCAGCCAGGAGGACTGCTGACAAGCTGAGAACACTGCTGCCCCCAGTTGAGAGAACGGAGCTCTGAACCCCATGTCAGGGCACCTGCTACCGCCACCTCCCTTAATAAATGTGTCAATAACTGTCCCAATTGCAGAGAGCTACAGCTCACAGACGTACTTTCAGATCACAATCCATTTCACTTCACTAATTTTTTAAGTAACACATTAGCAGACCATTAAATTTGACTTGTAACTAATCAACACTGCTTAAGACGACAGCTTTTTATTTTAGGCAGTTAACTCCTTATTTCCTAAAACTAAATGGTATAAGTGCCCTATGACCTACTTAACAGTGAGCATGTTTGTTCAACAGAGAGAACAGTTTGAGGGCCTGTTTCAGTCGCCCATGAAGTAGTCTGCCCTGTCTCACGAAAATTTCCAAGCACTGCCTGATTTTTTAGCCACAACTAGTGTTTTATTAAAGAATATCCATGAATCCCTATAATTGGATACGTGGGTAAGTCTTGTTGGTTTGAAGCTAAATAATGGTTGACACATCTCAAATGGGTTTATATTCTGTGATTCTGCTGGGTGAGTCCAGAATTTTCAAAGTTACCAAGCTGACTATTCTGTTAAGTGTAATATGCAAAATTTGAGTGACAAATGCCTATCTATTATTTTGATCATTCAGCTTCTTATCTATTGCTTTTAGATGGACATTTAAACACATTCAAGTTTTCTACACAAAATATTGCTATTTTCAACAAAGGTAGCTCTGATGCTCCGAGGTGAGCTTGTAGAACATGAACTATTCATGTTGCCAGAGGTAGATTCATTTTCTACATGTTCATGAAAATTATCTGAATAAGGCTGTACATACAGTTGTACAAGGTGCACCGTGTACAATCGCAGGAGAATCATGCATGCCCTTGGTCATCTATGTAAGGGGCCCTCCAGGGCTACACGGGATTCACTTGTGTATGTGACACCTCTGAGCACACAGATGTCTAGGTAAGAACTCAGGCTGCTATAAGAAGTAATTCCCAAGTAGCACCAACTAAGTGCTTTGTGCACGCCCCCCAAAGTATCAGTACCAGCACTGATACTCATTGGTTCAAATCTCTCCCATAAAGGGAAATGTACCCATATTCACACAATCAAACCAAGCATGGGGACTGAGCAGGCTTTATGTTAACTTGGCAGAGATACAGTGCAAGCAGCTGACAGAACAGGGTTCTAGAGCCAGTCTGGTACCAAGTCCATTTCACTGCTTAGTAACTGAGTTTACCCTGGACAAATTATTTCACCTCTCTATGTCTCAGTTTCTTTATCTATAAAATGAGAATAATACCGGACTCCATCTGAGAGCTGTCATGAGGGTTAAAGAAAGTAATACACGTAAAGTAGCTGGAACGGCCCCTGGCCATCGCTAAGTGTTCTGATTTGGTATCAGTACTACTGGGTAAGAAAATCGAAGCAGAAGCAGGCCAGGGGTTTAGAACTAATCAGTGATTTATTACAAAATGAAAATGAAAGCTCTTGATTGACAGGAAAGTTTTTGTGACACCGTGCTGACTACAGTCCACCTTTCTGGCAAAGGTCAAACTCACGACTTGAGGTATACAAGTCTCGCAAAGCAAACTCCCCTACAATGGCATGGCCCCTCGCACGGCGCCTGGGCTGGTGCGCAGCTGCCACCAGGACCTGGGCTCACCTTCACTGGCCACTCTCAACACCCACTGCACAAACAACCTCCCTGACAGGGTTTCTAAATCCTAGCAGGGAATAACCGTCCAGAGCCTCTCGTGCCCTGCCCTGGTAAGATGCTTGTTGCTTTTGTTCAGGTTGTTTAAATATCAGCCAATCCTCGGTGGTCTGCACTCCTACCCTGAAAAATCATCTCATTCACTGCAGAGCAAACAGGCCCTGTTCCTGGTGCCCTGAGGGAGAAGGACAAATTACAGAGATAAAAGCGTCCTGCAAAGTTTTTCCCAGGTCCAGAAGAAGCTGGGCCTTTACAAGGTGAAGTGGGACTGCTAGAAATCAGAAAAATTTCCAGCAGATGCTTTTTACCCACTTCAGTTCTTGTACAAAGATCCCGAAAGACTCAATAACTAGACTTGATACTACTCTTACTTTTAGATAGTAGAAAACAAAACATACACAGCAAACTTTTTTTTAAAGAATTAAATACATGTAACAATTCAAGCTTTGCTAACACCTGCACCTGGCCTACTAGGAAAGTGTAGTCCTACCACAAAACACGGGCGCACAACGGAGCAGACATCGCCTAACTCAGTGATTTTCAACTGGTGTGCCGTAAGAGCATCTTAGCAGGGCAGCGAAGATTTCTAAAGATCATTATTATTTTCAAAAGAAAATACACAAATTCAAAGCACAGTAAGTATATTTCTTTTTTTACATCTTTTTAATCAACATTATTTAAATGTGCTATGGAAGTTTAACTATAATTTCAAAAGTGCCATGAGATAAAAATGGTTGAAAAAGACTGCTCTAACTGCACAGAGAAGGTACAGAAAGTCTCTTACAACTGATCACCTCCCTAACTCCTTCTATCTGAACAAATCAGATGGGGAAGTCCCACTGGGCAAAATTAAAATCTGCATAATAAACAGACAACAGATGACTGGGTCACACAATATCCTCTCTACATGAGCTGACGCCACCCCCCAACAAGTCTCAGTACTGCTGGGCCAGGCCACAAAATCAGGAGGACACATCCAAACCTGCATCGCAACATATTAATACAAATGAGGATGTTCTATTCCTGGAGTAACATCTGCGATTTAGAACTTCTGTATCATAAACGCGATCAATTTGATCATGTGTGTGGTATCTATGAAGGAACATTCAGTCCAATGATCTTCCCTGTTCTAACTTCCTGCCTGATAGTCAAATAAAAACTGCATGTTTTAGAGAAATAGAGAAATGAGAATTATCTTATCCAACCTCTTGGAAATGGAGGCTTGGAGAGTTTACCCAGCATGCCTGAGGCCACATCTACCAAGGACTAAAGCTGGACCCTGCCCAGAGTACCAGGAAATAATCTCGATTCTTAGCGCTGCTTTCTAGCCAACAGCAGGCGTGAACTATGGACCATTCAGCAGCACAGGTCACTGAGTCCTGATGAGTGAGGTATATGGACTGAGGTATAAGTAAGGTATAAGCTGAGAGTGGAGGTATATGCACTGGTTCAGGGAGAGAAAGTCCTTACCAGACGGTCAATACCAGCAAGCGTTCCTGGCCCGGTTCCTTCTCCTAGTCGTGCAGCAGAAACATCAACACTCTATGGTGGTGACACCTAGTACCTATACGGGGAGCCACCGTGATTTCTCTGACAGTGGCTTACCCTAAACAGCTTCAGGATAATGACAAATAAAACTGTGGGAGGGACAGGCACACAATCAAAAATGACAATTTGCTGACACACTGCTGAAAAGTCACCATCTATTAAGGCACAGGGACCACCCATGATATGCAATCATGAGAGGATATTTCAGATGTGGATGAGAGGGCAGAAGAGAAGAGCAGGAACTCACTCCATCACATATTTAAAAGGTGGGGTGGCTGTGTTTCTTGCTGGAATGAACAAACACTCTCACCCATGTTCACTAGTGTGTTGTGTCAGTGTGGCACGCACGAGCAATTGAGATTTTCTGATTTTTAAACCTTTACTTCAAAAAAAAAACCAAAACACGTGTGCATTTGTTACCACTATTTTTTTATCAACCAACCATCAAACGCCAACAAGACTGCTAAAATAAGAAGCAGAGAGAAAAAAACACCGTGAGTAGCCGTGTTTAGCCTCATTAAAAACGGAGGGTTTTTTTTTTTAAAGTTAGTCCTGCCTTGTTATAATTCACTTTCCACTTATGTTAATGTCTCTAGATTTATTCAAATTTAAATGCAACCAGAGTTCCTAAGTGTGAGCAGAAAAGAAGTATGTGTTTTTAAAATTATATGGAAACAGGCACTATTCCCTAAAATGTGAATGCATCTGTCTTCTGGCATAAAATGTCTAAGTGGTCTGATGGTCACTAAAACCAAGATTAGGGCTCTTTCTGCCTGAGCACTGATTTAGAGAGATGACCTGGGTCATCTCAACTTAGGAAGAAAAGGTAAATATTTTGCAGGGGGAAAAAAGGACAGGGGTTCACCCAGAGAAGCTGGGGCGGATACAGTGTGTGGAAGAACATCTGACCTTCCAGTGGGGAGCTGACCCTCCCACTCCACCACCATGTGACGCAAACCGCTATCATGGGGCAAATCTGCAGATTTAGCACCAAAATCCCTGCTGAACTTTTCGCTACCCAACAGACAGGTCTGGTGCCTAAAAAGCAAACGTAATTTCTTAATTATCTCACTATTTTAAAAACTGTGAGATAAGCACTAGTGAATCAAACTTCAAGACCATAGAGACTCAGGGGAGTCCTCCATGTATACAACTTTTTCTGCACCAACAGTGAGAAGTCCAAAAGGGCAGGAGAAGAAAATGGAGCTGGTGGCAGAGGAACAGGCCTGTGATGCGTGGAGGATGCCCTGCCCACCTGCCTGGGCCGCCAGTAAACAGTCAAATAAGGACTGGAGGCAGGACACACGTTCCCTCTGAGGAAATGGTTTCCTCTTCCAGTCAAAATTAGGCTGGTTCAAGACAGCTACTTGTATGTTTAGCATAGCCCAACGCAGGAGGTTCTCAGAATGTGGGTGACTCCTTGCAACTGCAACCCAAGGCCTGGGAAATGCCCTTTCACGGACTCCTTCGTGGCGGGGGCAGGCCCACAGGCTTTCCTCAGCTCCCCCAGGGAACTGCTGTCAAAAAAAAGTCTTGTTGGCTCTGTTGAATGCTAAATTTGAAGAAATATGAGATCAAGTAACAACTCTGGCCTGTTAGCTGTGTGCTTCTCAAAGACAAGAGCCTCGTCTCTCAGCACGGTGGTGTGAATGTCTGGTACACCTGAACCAGTGAATGAGCAAACGCACACACCCGTCTCTTCAGGAAGCTCCAGAATGGGGGCCAAGCCCTCTTCAGGTCCAGGGTGAGGCAAGTTTCTCCCTCCCTAGGACGGGTATAGAGAGCTGATCACTCCTAACAGAATTTGATGTATTATTACTCTTCTTATTACCTGAATAATATCTGTATTAAGGTTATCTTTTGCTGCATTCTTGCAAATATCTACATAAAGGCAACTGTAAAATGATTTCAACTTTCTCTTCTGTAAAATCAAGGAATTAAAGTTAAATCTGCAATATCTGTCTTCAACACCAATGATTTCACATGCAAAAATGGGACAGTTCTGAGTAGAGAATAGTCACAGTCAACGATCCCAGGGCTGATGGTGAGGAGGGACGGCAGCTCTGGCCACTGATCCCGGAGTGAGTAACCCCTGAGGGTCAATATTTAAGTGAGACGAGACGGCAGTGTGTTTGTATGTCATCAGCATCACCCAGGGAGAGGTCCGCAGGCTTTTTCAAAAGATGCAATTCTCTTCCTAGCAGTACCTCTGGAAGACTGAGAAACAGAAACTGGGTGAGCTACTGAGCAGGACAATCTAGAATTCATCGGGTCCCATACACCTGCATCTCGACCCTGACAGTCCCAGGTTGTGCCGTGCTTTGGAGACGCCTATCTGTTCAGTTACAGACTCCAAAGAAAGAGGAGCTCCCTCAGAGATGAAGTGCTAACTGCAGTTGGGGGTCGGGGAGAGCAAAAATCAAGATAGCCAGGTTTGGTGGCCCTGGACACAATCAGAAAGAGGGAAGAGAAAAGGCTGCTTTCCAACTCTAATTAACTTAGGGAGCACATAAAATAATTAAATGTATTACCAACAATATTCCTCAAAAAGAGAACCTCATCATCATGGCTGGTGAGGGCAACTTAAATTGGAAACACCTTAAATCAATAAATTCCCTTTAGAGATGACAAGCAAAGTTATACATTCGTGTACAAAAATCTGAAAAAGCTAAACATGTTGTTGTTTTAAAAAAAGAATCCCGTGTAGCAATAAGAATTCACTGACTACGGATAGCAGGCTGTGAAAACCGTTGATCAGCCTACATTATAAGCTATGTTGGAAAAAAAAAAATTTAATGTACTTGTGCCTTGATGCCACTAATACCTATGAAAGGTCTATCAAAACATTACTGGTCTCAAAAAATCTAAATAACCAAAACACATCACCAGGTGTTTTTCTCCCTTAACCAAACACTAAAATAAAGTAAATAACAACAACATAATGGTAGTTAAGTATGACTGGATAGTAATCCGGGAACTCAGTCTAAGAATAAGTTTGCATTACAGAAATTCAAATAAGCAATACAGTCTGTACTTGGAGAAGAAAAATTCAGTTTCTTCAGAGTCAGAGAAATGTATATGACTACGTACTGACATATATAGGCAGTCCTCGAGTTATAAATATACAATTTACACACGACTTGTACTTATGAACAGAGGCTACTATAGGCAATCGGTAAATGAACCCATTCCAACTTACATACAAATTCAACTTAAGAACAAACCCATAGAACCCATCTCGCCCATAACTAGCAGACTGCCTGTACTTACGCTTAAATAATTTACCCTTTGACAGGACTCAGGTCAGATTAATACCAAAAGGAAATGGAGAGACAAATTCAGGGAGAGCTGGAATCCGAGTTCACCTCCTCTGCGTGTGCACGTGTGCCCACGGGAGCAGGTGCAGGGGGCGGGTGTCTCGCCAACCTACACCATTCAGAGCAGCAGCTTAACTACTCCCTGGTTTTCAGAAATTTTCACTTGGCACTATTACAGTTTTGTAAGATAGCTGTATCATTCTTACCTGTTTAATCTCAGGACAACCCAAACCTATGTGCAACCATGTAACCATGTAAGAGTTTTATAGTTATGCGAATTTATTAAAAAGTTAAAATAAAAAGGCCTAGGGTGTGTACTGAGGGGACAAAGAACACTTAGCAAGCTCAGTTTTAGATTTTCTACCATGAAGAATGATCAGCATCATGTGAAATAATAAGTCTTGATTTCAAACAGAATATAAAACTTCTGGCTGTGTCCAGTCTTTCCTGGGAAACGCAGACAGACTTGTAGAAATTCAACTACAATACTGTTTCATGCCAGAATACAGTGAAGTTAATAGAGACAGAATGTTGCCTTCCCAAATTGGCGGAGAAAAGATATGGCAAAGGGCTCTGACCAAACCACTGTCAGGGTGGTGACAGTGCTGCTGAAGGCTAGTTACTGCTGGGACAGAATTCACATGAAGAGGCCCAGGCCACGGCACAGGGAGCACAGAAAGAGCTTGGACAGATGAACCGTGTGCAAGGTCTGCCTCAAAAGAAAACAGGAGAGGGGAGGGGACACAGATGAGAGAGTGAGGACAGGCAGGGCAAGAGAGCAGAGGAACAAATAAACTGGCTCCAGCCAGCCCATCAGCATCCAAAACTTAGAAGAGGATGAAGAGCAGGTGTCACAGAACTCACACACACACGTCACTCTCCCTGAAACACCTTTTGTTACAGTTCAAGCCGTGTCACCATAATACTAACGGCAAACTTGGAAAGTCATCATGTTCTCTGCATTCTGACAAACTGGTTTCACTTTTTCAACTCTCTTGCCTCACTTTCACTTCAGCAGCACTGAGCTTACACAATGCCAAGCACAGGTGCAAAGATAACCGGGAGGTGTCCACAGCCGAGAGTGTGACCAATGGGCACACTCTGGGACGGCTCCCGGAGAACCACTAAATTATATACTATCTTCTTTTAAAGACTTTTTTTTAAAAAAAAAATCCAGTAATGTCATTTGTTTCAAGTGTACAAAAAGCAAATGTGCAAAAAAAAAAAAAAATCCTGAAGAAAGTTATCTAATACACCAAGAATTCAAATGTAGTTTTTGTTCAGAGTAGAGAAAAAAAAGGTCAAAGTTTATTACATAGGCCTGACTTAATTTACAAGTAGTAGAGTCGAATGTTATTAGGTTTCAGTTTGTAACCCTGTTACAGTTTCTAACAACCATATTACACGGATGATAAGACTTCAGAATACTTCACATCTTAGAATGATGAAAGATGTTACCTAATAAGACCAAAATAATTCCATACCTACAGCAGCCAATGACACAGGTAGGCGGATGTATTTTAGTGTTATTAAAGTTCTAATCTTTATTATTAATTTTAAAATTTCATAAAAATCCAAGAATCTACTTGATTAGAATCTTGTAGACTTGAATCTGTAAGAATCTAAAAATGTGAGCACTAAGAAAAAAAAAGATTTTAGGAGCATCTAACTCTTAACTATCCAGTCCAATGGCCAATGATAACCAAAGCCTTTGTGAATGAACGTTCGTGACGTAAGTGTATCATAAACCAATGATCAGATTACCAAACCTCTAGTCATTCCTCCCTACTACTATTAGTTATGAGCCAGAATTCAGGGTCTCAGGATCTATACTACTGTGAACATATCAGCTAACAATGCTATTTTGACGTGTTTACCATTGTCACTTAGAGCTCATTTACAGAGTGTGCAGGGTGAGGCCATCGTGATGCATGTTATACACACCACCTCATTTAATGCTGCAGAAGATCATAGTAACACACGACACTGGCGTGTACTAAACATTTCCCACGTACCAACCCACGAAGCAACTCACTCATTCCACTCAGCAATCCTATGATCTGGGCCCTACCCGTTCCCTGACTGGACAGGTGAAGAGCTGGGGTGTACAGAGCCCCACAGCGTCTAGGCACTGACACAGGTTCTCCCAACGCCCAGGCCCACACCCACCCGCACCTGGAGTTTGCTCTCCTGGCCTGCTCTGTGTCCCCACCTGTGAGAAAAGGTGCAGCACAGACAGGAAGGGACAGAACTGGACTGGGAAGAGCTGGATCCCCCCCAACTGGCAAGCTGGGACGTGCCCCACCGAGTTTCCCTGAAGAAATCACCACGAGAAAACAAACTCCTGCCTCAAAGCTGGGAAAGCTCAATAGTCCTCAGAGTACATAACCCAAAGGTCAGGGCTTCTGAGCGGACAGAGCATGAGGTTTTCCAGAATAAAGAGTCTTATACGCTCTACACCTACTCACTAGTCGTGTGTCACTAGTTACTATGGCCCACTGTGTGCCTGCACCAAAGCAGGCTCTTGGTTACTGGGCTTGTTAAGGCAGAAGCCACCTCCTCAGGAGTCAGCACAGAGACAGATGAGTAGAGTAAGGACTATTGTGATTAGGGCAAAGTTGTTTTTTGGCTATACTGAGGGCCACTGAACGATGCGGGTGGGCAATTACAAGGTGTGTGGGGAGGTAAACAAAGGCTACAGGTTAGAAGTGGTAGGAAGGCCGAGAATGGGCAGGGAGACCACCCTTCTGAATTCCAGGAGGGGGACAGGAAGCTACGATCAGAAACAGCTGCAGGAGAAGGAAGCCACTGTGGCCATCAGCTGGTCAACGCACAGCAGTCAGCTTCAGGATGGACCGAGGAACGGACAGCAGTCAGCTTCAGGATGGACACAGGCACTGTGCTGGCCCTCAGCTGGTCAACGCACAGCAGTCAGCTTCAGGATGGACAGAGGAACGG
>NW_003852466.1:2158983-2167072 GCF_000181295.1 Otolemur garnettii
AGCAGTCAGCTTCAGGATGGACACAGGCACTGTGCTGGCCCTCAGCTGGTCAACGCACAGCAGTCAGCTTCAGGATGGACAGAGGAACGGACAACAGTCAGCTTCAGGACAGACAGAGGAACGCACAGCAGTCAGCTTCAGGACGGACCGAGGAACGGACAGCAGTCAGCTTCAGGACGGACCGAGGAACGCACAGCAGTCAGCTTCAGGATGGACACAGGCACTGTGCTGGCCCTCAGCTGGTCAACGCACAGCAGTCAACTTCAGGATGGACAGAGGCCCTGTGAAGGATGAAACTGATGTCTCAAAAGCCACACTGGACGGACGCATTGCAGAAGTATCCGGGACAGGGAGAAAGAAGCTGCCACTCCTGCCCAGCACTCAGGGCGCTCGCCCTGACTGGGCAGCTCCGAGCCTGGCCTCTGCGGAACACTGGAATAGCTACACACTATCGGAACAAGAAGAGCCGGTGGCCCTAGACCACAAAATGACCACAAATTACCACTGAAATGAACCAGGCGCACGGGATGCAGTGGCCTCCACTCACAGAAATCACCATTTAGCAGAAATTATGAAACTACTTCCACCCTAAATATCTTCACTCATAGGGTTAAGCCACTTATCACAAACTGAAAGCTTTTACTAACTAACATCCGTTAAGTGCACACAGAGAAAAACCATTAAGAAATAGGCACCCAAATCTCACCGTGTTTTCTCTAGGGAGCAGCTTTAGAACGGATCCATGTCACATGTGTTACACTTTTTTTGCAATGTATACCAATATAGTACATTAATGCTTGAAGAATAGCAAAGCAGGTCTCACGCTCAGGGAGAACATTCGCACACCCGCCAGCTGGGGAACAGTACCCTGTTGCTTCTTCACGTATCTCTAGGAGTGATTCTGATGGTAACAGTTCAAATCAGGGAGGCTAAATATCCACAGGGTGTTCAGGAATCTCAGCAAAAGCCACTGCACACAAACACTCAGGTGAGTGCAGAGGGGGCTGGGAGACGAGCGTGCATCTCAGGACTCGGGGGCGTGATGAGGGGGCAGCTGTGGAACCAGCCTCTCGGGCAGGCTAACAGCACAGCACCACACACCCTGGCAGGCACGGGCTCGCGGCAGCCACCTCCACACAGGCATTGTTTGCCATTCCTGCAGGGAGACCATGTGCGTTCAGAATAGTGACCAGTACAGTGTCCCCCCAAAATGTTTGTGAATAACTATGAAAAGGAGGGAGGCGGGAAAGAGGGAGGAGGTGATGGAAGTAAATAAGAATGAAAACACACAGAAAAATGAAAAATATCCAAATTCCACTCAGCACGGACCATTATGTTGTACATTTAACTCAGGGCCAGATCTATACATGAATTTAATAATACATTTTGTGAAAGTAATTACCTTTTATTTCCTCTTCAGGACTCACAGAGTTTTAGTAGCTTCCAATTCAAGATTCAGTGAGAACAAAAATGGTGCTCTTGATGTCCAATTTGGGGATTTCTAAAATGGAAAAGGACACAGATTAATAATTACGCTGGAGAACTATTCGCAATAGCAAAGGTGTGGGATCAACCTAAGTGTACATCAATGGATGACTGTGGTACATGTACACAATGGAACACAATTCAGCCATAAAATGAATGAAACCACATCTGCAGCAGCATGGATGGAAACGGAGGTTGTTATCCCAAGTGAAACAAGCAGAGACCAATACCACTCGCAAGTGGATGCTAAAAATGCATCCACAGGAATGCAGAGGTGGACACACAGCAGACTGTGTAGACTGGGAAGGGCGGGAGGGAGGAGGACGAGAAATCAATTACTGGGAGCGGTGCATGCTATCTGGGGGTAGCATCTCATAAAGCCCTGGGGTCATCACTATGCAATCAATTCATGTAATAAAATTGCACTGGCATTCCCCAAATTTATACAAATAAAAATATTATGCTGGAGAATAAAAGTGATTAAAAAGTACCAATTAAAAGGCCTAATTTTCACTGAATGGAAGACATGGTATTTCCTAAGTTGGTTTCAAAGCCCTTTTGTAACTTAGCTTCTCTAGCCAACTTTAAACTGATTCCAGAGGAAAATGAAAATCAACCATGAGGTCGGCTTTGTATGGGTATTCACCAGAAAATAAACCAAAGGCGGGCCGGTGTGTCGCCAGGAGCCTGGAGACTCCCAGCTTTGCGCTGTTTCAAACTCTACATGCCCAGAGAGGCCTCATCCCTCCTGCTCTAGCTCACAGAATCCTGTAGGAAATGCTAGAACCTGGCTGACAAACCGAAAAGCAGGAAGGAAATGGGAACTGGATTTGTTGTACTTCACAAACTCTGCTAATGTCTGTGAGGGAAGACGGCTTCGCAAGGCAGCTGCCCCGTCCCTCAACACGTCTTCCACCCACCTGCGCTCACAGACAAGGACACGTCCCTGCTGGTCCCGGGCCTTCTTTTTCCAGACCTTTGAAGGCTACAATGTCCCAAATTCCAAGTATACAATACTTCATTTTCAGAAAAGAAAAAAAAAAAAGAATTAACATCGACTGGTCCCAGAAAACAACCTGACTCCTTTTTAAAAAGGAGAAGGAAAATGAGGCTGTTTGAGAAAAACTGCTTCCCCGGCTCTGCGGGACATGTAACTGCTTTTACTGTCTTTGAAGAGGCTGGATGAATCGTGAACGTGATTGTTATCCAGACACCTGGCAACTCAAAAGCATATTCTGTGGTGAAAATGTGAGCCGGTTTCTCCCCCTTCATTTGCTTTTCTCAGATACCATCGGCCCAAAGACGGCATCTTTGTTTATTTGAAAGTAGGAGCCGACTGACAGGGCAGGAAATGTTCTCACTGGAGCAGGTATCTTCTTCATTGAGATTTGCTGTACATGGTTACATGTGAGCAATAATAAAAAATTATAAAGAGGCACTGGGGACTCCAACAAACAACGGCTAACGATCACTTCATTTAGGTTTATGCCGACTTCCTAACTAGATCATCTCCTTTCTGGAGTGATAAGTAATGAACAGTAAGCTAAACGTTTATTAGCAAAGGAGCAAATTGTGATCTAGATTATATAAAAGATCAAAAAAAAAAAAAGGCTGAAAGTGTCTATTTAAATAACAGGTATGATTGATATTTCCTACTCTCACTTTCCAAACTTTCAAAACAGTCCACCTTCCTCTCTTCCATCATCTCACGATGTGCAACAAGAACGAATCAGATTAAAACAGAAGTAGAAACTCCCAAGTGCCATGCCTCTTTTCCACTGTTTTAGTACCTGCAATAGGAGATTTTATTTGTCTGCTAAAACATACATGATTCTGGGAATTCAAGCTAACAAAATGATATATCTTTAATATTATATTAGTGAAAGTTTGATCTAAAATGTTTGGAACCGATTTAAATTTATTGTGACCCATAATAACAAATTTAAAAGATTTGCATTTTAACATTTGCAGTCTGTGGTTTATTTTTTTGTCCCAAAATTCCTCTTCATTTCTATGATTACTTTTGCCTTTCCCCCTCACAGTTTTGAAGATGAAAAGCTGAGTACCTTCTTTAATGCCTCAGATATAAGTCACACAGTTTTGACTTGAATACGGAACAATTACACATACGAAGAACTTGAAGATTACGAAATCTGAGCCATCTCGATAAATGTAGTACATAATATGCATGCTTGAGATTTAAGATTGTAGTCATTTGCCCCACTTGACACATTTCACAAATAAGGAAATGAAAACACACAAGTTAAGTGACCCTTTCAAAGTCACACAGCTAAGCCAGCCCTGGATTCCAGATTTCCTAGGTGTTAATGTATCACTCCATTAGATTATAACGAATCTTTAATTTTCATAAGCGACACCTTAAGAGCTTACAATTTCATTTTCATGTTAAACCCTCCCCCCAAAAAAACAATCTACATAGCATGGTCACCACTAAATGAGTTAATCTGCCTTTCATTGATATAAACCTGTGCACAGGTTATTATACTTTGGCTTGTGCCCCACTGATAAAGGTAGATCCAGTCGTGAATGTCCTAGAGAAACGTGAAATGAAGTTTGGGTTACTCTAAAGCTGCCTGATCTCTGTACCTCTATTCTGAAAACACAATCTCCCACTCTTATTCATAGTCAAGTCATAATCACAGGGTTGCTACAACTCATTTTCAAGTAGATTTATAAAATCTATCAAGCAAAATGTGGGTATTCCATAGTCCAAGATTACATAAGCAGTTTTTAAAGTAAGAATTTCAAAGTGGTTTAGTATTAGACCTATCAGATAGGACAGAACTTGTGTTCTTTCAAACTCTGGGGTCCCCACAGGGCAGGCAGTTCACCCAGAGCAGCAGCTTATCACCATCAGTCATTGGCCTTTCACTGACACCCCCATTACTGATGCCGCACTATGCTGGGTGCACAGGAGCCAAAAAGCACGAGAGGGTGGCTATGCCGATAGCAGGCTGACCACTGAGGAAATCAAGGGAGGCCTTCCCAGTGGCCCTGGAGTCCAAGATTCTACAGGATGAGTGTGTACCTGTGAGCATGTGTTCAATGGGCCACTTCACAAAGCCCCAGGTGCTTTTCCCACAGAATGTGAGTTGACAGTTCAGTAGATCCAAGGAAGTGAGGTGAGATAAATGAAAACTGCCAACAGGTGATAGAAGAACCCTCTAGACGTGCCCAAAACCGTAAAATGCCAATGGGCGATGGAAGAACCCCCTAGACGTGCCCAAAAGAGTAAAAAAAAAAAAAGAGTTAGGGATAAAATATCCACTGAAGGGGAAGAGAGAGGAGAGGAGAGACGAAAACCTACCTAATGAGTGCAGTGAGCACTACCTGGGTGAGGGGCACACTTAGAACCACAATTCACGTGCTATAAACCCAATTGCTGTAACCAAAACTTTCTGTACCCCTGTAATACTTTGTAATAAAAAAAATAATATTGAATGGGCAGAAAAAATATCCATTAAGAGGAATTCCTTTTTTGAAACTATGAAAGCAACAAAATACTTAATATTTCTTCTCATAAACTCAGTAATGGTGTTAAAACTTGGTGCCAAATAACCATATAAAGGAGAAAAAAGAAGGGAGGTTTCAACACACATTTTCAACAACAACAACAAAATAGATCCCGAGTGAGAAGAGGAAGGGACAGTCAACCTAGTCAGAGAAATGCAAAATTAAACCGTAATGAGAAGCCACTCCAGACCAAGTAGAATGGCAAGATTTCAAAAGGTTTGAAAATGCCAAATGTTTACAAGGATATGAAGCAATTGAAATTCTCATACAGTGTTGGTGGGAAATCTGAAATGTTAAAGACACTTGAAAAATAACACTTTGTAGCTTCGTACAAAGCCAAGCACATACTTATCATATGACCCAGCTAGCCTCCTGGATCCCCGATGCCCAAGAGAAATTTAAACACACAGATTCCACACAAGGACTTGAACAATGATGTTCACAGCAAACAGCCTTGTTCATGACAGCCCTGAAAGAAGAACCCAAATGTCCACCAGCTGGTGAATGGACAAACAAATTGTGGTGTATCACATATGGGAATACTACGCAGTTATACAAAGGAATGAATTACTAATAACAAACAACAACTAAAAAGGTCAAGGGCATTCGATTAAGGGAAATAAGCCAAACACAAAAGACTGAAGAGATGATCTCATTTACATGATAGTTTAAAGAAAGGAAAACTATAGCCATAGGAGGCAGATCAAGGATGACCAAGGGTCAGGGTGTGGGGAGAAGAGCCTGATTTGTGAAGGGCATGAGAGAGCCCTGGGGCCGGCTGAGGTGATCTAGATCATGACTGTAGTAGTAGGTACATGGCTGTGTATATTTTTGAAAATAACTGTATATTTAAAATCAATAAATGTATTTGTATACCCATTGTAGCTCACAAAAGTGACTTAAAAAAAAAAAAACTTTAGAGCCAACTTCATTTGACCTGAAAATTCAGTAGGTCAATCAGTATGACCTGAAGCCCCTTCGGAGGCTGGTACTCTACCTCTCCAAATAAGGATTATGGCAATTGATGATGGCTAAGTGTCCAGGAACCAGCAAAATAATAATAATAATAATAATAATACCACTTACAGGGAAAATAAATTATCCTACAACTTCTAATAACTTGTGGCCTTATAAAAGATTTTCATAATTGGCCTAATTATAATAAGTCTCTGATAAACCTCTTAAATGTAAAAGGGTAAACTTCCTAAAACAACGGCAAATCCATGGAGACTAACACACAAGACACAGAAGACTTACCAAGAAATATGTAGGAAAAAACAACAAGTAGGGAATCTTGAAAAAACATAAGCCAGATTATAAATCAACTCCAAAACTATTCTTAAAAACACTTTGATACAGTAAGTGGGAAACACCTCACAGGCATCTGCAAGGCTTTGTCCTTGAGTGTCCCAGGCGTGCTCATCCACAATGCAAACATAGAGGCAAGAAAAGTTCATCAAAGTTACAGGTGATTCAAAGCTGAAAATCCCTGAACTGTTATACAATTGAATCATAATTCTAAATATGCTAAAGTGGAACAATTTTATAGTATTAATGTCAAATTTAGGTCAAAAAAAACAATCAAATTACATTCATTCAACAAATACTTCCTTAGAGGCCAACATGTATTGAACACAACACGGGATGGAAAAAGATACTAAGATTAATTAAAAAAAAAAAAAAAAAGAGTCCTTGCCCTAAGTTCACTATTCAAAAAAAGTCAGTTATGCATTCCAGGGTAGAAGTTATAAACCAATTAATATAAAAAGAAAAGAAACCTACATGTTTGAGTTATCACTCAACCGCTAGCTATGGCAGAAATACTGGTGGAAGCACTGAGTTCAGTACACATCGAGTACTACTGGTTAATCTGCTACCAGCCTTTGAGTGGAGGTTTTACCAAGGTCCTCGTGTTCATTGGAAAAAGAATTTCAGGACAAACTGCACAAAGTAAGCAAGGACGGCTTTTTATTAAAAATGAAAAGTACACAGTCAGGGAGGAGAATCAGCTTGAAAGACAGCAGTTATACTGAGAGGAAGTGGTTTCAAACCTTTGGCAGTCTTACTAATTGAGGGGAAGACATTCAGGGCCAAAGGGTTGGCTTTTACGAAGAATTTGGGTAATAATTCCTAGAACTGGATACCTTCTCATTTTCATACTTTATATGGAACTATTATGGTGATTTCAAGGGCAGAGAAAATTTAAAAACACAATGTAAATGATATGGTAATTAACCAAAGTTCATGTAAGGTGGCTGAGATAGCCAATAGGCTTCTGGAAGCTGATTCTTGCCTGTGGTTATAAGCGCCTCTGTTAACTCCAGCTAAAGAGTTCTTAACACCTGCACCCTGTCTTCAGATCCCTGCATCTGGGCTTAGCACTGTCTCTTGTTAGCCACGTACTCTAACAAACCCACACAGGGGTAAGGGCAATGCTCTGTTCTATGCTGGATGCACTCACTGCAAGCCTCCGAGAGCTCAGCTAAGGGGCCTGGATCTGTTATAAGAAACCATCCACTACTAGATTCCTAGGATGATACACGTGAGTCTGGAACCACTCAGCATCTCCCTGACGATCCAAGCTAACAAGAATGTTGAGGACAACCAGACCTTGATGTGACAGGCTTGGGCATAGGAGGACAGGAAGGGGACCCGGAAATATTTAAATTAAAGAGGGAGACCGGGTACAGTGGCTCACACCTGTAATCCCAGCACTCTGGGAGGCCAAGGAGAGAGGACTGCCCGAGCTCACAGGTTTAGTACCAGCCTGAGCAAGACCTAGACCCCCATCTCTATAAAGAGCCAGGCATTGTGGCAGGCACCTGTAGTCCCAGCTACTCGGGAAAATGAAGCAAGAGAATGGCTTGAGCCCAAGAGTTACAGTTTGCTGTGAGCTATGACACCAGGACTCTTGTCTCAAAAAAAAAAAAAAAAAAAAACGAAAAAAAAAAAAGAAGTG
This sequence comes from Otolemur garnettii, assembly GCF_000181295.1. NCBI lineage: Eukaryota > Metazoa > Chordata > Mammalia > Primates > Galagidae > Otolemur > Otolemur garnettii. The sequence continues at coordinate 2,166,962 of NW_003852466.1, forward strand.
CACCTGGGCGTTGGGGTGGGAGGTGGGCTGTCATGTGAAGGAATGGACTTCATTCTGAGTGGTGGGACTCGCACAGAGCTAACATGGCTTGGGAGGTGGGCTGTCATGTGA
>NW_003852466.1:2167820-2185299 GCF_000181295.1 Otolemur garnettii
CGCACAGAGCTAACATGGCTTGGGAGGTGGGCTGTCATGTGAAGGAATGGACTTCATTCTGAGTGGTGGAACTCGCACAGAGCTAACATGGCTTGTGATACACACATTTCCTACAACCCAATAATCTCAGACGTGAATGGACTGCCCCGTAAGACAGGAAGACCTGGCAGCAACTACAAATTTAGTCACACTCTACTCTTAATTTAATCTTAATGTGCTGCCTGGATCATCATCATCAGCTCCCAGCCTGTCTCCCAGCATGAGCCTTTCAGAAAAATTGATTTTTTTTTTCACATTCAGCTATGACCATGCTCTCCCGTCCCCAGCACCGACCCTCCTCACCCCTTCAGGGCTCCCCATCACCTGCAAGACCAAGGCCAAATACCTCTCAGTTACAAGGACAAGGCACCCGTGGACAAGGCTGCATTTGCCAGTGTCCCTCACAGCTGCGTCCCAGCTCTTCAGAATCAGGTAGAGCCTTCCCCTTGGGCCACGCTTTTCCCTGCCCTCACACTGCGCACACGCCATTCGCTGTCTGAAATACTCCCCCTCACCCCTCATGTCTGCCAGTGTGAGTGTGGAGATTCAGCCCAAGCATCCTGAGCTGAGCTCAGAGGGTCCCACCTCTGAGAAGCACTTCCTGGCCCTCTCCAAGCTCCAATCCTTTTCTCCTCTGCATGACTCTCCACAAGCCCCGCTTATATCCAGGCAAAATGTCTGCCCCAGATACAAAGAGTAGTTAAGAGTTGTGCCTCCCCACTAACGCACAAACACCTGTCCCTAGGACTTAGCTCAAGATGTGACATTTCACAGTATTTTTGAATGAGTCCACAGTATTTTTGAATGAGTCAAGGATTCCAAGATACACTAACGCAGTCAGCCATGTCTGATCTTACACCCATCAACAGTGTCTCAATTTGGGTTATGCAGCAGGCACAGAGTAAGCCCAGGCAAAGGCTCCAGAAGATGTAAGGTGGGCAGGCCTCTAAAGGATTTGGGCTGTCTGAAGTGGGGATACAGGATAGGAGCCAAAATGATGACCTAGTGGACATTCTTACTGGACACTCTAAAATCAGTTCCCTCCGTGGCACTGCATTACTTGAGTAACTAATTTAACCTCTCAAAGGCCCAGTTTCCTGGTCTATAAAATGAAGATACTTATAGGTATTACCCCAAAGGATCACTGTGAGGATCCCATAACAACATATTATAAGGACTTAACAAAGAAATCAGCATACGGCTGGCTTTTCAGTAGCAGAGCTAGAGTTAAGTCATGGCCGCTATTACCAGTAAAGTGCCTTAGGCACCTCATGTGAGGCGATTCATTTTCTCATCAACAAATGTAAGTAATGACTATTTTGGAAGAATAGTCCAAAAATAACAGTGACTATAAAAGGTTCCTTCTATCCCCTTTTTTGGTTATCGGTCACCAATTTCCAAATAATCTAGAAAATTTCCTTTTCTTTCTCATGAAAAAGCAAGCTTATACAATTAGAGACATCTTCTTGACGTTCAAATTAAAAAGGCCACAGTCACCTCTCTGTAATGTCCCTCACAGGGTACAAAGACATCTTTAAAAGAGGCCCTTTATATATTATAATAATTAATTTATTTGAACTACATTGGGACAAATCTCTATATTTCTCCGGGCTTTACAAGAAAAGAAAAGGCACAGTAGAAAGTTTCATTAAAAAAAAAAGTTTCATTAATTTTACTCAAATGTATCCCAACACACTAACATGTTTCATTAAATTTACTCAACTGTACCCTAACACTTTTGTTCATCAATTCTCTACAAATAATGTTAGGTAACCCCACATGTAGTCAAAGAAATGTTATGACCAAGACAGAAATTTCTGAAAAGTTACATGATGAAAAAAACCCTACAAATGTTTACTACAGTATTACAGTCACAAAATTTTAAGGAAAAATATACCTGGGTTGCAAGTTAAAGAAAAATATGCCTAGTTGCAAAGAATACATTTCTTAAGAAGAGTGCTAGACATCTCAAATAGTTTACTACACAAATACATGTTTTTAATGCTAGCACATTAACTGGATATGATCCAGTTAAAAATGTGATCATTTTCCAGGGTTTCAATGGTTGTGTGTGAGTATCTGGAAAAGCTAACTCATTTAGAAAATATTAATGAAAGTATGAAGCCAATGTAAAAGTTTATTAGGTTTCCAGCAAATGTCAACCCTAGCTAGGTAGGATGCTATTTAGATTCAGATATATGAATAGAGGAGAATGCAGCTTTGATAAACTCTGTGGCTACCCTGGAAGAGAGAAGAGGGAAGCCACCTTCCTTAGAAATTCTTTAACTTGTACATCACCAGATATGTCCCAAATCTAAAACATACTGAGAGATATTTACTCTTTGGCCACACCAGTTCTTCCACAGTCACTGTACTTCTTTGTCCTGTAAAAACTATTGCAAAAAGCATCTATTTTGTAGTTACTCAAATTTTTACATGCAAAATCTCTTATTAACTTACATTATGGAAAATAATTATTTAATGAAAAAAGTAGGAGTAAGGAATTCACAACAGCTTAAAGCAGAAAACGTTTACTTTATCTGGAAGCTAATATTTTAAATTATTATTTTTAAGTGATTATTAGTCATTACGTTTGAAAAATAAAAATAATGTAGTATTATTTGTGTGACTCTAGGATATCATGCCAAGAAATTATGTCAACAAATTTCTGCATTCTGCTATAATTATAAATGGACAATTCTCCACCCTTCTAAAGCATTTCATAGATGAAATTCTCATTTTCTTTCTTTTTTCCTTAGAAAATTATTTTTCCTGATATACTCAACATTGGATCAGAGGACTCTAAGTCCCACATAAGCGATCTGAAACACACATCTGGGCTCACCACCCGCAAAGGCAGGGCTTTCCCACATTATTTTTCTGTTTCTAGAGAGACCCATTACTAACAACCCCGGGGCTCAGGCTGTCTCGTCTACATCAGAAGTATAACTGGAGATCTCTTCAAGAGCTTTCCAGAGTAAGCGGCAATGATTTCAGGCAAAAGAATCTCTGCTTTTGGCTTTCCCTAAAAAAAGTAATTCATCTCATCAGAACAAGCAAGCACTGGACAATGCCCACATCAGCACTGGTTAGTATTCTCTGCTGTCCTACAAAAATTAAGCATAATGCTAGTAAAATGCAATGCAATCCACTGGGTACTTTTTTTAAGGCTTAAACATAAATTTTGAGACATTTTATTTTATATAATTACATTTTTAAATTGTGGTAATATGCATATAATATAAAATGTACCTTATTAACCTATGTGAGTGAACAGGTCAACAGCAGTACACAAAATGTCACTTCTCTACAACCACCACCGCCCTCCATCACCAGAACCCCTTCCATCTTCCAAAAGGGAAACTCCATTCCCATTCTTCCTCTCCCCACCCTCCCCTGGCTGTCTACTTTCCACTACCACCACTGAGTGTTCTTACTTCATGTAAGTGGAACCACTCACACAGGATTTGCCCTTTTGTAACTGGCTTATTTCACTTAGCATGATGTCCTCAGAGTTTGAGCACACACTTCTTCTCGCATCAGGAGACACTCAGAATAGAAACACACAGCCAGGTGCTTTTCACCAGTAAAACCCTCCCGATGGACGGGCAAAATATATAAATCACCGTGTTTATGAAACTGAGAGTCTTGGTAACACTAAAGTACATGACATAAAATAGAACTTGCTCCATAAAATATGGCACCCATCATAAGACACGTTGGTTGCTTTATGTAAGCCTTACTTCATCAATAAATTATATATTTCACAAAGACAGTCTTTGAATTCTTTTATGTTCATCTCTCAAATCAAAGTCTTTCAAATTCTCTTTTGATCCACTCTCAAGTCAATACCCACAATGAAGTAGGTGTTGGGTAAAATACTCTAATTAACAAGTGGTGGAACAAGGTGGCATTTACATTTGGCAATAAAACCCAAACTGGAATCTCAGTTCAACTCAGTCCTGACTGTTAAATGACAACACACATAACCCTACTGACATGGTTTGTGAAATAAGTAAATAATCAATTACATTTCCAACATCAGTCGTAGCAATGCTACAGAATCAATTCTATGTACAGATCTTTAATTTTTCATGTTTTCTGACTTGCACGTGCCTGGGTAGTTTCATAATTAAAAACAGTGCTTCAGGGCAAGTTCTGGAGAACAGTCAACATTGGGCTTTACTTGTTATTCCCTTTCAGACATACTCTCTGGTTAGCAGGTATCAGCAACCCCGGGGGCTCCTCAGGACTGCACTGATACTACAGACTTCAGAGTTGGAAAAAGAAAAGGTAGATGACTGTTACTTAACACCGTTGAGTGCACAGGCTATTAGCCAATGTCTCCCATGGGTCAAACCCAACAGAGGTACAAGAAAATTCACTCCCACTGACATTTCATACTTTGGGCACTTGCTTTAAAAACACATATGAGACTTCTGTGTCCAATTAGGATACAAAGCACATAAAAAGCCTTGACCCTATGGTAATCAGAAATCTCACCTGGACAAAATAAAAACACACTTTTATACAAGTCTAGCAAAGAATATATGCAAAGATGTATCAGTGACCCTAATGACAACAAGAAACAAGCCCTTCCTCAGTGAGCTGAAGGAGAGACGCTTCCAGATGAGAGGACTGTGCCCAGGCAGGATGGGGAGGGACAAGTTACAGAGACACAGCAGCAGTGGGGGGTGGGGGGGTGTGGGGAGAGAAGCCCCAGGCAGCAGTGGGGACCAGCAGCACACACTGGAGTCTGGAAGAACCACCAATGCTAAAGCAAACCACTTTTCCTAGTAGGTCTTCTCATTTACTCTGACACCTCCCACCTCGAAACCCCCAAATTTAGACATAAAAGCAACAGTGGAGAGGTCAGAAGGCTGAAAAAAAAAAAATCACTCAGCCCATCTATTCTCATCATGCTTCTATCTTTCGATCCAAAGGGGAATCAGAAGATCTAAACTGTAGTCCAACTTTCTCCCAGATGAAATATTGACAATTATTTTTAAAAATAAAAGGCCAATTAGGTGAACTCAATCTAATTAAAAGTTCAACTCAAACCTTAACTAAATTCCAAGGAAATTAATGTTCAACTACTCACCTTAATCTTCATTAATAAGAGTTTGAATTCTCAAAAAATGAAACAACATATTCTCTCTTTTCCTCCCCCCAACTATGTAAATTTGCCTCTACTATTTTTTGTCCACAACACTTGAAATACAATTTAAAAATTTTAAAATCTATAAGGAAACAGGAAAATATGATCCATAAAGAAAAGTGATCACAGTCAGAATGAACAGTCACAAATGACAGGGCTAATAAGACAGGCAGTCACAGAATTTAAACAACTACTACAAATACTAATATACACATAAATTAGAGTCTAGCGGGAAAAGAAATGGAATATTTTAGGATAGAAATAGAAATTCTGAAGTAGAACTAAATGCAATCTAAGACTAAAAATACAATAGTTGAAATAAAAAATGCATTGCACAGGCTTGCTAACTAGATAAGGTAGATGAAACAATATCAGTAAACTTAAATTTTCCAAATTAAAGAGATAAAACTAATAGGAAAAAAAGTACCAGTGACTTGTAAAATAATATCAAACAAACATACAAGTAATTACAGAAGAGAGACCAATGAGTTTAAAAATATTTTAAAAGGCCAGGTGCAATGGCTCGTGTCTGTAATCTTAGCACTCTGGGAGGCCAAGGTGGGAGGACTGTTTGAACCCTGGAGTTTGGGACAAGCTTGAGCAACATAGTAAAACCCTCCCAGGCATGGAGGTTTGTAGTCCCAGCCTCTCAGGAGATTGAGGCAGGAGGATCACTTGAGCTCAGGAGTGTGAGGTTGCAGTGAGCTATGAGGTTGCAGCCAGCTAAAAAATGGCTATAAAATGATAAAAACAAAAAAAATATATATTAGGAAGTATATAACACACATATAAGTGAAATATAGGGAGGACATAAAGTTGGTGTACAATTTAAATAGTAAACTAATAAAACTGCACACAAACTTTATGTCCACTTTGCACATAACAGCCGAAGCAATCCTGCAAAGGAGGAGGAGAAGGAGGGAAGGCGGGAGGGAGGGAGGAAGGAGAAGTAGAAAGAAGAAGAAATAATAATAATGTGGATGAAATGCACCAAATTTGAAAGAAATCAACCCACAAACCAAGAAATTCAATAAACTTTGAGCAGATAAAAATAAAGAAAAATGTATCTGAGCATAAAACAAAATAAAAAACAAACCATTTTTAAAAGGCAAGAGAAAAAAAGACATTACTGAACAAAGACAGTAATGACGGCCAAGTTCATGTTAAGCGAAAGGGAAATCAGAATGGAGCGACACATTTAAAGTGCTGAAACAAAAAAAGAAAGCTGGCGATCCATAATACTATACTTGGCAAAATCATCATTCAAAAATGAAGGCAATTTAAAGAAATTTTTGGTTAAATGAAAGCTAAGAAATTTCAGTCACTAGTGGACCCACAATACATTGAAGGATAGAAGGATTTCTCCAGGCTGAAGATAAATAACACCAAAAGGAAAAACTCATGTCTACAGGAAGGAATGAAGAGCACAGAACAGGTTAATGTGGGAATACAGGGTGGCCATGAAGTTCTTGTGCAATTTAATATAAACTTCATGGCCACCCTTTATATACAAAAGTATTCAGGTATACATGATTATATATTATCATATATATGCTAAAAACTGGCTATAAAATGAAAAAAATTATATATTAGGAAGCATATAATACATGTGTAAGTAAAATACAGGGTGGACACAAAGATCGCATACAATTTAAATAGTAAACTAAAATACTGCACACAAGCTTTATGTCCACCTTGCATATAACAGTTGCACAAAGGATTCGAGGTGGGTAAATGAAAATGTACAATTGTAAGATTCTTACATTGAACGTGAACTGGTTCAATATTAGCTCAACATAGATGCTGATTCTATATCCCTACTCATATATCTGTATCTGTAACCCCTAGAGCAACCAGCAAAAAATAAAACGAACTCTTGGCCAAAAAGCCAAGGATACAAAATAAAATACTAAAAAATACTTGATTAATCCAAAATAAGGCAAGAAAGAATAAGATTAGACAAATAGGGCAGAAATAATAAGACAACAGACTTAAAAATCAGCCATGCAAATCATATGAACATAAAAATAAGTCATATCAATATAACAAAATGAACCATAACAATATGCCATAATGTCAATGTGAATTATACTAAAGGTAAGTGGACTAAAGTCCTCATCAAAAGGGAGAGTTTGTTAAGGGTGGATAAAAAAGCAACACCTAACTCTATGCTATTTATAAAAGACACACATTAAGTATAAAGACAAGGTATGTTAAAAACAAAAGCACAGAAAAAAAAAATATATATACAGCATACAAACACAAATCGTAAAGTTGGTATAGCTACGTTACTGTCAGATAAAGGAGACTTTAAGACAGTGAGTATTCCCAAAGACAAGGAAGAGGCGTAACATATGGTAAAAGGGTCAATTCATCACCATGCACTCAGAGATCCAAATAGAACCTCAAACTACATGAAGCAAACGTATGTAAAACTAAAGAGAGAAACATACAAATCCACAATCAGAGAGATACTCTGGACTCTGAACTTAACAGATAGAAAAAGTTAATGAAAATATCTGCATACGTCTGTTTTAGCAGTCAACAACGTAAGAATTAACCAGCGTGGCCATTCTTCTCTTCACATTCATTAGTCCTGTGAAATGGAATTAAAAGCCTAACTTCTTTTTTTTTTTTTTTTGAGGACAAAATGGCCCAATAAATGTAAAGTGCTTAGAACAGGACATTATGAAATACAGAGCAATCCTGAACAACAAGACCTTTTCCTTCTTAAATAATTCTTAGTAAATTATTTATGTTCTCCATTTGTAGGGAAGCCCAGGACATCATTAGTGGTCTGGGCTCTTGTATTCAGGCATCCTCAGCTTTTGGCTCTAGTATAGTATTAAACACCATGCTAGCCCCTTACAGCTGCTCATGTACATGAACTTTAAAATCAAATCAAATATCAAACACAAAATTGCTTATTAATTTCTAAGATACCAAGGCTTACGGGTATCCTTCTTTACAACTTATACTTAAGAGATTGTGGAAATCTCTTTAAGAAGAATATGGCTGCGATGTTACTCGATCTTTTAAATGAAGCCATTCTTCACGTCCCTCAGCCTCTTCAGAAAAGAAACTGCACATTCCCCTTCCCCAACTCCTCCACCCTCACTGACACCAAGCTCAAGCCAAAAGCAAAGCTAAGCTCTCCACCTCACCAATAGCAAGTAGCACCCTAAGCCCTTCCCCTAGACATAAGCAAGTCTAATGGGAGGCCCTGAATTCTTTATTTCAAATACATTTCCAGTGGCTCTCATGAAAAACTGGTTTTCACCTCAATCCTGCTTTGAGGTGTTCACACAGATGCACATGAAGCTCATCTCTGCTGCTCACTGACTACACCATCTTGTCTCTTGTCAGCCAGTCGCTTGTCTATAAAATGCTGACAAACCTACCTTGCAGGGTTCAATGAAGCCAGTAGACGCTCAAATCTTGATTGACAAAATGAAAGAAATAGGAAGGCAATGTCACCCAAGCCAATAAGCTCAGACTTACCCAGGATGAAGCCCAGACTCCCCTTCCGACCACCACTAGTTCCTCTGTTCCTCACACCTTTCCCTGAATCAAACACTGCACATGGCACTGAGAAGTGAGTGGGCGAGGTGCTCCAGACTCACTGGGTGTGTCATGCCTCAGTCCCAACTCCTCTCCAGGCCGCCGAATGCTTCCCTCCTCCTGGATTTCTCCCCATTCACCCACCTAACACCTGCCTTTCCTCACAAGGTAGGTAGACCTGATTCAATTCAGAGCTGACCTTCAGGAAGGTGTGGGCACAGTTCCTCTCTTAATTACACAGAGCCTATTCTGCTCACTGAGCTCAGCTTTCTCTCTGGTGGACTGTGAGCTCCAGGAGGGGGCAGAACATGGAACACTTCCTGGCAGGCGGCCGCACCTCCCGGAAAACTTGCTGATGGCCTGGAGTCAGGGAGCTAGTCATCTGGGGCATTAAAAAAGATCCTGCAGCTCGGCGCCTGAGGCTCAAGTGGCTAAGGTGCCAGCCACGTACACCTAAGGTGGCAAGTTCGAATCAAGCCTGGCCCGCCAAACAACAATGACGGCTGCAACCAAAAAATAGCCAGGTGTTGTGGCGGGCGCCTGTGGTCCCAGCTACTTGGGAGGATGGGGCAGGAGACTCGCTTGAGTCCAGAAGTTGGAGGTTGCTGTGAGCTGTGATGCCCCAGCACTCTGCCCAGGGGGACAGCTTGAGGCTCTGTCTCAAAAAAAAAAGATCCTGCTTCAGGTTCTTGCCTGGCCAAGAATTTAACCTACTATCAAGACAGTTAAAACAGCACCAGGAAAGGCCCAAGATGAGGAGGAGGATATGAGCCCCCTCAGGCACTGTCGGGTAAGGCCACTCACATGGGACCCTCAGATGACAGATGATTGCAGCCTCTGCCACATCCTGAACCACGGAGAAACCCTGAGCCAGAGCTTCCACTAAGATACTCCCAAACACCACAGCATGAGAAGACAGGAAACCTTTATTATTTCAGCTGCTAAGTTTTGGGGTCATTCATTATGCAACAATGGGTAATACAAATTTTACTTCAACTCGTAGCTTTCTCTTTGCCCAGAACAATCCTAATCTAAATGTATCTGTTTCACAGGTTACAGAAGTCACCGCAGCAGTTCTTTCTGCCCTTTGCTGTGTTTTTCCTGTAAGACATCAAACCCTCCCTTCCTGCCTAGAATTCAGCTAAGCCCTACCATTACCCAGCTCTCAGATGAGGACTTCACACAGACAGACTCAACACCTCCAGGGAACCTGAGAAAATTTCCAGGCCTTCCTCAGACACTGTGAATCAGAAACTGGTGACAGAGGGCAGGTGGGACCCCATCCCAGCTCCATGGAACTAAGGGGAGAATCTGCCACCTGCTCCTTGGCGGTGTCAGTGTGGCAGCCGTGGTGGCAGCAGAGGAACCAGCGTGTTGGAAGGGGCGCAGGAAGCTCCAGTAACCAGAGGGCCCAGATCACTGCTGGGAGACACCAGCTGTTGTGTGTCTCCTCGCCTTGCACTTGCAGCTGAACAGAGAGAGAACCCCCATTTCCCAGGCCTGGTCAATTTCATGTAGGTTTCCTAGGCCTGGGAAACAAAGGGATTGTATCCACTCATTTCTTACCTAGTCCTGGCTAAATGAAACTACAGAGGACCCATGCACTCCAAATGTAACTACAGAGGACTCATGTACACCAAATGTAACTACCCATGGAACAATATATACACTCCTGAACAAAGAGCCCAGAGAGAGAGAGCCTCTCCTCCACCCCAACTTGCACTGTTTCTCTCTGCCAGGAGCTTTGGTGCTTTTGGATTCTTTTCTGGAAAATAAACCTGGTCGGACCACCACTGATCTGTGGTCTGTGGATTCAATCTTTCAATCCCTGAGACCAAGAACCTACTGAATACGAAATTCCAGTATCAGGTGACCTCCTGGCAGTTTGTGCAGGGGTGGCCCTCCAGCTGACGCTCATGTGCCAGTCTACAAGCACTGATCCGGATCAAGGGTTCCCAGAGCTACGGCAAAGCAGCAGGATACCCTGCCAGTCCTGGCTCAGGAGAGCTCCCGATCCAAGTGTCCTCACTAGGTCAATGGCCTGGGCCACTGGAGTGGGTCGTGGGGAAGGGTCTTTCCAGGAAGAACTGGTATCTGCTATGCCAATTTAGCCCTGACGTTCTAGTTGCCCTTGAGCCTTTCTCAAGCCAGAGAATGGAAGGCAATACAAACCCAAACAGATGCCAGAGCCTCGCGCACGGTCAAGCCCGGTTCCCACACACCTTCGCGGTACTGTGAGGGCCACAACCATACGGACGGATGGCTGCCACAGCCCCCTGCCCTCCGCGTGCAAGCATTTATCAGTTTATTTCAGGATTAAAGAGGGAAGTGACCTTATTTTCCAACACTGTGCCCCAGAGAGTGCCCTGAATAGACTCCATCAAATCCACCGTGGAGCAGGCTCAGAGCTCCTAAGGAATAAAATAAACCCAAAACGAGAAGTAAAAAGGATGGTGCTGGAAATAGCAACAGAAATTGCAGGTTACGGGGGAGCATGGTATGTGTCAGGATAAAAAAAATCGGCCTCGGCACACAGGACAAAAGATGACTGTGACATTATAGTCATCTTGGACCCCATTTCCCCAACCTGCAGCAACAGTGGGGTCCCCTCTAGACAGCAGCCAGTGTGGGTCGCCTCGGCTGGCACATGGAGCTGGTACCCGCCTCCCCACAGCTCACCGATCCCTCTGCCCACCAAGGCCTTTTCAAGACATAAAGAATGATTTAACACTTCCCAGAGCGTGCTGGGCGGGGTCTGCTGCTGGGGACAGCACAGCACCCAAATCCCCGCTTTCTCCTTCATATTCTTACTCCAGGATTGACATTTCTTGCTATAATATCCCACCTTTGATCCACCTGGATGAAATACTGTGTAACATTAGGCCTCTGCCATCTAGTCCAGTTCTGAGAGAAATCTTTGCTGGTCAGTAAAACTTAGCTGCTTTAGTTCCAAAAAAGCACCCAATTCCAAACACAGCCTTTCAGGGCGTGGGTGGGGAGGATCCTTTAGGGAGATCTCAGACCTGGGAAGAAGGTGGGGCCGATAGAAAGGTCAGCCAGGGTGAAGCAGGGGCTCTGAGCACCCCGGGTGGGAATGCACCCTCCATCCAGCCACGCTCAGGTCAGATGAGGCCTGGGACCCAGGGAAGGGAAGACCAGGCTGGGGAGGTGGAGGAAGCTGAGGCCCTGGGACTCTTCCACCTTCACCCCAGACGACCTGAAGAATCCATCTCACCTCTTTGCACCAATATCCAAATTACCAAAGTGTGGCCATAGCAACACCAGCTCTGCAGGGTTGTTCTGAGGAAGAAAGGGAATAATCCAAATCCACATGTCCTCCCGAGTCCTGCACGGGCACAGACAGAACAGAAAGGTCTGTCTGCAACCACTGAGGCCACCCAAACACACACAGAGTGCCACGCTCGTGATCCACAACTGGCACCAAGGGCCCCTTTGAGGCTTTCTACTCAAAAGAGATCACTCATTAGTGAGAACTAATCTTCTTCCCTAGGACTCCATAAAACTTTAAATTTGAATGGGGAAGAAAATACAGCTTCTATATATTTTTCTCACCTACCAAAAAGAAAAAACAAATAAAACAAAAAATAAAAATGTAGCCCACTCCTGATTTAAACCATTAATATGAAAGTTTTAACAAGGTCACATATGTAACTTCAACTTTCCCAGCATAAAGTCCACACAGAACCAACTACAGACCAAAAGTGACATGAAGAAAACCTTTAGTTTTATCTGAAATCTTCCCTTCTTTCACAAAAATATGTGAGATACTTTTTCAAATAAAAAAATAAATGGAGTACAATTCCAGGAAAACAGAAAGTAAAAATTTCCAGACCTGGAGAAAAGTTAAGCAGGAAGCACAGAGGTCAAGAGAGAGAAATCAGCCAGCATTTCCTACTAACTTTGCTGCAGTGACATCTCAACTTTCCTAAAGTTCTGTTTGCCTTTTTAATCAAATTACTTGCCTTGTACATTTTTGACAGATTTTTAAAGCTGGGCAGTAAGGCATGAGGGCCTCAGACCCTCTCCACCAAATACAGTGGGAGACATCCCGGGGCTGTCTCTGGAATATTCTTCAGCCAAAGCAAAACCCATTACAGATGTGAGGACTATCAGTCAGGTGATTCTGAGAGGGTCTAAGTAATTCTCTGAACCTACATGATGTTAGAACCACTTAGTGCACACCTAGAAGATGAAACCGGACAGACGCAAAACCACAGACAGGCTGCCCAACCCTTGGAAGAATCTTCCAGAACAACTCAACCTCTTAGACTGGTAAGAAAGAGCTCAGTAGACCCTAACTTTCCCCTACAGCTCAAAAGGCCTGAACAGAAAGCGAAGGTTCCTTCTGTCAAGATGCAGCCAAAGATGTACCTTGTGGCAAAGCGCCAATGTTCTCTGAGAAATGGTTCGAAGGCCACTCTAGCCCCCAAAAGTACACTGTCAAGACAAGTTTGTCCTGGAAACTTCCCAAAGCAGATATTGCAAAGCTTTCTACACCATAGAAACATCTCACATAAATTACTTTATTACTAATACTAATTTGTATTAGTATTAATACTGATACTATTACTAATACTAATTACTTTATTACTAATACTAATTTGCTGGATATGAGCTATGAAAGACAATGATTTGGGCTTTAGAACAATTCAGACTAAGCCATTCTTTGAGGAAAGAGTTAGAAATCAGAATCAAGTGGAATATAGTCAAACCAGCAGAAATAGGGATGACGTCTCTGGCCTGGCGCAGCACTCTGCACACGTGAGCCTTTAACCAGTGTGCCGTGACAGGATCTTAGGTGGGCCGCGAAAAATTTTTCAGATTATATTTTTTTTGAAAGAAGTTCAAAACAATCCTAGCAATCTGGGAGGCTGAGGTGGGTGGAATGCCCTGAGCTCAGAGGTTCAAGACCAGTCTGAGCCAGAGTGAGACCCTGTATCTACAAAAAAAATCTGGGAGTCCTGGAAGGCACCTGTAGTCCCAGCTACTTCGGAGGCTAAGATAAGAGAATAGCTTCAGCCCAAGAGTTGGAGGTTGCTGTGAGCTATGATGCCACAGCACTCTACCAGGGGCACAAAGTGAGACTCTGTCTCAATTTAAAAAAAAAGAAAGAAAGAAGCTCAAAGCATAGTAAGTATATTATTCTTTTTACTCTCTTTTTGATCAACATAATTTAAGTGCAGCCTGTTATAGATTCAAGTGTGCCAAGAGATAGAACTGCTCTACTGGTTTGCTACTCCGAGGACTGTGATTTTATTTAAGCAGTTCTCTTTCCCCCTAGACAGAATTGTGAGGTTAGGGACAGCATCTTCGTATCTTTCTTCCCAGCACCTAGCATAGGGCCTGGTCACAAATGTGTTCAAGGAATGAACTCCAGACACAGAGCAGAGGACGCCTCCCTGGGCACACCTTCCCCTAGGGCTGTTAAAACCTGACCAAACTTGACCTCTTCAAAAATGTGGTTTGTTTCTGCTCCCCCAAGTCCTGGAAATAAAATAAGCTCCATTGGAAACCAGACAATGTCCCCCAGGCTGTTCCTGACAAAACCATCAAACACTGAGAGCTGAGTTTGACCATGTCCAGACACAGCCACACCATCAACTACAGCTCTATCCTGCCTACACTATCCTGAGGCTGATCAGAGGACACATTTCAAACGCAGTAAAGAAATCCACATATAAACCTACAGAAGTGGTCTGATCCTCTAGCCAAGTAACCTTATGAAAAGAAGAAACAGTGAGAACAGGTTTGTTCTTAGTGGAATTATTCTTGTCTTTAGTAATTACTACCCTCTTTTCTACCAGTATACAACCATCTCCTTATCATTTTAGAATGCCGCCAGGGAGACAGAGTGAAATCAACGAAACTGGAATCCAGAATGGCACAGCCCACGGAAATGGAACACAAGATGCTACACACGTGAACCATGTCCACTACCTTAAGGCAGCGGCTCTCAGCCTGTGGGTCGCGACCCCTCTGGAGGTCTAACAACCCTTTCACAAGGGTCGCCAAAGACCATCCTGCATATCAGATATTTACGTTACGATTCATAACATTAGCAAAATTACAGTTATGAAGTAGCAACAAAAATAATTTTATGGTTGGGGGTCACCACAACATGAGGACCTGTATTAAAGGGTCGCAGCCTTAGGAAGGTTGAGAACCACTGCCTTAAGGTTTTGTGGAGCCATATGAAAAATGAAAAGAACAGGCAAAGTTAATTTTGATAATATATTTACATTAAACCACTAATCTATAATATAATCCTTTCCACATGTAATTAATGTAAAAATGATTCTCTTTTCAAATTAGATCTTCAAAAATTGATGTTTTTACACTTGCAAGAGGACATGCCAGTTCAGGCCACTCATTTCCAGAGCTTCACAGCCACATGTGTCAACACGCACCTACACACACCCACACTGTGCCCACACGCGTCCACACGCACCCACTGTGCCCACACGCACTGACACACCCACACTGTGCCCACACGCACTCACTGTGCCCACACGTGTCCACACAGATCCACTGTGCCCACACGCGTCCACACGCACCCACTGTGCCCACACGCAGACACACCCACACTGTGCCCACATGCACCCACTGTGCCCACACACACTCACTGTGCCCACAGGTGCCCACACACCAACGCTGTGACCACACGCACTCACTGTGCCCACACACTCCCACATACCCTCATTGTGCCCACACTGTGCCCACACGTGCCCATACACCCACACTGTGCCCACACGCACTCACTGTGCCCACAGGTGCCCACACACCCACACTGTGTCCACACGCGCCTACTGTGCCCACACGCACTGACACACCCACACTGTGCCCACACGCATCTACTGTGCCCACACGCACTGACACACCCACACTGTGCCCACACGTGTCTACTGTGCCCACACGCACTGACACACCCACACTGTGCCCACACGCGTCTGTGCCCACACGCAGACACACCCACACTGTGCCCACACACCCATACTGTGCCCACACGCACTGACACACCCACACTGTGCCCACACGCGTCTGTGCCCACATGCAGACACACCCACACTGTGCCCACACACCCATACTGTGCCCACACGCGCCTACTGTGTCCACGCACCCACTGTGCCCACACGCACTGACACACCCACACTGTGCCCACACGCATCCACACACACCCACTGTGCCCACATGCACTGACACACCCACACTGTGCCCACACACCCACACTGTGCCCACACGCGCCTACTGTGCCCACACATCCACACGCACCCACTGTGCCCACACGCACTGACACACCCACACTGTGCCCACACTGCCCACATGCATCCACACACACCCACTGTGCCCACACGCACTGACACACCCACACTGTGCCCGCACGTGCCCACACACCCACACTGTGCCCACACGCGTCTACTGTGTCCACACACCCACACGCGTCCACACGCACCCACTGTGCCCATACGCACTGACACACCCACACTGTGCCCACACATGCCCACACACCCACACTGTGCCCACACGCGTCTACTATGTCCACACACCCACACTGTACCCACACGCGTCCACATGCACCCACTGTGCCCACACGCACTGAGACACCCACACTGTGCCCACACGCACCTACTGTGCCCACATACACCCACACTGTGCACACATGCACCTACTGTGCCCACATACACCCACACTGTGCCCACACACTCCCACTGTGCCCACACGCTCCCACACACCCACACTGTGCCTACACTGTGCCCACACACTCCCACACACCCGCACTGTGCCCACAGGTGCCCACACACCCACTGTGCCCACACGCACATCCACAGACCCACACTGTGCCCATACACTCCTACACACCCACACTGTGCCCACACACTCCTACACACCCACACTGTGCCCACATGCACCTACACTGCCTCCAAATGCACCCACTGTGCCCACACTGGGCAGGTCTAGTATCTCTAGGTGCCTTGGCATTTACCTTGATTCCAGAACCTTCTGAATTCTTTCTCTACAATCTCTCGGAACATTACCAACTGTGGTAGTTCAATTCCATCTGCTAATTCCTTCAGCGTCTCAGAGACCATTCACTTCAATCTCCAAATACAAACGACTCTTGGGGTGGCAGACAGGTTTAAGATTAAAACAAACACTCACAAGACTCTAGTGGCTCGAATGTGATTTATGTCCCTCCATCAAGTCTCACAGTCTCGTCAGGAAGAGATGTATTTTATGCCTTTGCATTCATGCTACTTGAGCATCATAAAGTATTGATGGTGTCTTCTATTTTTTTTTTTTTTATTCAGACAGAGCTAGGGAGAGCAGAGAGGAGGGAAAAATGCCCCAGGCCTGAGCATAGAGGAGCTATGCCAGGAATCCAGAGTGGAGCCAGGCAGGAGAGACTTTTCAACATCAGATGGATGAGGGGCCTTCAAAGAGGACTCAGGTTCTAGTGAACCGCTGACCGTAGCAGGGAGGAGCGCAGCCTGCAGAATGTGGGCCTATCTTCTGCCTTCAGTGAGGAGGCCTTTCCCCTTAGTGAGGAGGCCTTCCCCCCCACCGCCATGAGGGGGCCCTTCCCCCCCACTGCCATGAGGGGGCCCTTCCCCCCTTAGTGAGGGGCCCTTCCCCCCCACTGCCATGAGGGGGCCCTTCCCCCCTTAGTGAGGGGCCCTTCCCCCCCACTGCCATGAGGGGGCC
>NW_003852466.1:2185434-2208250 GCF_000181295.1 Otolemur garnettii
AGTGAAGGGGCCTTTCCCTCCTTAGTGAGGGGACCTTTCCCCCTGCAGTGAGGAGGCCTTTCCCCCCTTTAGTGCAGGGGCCTTTTCCCCCTTAGTGAGGGGGTCTTCTCCCCACCCCACCCCCACCACGATGGGGCCTTCCCCCTGCTGTGAGACGGGTTTCCCCCCCTCCCCTGCCCCATGAGGGCCCTTTCAGCCTTGCTGGGCACAAAGCCAGTGTTAGTTCGAGCTCAGATGCAGGGGGAAGAATTCATCCCTTTCCCTAGAAAACTACAGCTAGATAGGAGAAATAAGGTCCAGTGTTTTACAGTATTTGGGGTGACTACAGCTAACAATACTTTATTGTATATTTTCAAACAGCTAGAAAAGAGTATTTTGAATGTCTCCAATGCATAGAAAAAGTAAATGCTGGAGGTAATGGGTATGCTAATTAGTTTGATCATCATACATTGTATACATGTAATGAAATGTCATGCTGTATGCCATAAATACGTACATTTACTATGTCTCATTTACAGTTAACAAATGCAAGCTTTCTATGACTTGTAAACTGCTATTTCATTAGACCACAGAGCTTCAACTAATCTGTTAAAAAAAAAAAAATCTATGAGCACAGACAAAAGTTGCCTAGCAAGTCATCACCATGTCTCTTGAGTAATCCTAGCACTAGTTGATGGGGAAGGGAAGGAATTGAACTAAGTGCTGCGGTCATGTCCTTGTGGTGAAATATCCTTAGCGCAGTTCTAACATACACTTGGACTCAGCCAGTTTCACCTTAGAAGGTCAGGTTTCTAGATAAAACTCTTCCCAGGGGTTTGGCCACCCCTCTGATGACATGGCCACTCATACTGACACAGCCCCATGGGCCTTGAACCAAGCTGCTACCTGTGAGTAATTCTAGTCCCAGTCTCAAACCAACAAGAGGGACACACAAGAGGCCAGAGGAAATCCTGCCCTAGAGCATTCTGAACAAGACAGACAAGGCAGGCTACAAGTGAACTCGTGGAGAAGTGAGTCAGTTTTAGTTACATGCCACTGCTCCATTTCTTACCACTGGAAGCCGACTCTCTCATTAAGCAAAGTTAAAGCAGCACATGAGCAGAAATGCAGCAACTACATCACCTACAGGCTGCAGAGACGTCATGCAAACACAGAGTAGTGCTGAGAACACAGTGAGCACTATGTGAAGATGTGCCTCTCAATAACATCTTTAGCATCCTGCAAAAAAAAAAAAAAAAAAGGGTGGTGCCTGTGGCTCAAAGGAGTAGGGCACTGGCCCCATATGCCAGAAGTGGAGGTGTTGGGTTTAAACCCAGTCCCAGCCAAAAACTGAAAAAAAAAAAAATCTTTAGCATTATTATGATTGGTTACATGTGCTAATGGAGGGAAAATAAGGTGTGAATAGCTGTTTTTTGGGAAAATGATAGACAGCTCAGTTGCTTCCTAAGAGTCACCATGTTAAGGAATAAATGGTATCTACCATCATCATATCAAATTAATATCTTCTTTTGAAACCAACAAAATGTACATTTTCAAGTTTCAAAACACTTTCCTACCTGGTTGAAATCTGAAGATCAAACAGGAATGAAAACTCTAATTCAGATGAAATTATACAAAGTAACTGCAATGACTTTCAGCTTGAGTATAACTTGTGTTGGGGAGAAACCATAAAGTGGAGACTCAGTCCTTACAGAAGAGTTACTCATGGCCATCAAGGTCATCTCCACGTGCACCTTACAGAGACCACACAAAGTAGAGAGGAAGGGGTCCCAGTGATAGCACCATTTTCCTTTTGTAGACAAAACTCGCCATGGAGAAATACACAAGCAAACCTCATTTTATTGCACTTTGCTTTATCTTGCTTCAAAATTACTGTTTTTCACAAAATGAAGTTTTTTGGCCACTAGGCTTCAAGTGAGTCAATTGGCACCATTTCTCCACCAGCATGCACTCACTTCTATGTTACTGGCAATTCTCACAATATTATAAACTTCTTCACTATTACTAATATTGTGTTTGTTATCATGATCTGTGATCAGTGATCTTTGATGTTACTACTATAGTTGTTTTGGGGCATAGCAAATCACATGATACCAGATAGCAAACTTGTCTTATGTATGTTATGTTATGTATGTCCTTATTGGCCCATCAACTGGCCATTCCACCATCTCTCTCTTACTCTCTCTCTGTCTTCCATTCCTTAAGACACGACAATATTGATATTAGACCAATTAACCACCCTAGAATGGCCTCTAAGTATTCAAGTGAAAGAAAGAATTGCACATCTCTCACTTTAAATCAAAAGCTAAACACGATTGAGCTTAGCGATGCTCAAACCCAGATAGGCAAAAAGGTAGGCCCCTTGTGCCAAAGTTAGTCAAGTAGGCCAGGGGCAGTGGGTCATGCCTATAACCCTCTAGGAGGCCAAGGCAGGTGGATTGCTTGAGCTCAGGAGTTCGAGACCAGCATGAGCAAGGGCAAGAATCCATCTCTATTAAAAATAGAAAAACTGAAGCAGGAGGACTGCTTGAGCCTAGGAATTTGAGGTTGCTATGAGCTACAACTTCAAGGCACTCTACCCAGGGCAAAAAAAAAAAAAGTTAGTCAATGAATGCAAAGTTGTTGAAGAAAATTAAAAGTACAACTCCAATAAAAAAAGAATGATAAGAAAGTGAAGCCAGGTGCTGTATTTCATGCCTGAAATTCTACAATTTGGGAGGCTGAGGTGGGAGGCTCACTCTAGGCCACGGCTTCAAGGCATAGGGAGACTAGGTTGTCTCTACAAAATATAAAAAAATTAGCCAGGCATAGTGGTGCATGCCTTGTAGTCCCAGCTACTCAGGAGACTGAGGAAGGAGGATTACTTTGAGCCTAGGAGTTTGAGGTTGCTATGAGCTATGATGAGGCTAGTGCACTCTACCCAGGCAACAGCTGAGACTCTGTTCTCAAATTTAAAAAAAAAGAAAAAGGAAGGAAGGAAAAGAAAAGGAAACGAGGGAACACCCTTATTGCTGATAGAAAGTTGGAGCAATCTGAATTAAAGATCAAACCAACCACAACAGTTCCTGAAAGCCTAATCCAAAGTAAGGCCCTAATTCTCTTCAATTCTACAGAGGCTGAGAGAGGCGAGGAAGTTGCAGAAGAAAAGATCAAAGCTAGCAGACGCTGCCTGATAAGAAATGAAGCCCTCTCCACAACATGAAGTGCAAGGTGACCAGCAAGAGCTGATGGAGAGGATGCAGTAAGTTATCCAGAAGACCTAGCTAGGGTCACTAATGAAAGTGACACTAAACAGCAGATTTTCAATGTAGACCAAACAGCCTTATTCTGGAAGAGGAGGCCATCTAAGATTTTCATCACTAGAGAGAAGAAGTTTAAAGCTTCAAAGGACAGGCTGACTTCCTGTTAGGGGCTAGTGTAGCTGGTGACTTCCAGTTGAAGCCAATGCTTATTTACATCTGAAAATGCTAGAGTCATTAAAAATGGTGCTCAATCTACTCTGCCTGTTGTTCCTAAGAGGACAACAGCATGTCTGTTCACAGCATAGTTTACTGAATATTTTAAATCACCGTTGAAATCTACTGCTCTGAAAATAAGATTCCTTTCAAAATATTACCATTCACTGACAATGCACCTAGTCCCCGAGGGCTCTGATGGAGAGGTACTATGAGATTAATGTTCTTGTCATGCCTGCCAACACAGCATCCATTCTGCAGCCCAAGAATCAAGAAGTAAATTTAACTTTGAAGTCTTATTATAAGGTCATCCCATTTTTAATCAAAAGTTTAGTTTATTAACTAAACCTCAAACAAGAAACAGTACAATTAATCAAAGTATGCACCTAAATTATCAACACAGTTCTGCCATCCTAATGAGCTTGTTTATGCCAGCAGGGAAGAAGCTTGGAGAGGCAATGCTGATGAAATTGCAAAAAGCAAATTCCACAGATGTTGAGAAGTGAATATTTTTTCTTGTAAGAAGTGGTTCAATCCTGGAAGAAGTAGTAGACAACTGGTGCCGGGTATGGTGAATACAGTGGATAAAAGAGTTTCCAAATTCAGCTTCTCTATTTTGAGCAGTGTTGTGATCAAGCATTGTCTTGCAAGAGGACTGGTCTGGCTCCATTGACAAATCTCAGCAGCTTAATCACAAGCATCCTCATCATTTCATCCATCTGGTTGCAACAGACATCTGCCATTATCAACTTCCCAAAATCGGCAGGTTTCATGAAGTTGTAGTGGATAGTATCAGTGCTGGACAACCAAACAGACACCAAGAGTGTTTTCTGATGAATATTCAGTCTGGGACTTTATTTCAGCACTTCATCTTTATCCAACCTTTGTCACAAAGAATCCATTTTTCATCACACATAACAGTATGGTCTAGAACTGGTTCGTCTTTATGCTGTGACAACAAAAAAGGCAAGCTTTCACAGAAGATAGCTTTCAGATGTCTCTTCTGAAGCTTGTTTAAGTAATTCACGTGGAATCCATCCATCTAGCTTCTTTACCTTAGCAATTTGTTTCAAATGGTCCAGGGTTGCTGGAAGAGTTACATCAAGCCTTGCTGCCAGCTAACTCCTGTGTAGTAGGTTGAGATGGATTTGCTTTCACCATAGCATTTAGCTCATCATTATCCACCTTGGTCTCAAGTCACCACGTTGTGGCTCATTTTCAAGATTAAAGTCACAAGAACAGAACTTCTAAAACCACTGTCCTGCTGTGCATCAGTCACATCTTTCCCAAACACTTTGGTGATGTTCCAAGCTGTCTGTGTGCATTGGTTCAACCACGGAACTCGTATATGAAAATAACACAAATTTTTGATTTATACATGGTTTCACAAAAATTGCTCTACAAAAATTCTGAAAGATAATCAAAGCCCAAATGTGCACTTAAAAGAATGAGGTTGTACCTTCAGAATAAAAATAAAACAAAAAGTGTCAAAGTGAAATGTCACAGATACCAACTGTCAAACTTAATACTTCAAAAAATCAGACACTGCATACTCAATAACCTAATATTTAAGAAATATATTTTGTAAGGCTGTAATTGCCAAAGACAATGATTCCCCTGATCTGTGCACGGTAAACTGAAAACCTCCGGACAGGATTTACCTTTCCAGATGCTTTTGAGATCATTTGTGCTTCATGGGAGGGAGTCAAAATACCCACATTAACAGAAGTTTCAAAGAAATTGATCCCAACCCTTATGGATGATTGAGAGGTTCAAGACTCGAGTGGAGCAAATCACTGCAGAGGTGTTTGATGTGGTAAGAGCACTAGAGGTACAAGTGGAGCCTGAAGACTTACTGAACTGCTGCAACCTCATGATCAAACTGGAAGGGACGAGGAGTTTCTCGTTACTGATAAACAAAAAAAACCTGGTTTCTTGAGATAGAAACTACTCCTAGTGAGTGAAAATGCTGTGAACACAGTTGAATGACAACAAAAGATTCAGACTATTACATAACTTTAGTTGATAAAGCAACAGCAGTGTTTGAGAGAATTAACTCCATTTTGGAAAGAAGTTCTACAGTAAAATGCTATCAAACAGTACCATACGCTACAGAGAAATCTTTGTGAAAGGAGGAGTCAAGCCATGAGGCCAACCCCAGTGTTGTCTTATGTTAAGAAACTTCCACAGCTACCCCATCCTTCAGGAACGACCACCCCATCAGGCTGTGGCCATCCACACTGAGGCGAGACTCTCCACCAGCAAATGATTACAACTCCCCGAAGGCTCAGATGATCATTACCATTTTTAGCAATAAGTAACTTTTGTGAAAGATACACACACATTGTTTAGTCATAATGCTATTGTACACTTAATAGACTACAGTATAGTACAGTAAACATAACTTTTATATGCACTGGGAAACAACAACAAATAAACTCACGTGACTCACTTTATTGCCATACTTGCTTTACTGTTGTTGTCTAGAATCAAACCACAATATCTCCCAGGTGTGTTTATGGATACTGTCTAACAGAAAAGACACTCACAGAACAAAGAATACATCCTAAAATGCAGCAATCATTGACTTAATGAAGGAAGTGTTAGGCAGGAAGAAGCGTGACATTGTACGTTACCGAGAAAGACTTCATGGAGAAGCTGGACTTGGAGAAGGAAAACCAGGTCTTAACACTCTGGAGTCAGCTCCTTTAAACAGACTGGGATTTACAGTATTGGTCCGCCTGGGTCCCCAGCTTGGAGGGAGTGATTGTGGGAATCCTCAGTCTCTGGAATCACGTGTGCCAATTCCTTATAATAAAATCTCTTTTTATATGTATATCTTAGTCTTATTTCTCTCTCTTTTTATATGTATATCTTAGTCTTATTTCTCTGTAGAACCCAGACTAATACAAGGTATAAGTAAAGAATTAAAACTACCTTGTAACACAAAAAATCTAAAGAGAAATGAAGATGGTTAAGTCTGTCAGACACCGATGTATAAAGGTACCTGCTGAGGTGGTGCTGTGCTGCGCTGAAAGGCCCTGCTGGGAGGTCTGTTTATCGCTCGCTCACACACCTCAACAGCAGAATCCTCCACACTGAAATTACTCTGGAAGAGGCGTGTGGGGATGGCAACAGGAGATTAACAATCAAAAGTTTGGTCCTGTCCTAGTGAATTCCAAAAGGAAAAATACCTCTAAGGAGAATTCAAATAATCAAGTCAGGCCACGTGAGTTCAAACATGTCCCACTAAGGTGAGAACAGAGCCACCTGTAAATGCAAAAACACAGTCAGTGCTATGCTTATACGTCACACTGGCCCTTACACACGTACACACACACACACAATAGGTCTGTGACACAAGTGGCACTCTTATCACTTCTACAGAAAATTAATTTAAAGCTAAACAATACAAGCAGGCCATCAATCATCTCTATTACTACCTACAAAAAATTTCAGCTACCTCTCCCCAATATATATACATATATATATATATATGACTCCCACCCTCAATAAGAGGAATAAATATAGATTCACAAAGAACAAAGAAAAAAATAAAATCTTCATTAAATTAAAGAACTAAGTGACCAGTCTATTCCCTCAAAGATGGTGGCCACTTTGGCCAAAGCATCATGAAACGGTTTACGGTCACATACCTGGCTCCTGTTGCAGGCTGGAACAGAACCAGCAGAAGCTGTGAAGTGCCCTCGTGGTGACTGTCATACTAAATATCCATACAATGGCCTTCCCTCTTCTCTCCTGGTCACTAACCCAGAACAAAACTTACTGGGAAGAAACACATCTGACTCTCAAAAATCACAACATTCCAAATAATGACCACTTGAAGGACACAAGCCAGGGATAAAGTAAAGGGATTTTTAAAAATCTCCAACTCACGGTCAAGTATATAATGAACCTCCCAATTCACCTTCTTTTAACTGTGTAGTCAAAACACAGACTTGCCATCCATCAGGATTCACTGGTATAATATTTCCCAACATTAATGAGTGCCTAATTTCCTACTGTCTCCTTTTAACCAAGAGAAGAAATGATGGCCGATGGTAGCCAGGGAAGGGAAACTGACCAACCAGTTTGCAAATGTGTGTGTGATAAATATACTCAATATCCATGATGATGGCCTGTCTACTTAAGAGTTTAAAGATAAGTCTTTGTATTTTGTTTACTAAAGATTGTAGTCAATAAATAAACACTGAGGAAGAACAAAAGCTTGGAAAAGAATACATAAATATTCTTATTTCTAAAATGAGTATGCTTTTCTTTTTAAAAATACAAATAGCGTCAATCAATGTACCAATTAAAGTCATTACAATGAGATTCAATACCATAACTAACATAATGGAGCAGAAATCTGGAGAATCACCCACAGTATGGCATGTCAACTACGCCTATCTATCAGGATGCCAGAGATCGCCCCAATTTCACTGTCAGGAGAACATCGTGCTTCCAACTTCTGGGGGTGGGGGACAGGGCACAGCACAGTTTCCCAAGTCATCAGTCATTTTTATAATGGTTGTAATTCCCTACTGTGTGTACTATCATGGTTTTTATATAATAAGTTCAGTGCCTATGAACTGGCATCTCCGGCTTTAATTAGGCCTCAGCTGACATTTAGCTTGAAGACAAAACAAGTGACACCCTCTTAAAAGCCAGAGCAAAACAAGAAGCATGTGCATCTCTGTCTATTTCTGCTACCACATACATTTAACAAACACCATGCACTGGGTAATTTGTAAAGAATTTGTTTCTCGCAGTTCTGGAGGCTGGGAAGTCCAAGATCAAAGCTCTGGCATCTGGCAGGGCCTTCCTGCGGCATCATTCCACAGCACAAGGGCAAAGGGAGGACGTGAGACAGCAAGAGATCCAACTTGCACCCCAGGCCCTGAAAGCAACGGGTTCCCTCCATCTTCTCTGCTTTCCTTCAGTCCAATCAGCACTCATCTCCACAACAGCTCTGTAACTACCTCCCTTTCCACAATGATCCATTCTCCACAGAGCAGGCTGAGTGAGTTTCCAAATGTGCAAATCAGGGCCTGGCTGTCCTTGTGTCACATCTGTTACCAGCTCTCACTACTAGAATAAATGAAACCTCCTGGCACAGCCTACAAAGCTGTGCTAACCAGGTTCCTTTGCTGCTGTCTCTTGCTCCTGGAAAAGGTAGGATCTGCCTGCCACAGGGCCTTTGCATGAGCTAACCTCTATGCCCAGAGACCTGGCAGAGGTCGCCTTCTATTCATTTAAGTCTCAGCTGTAACATCTTCCATGAGGCCCTCCCAGACCACCTGGCCTAGTTGGGAAAGTGGCCCCCATTCTTGACAGCACTTATAACTGCTTTAAATTAACTTTTAATTTATTCATATCTTGTTATCCATTTTTTCCCCACTTCGCACTTTAAAGCCTTAAAAAAGGGACTGTGGCTTTCCCAGCCACTATTTTTTATTCCAAGTACCTGGCACACAGTAAGTACTCTGAAAATACCTGTTAACATAATAATCATAAAAGAAGAAATTACTAAACTATATTCCTTTGCATACTAAGTTCTAGTTAATGGGAGGAAAAAAAATACTGGCAAAAATGATCATTTTGAAGCTTATCTGTGATTCCTCCTGAAAAAGACATTTGAAAAGATGAAACAAATTTCTAGTGGGACTTTGAGGAAAAAAATGTTCTGTATTACAACATAACCACTCAAAAATTTCCTGTATGCCTGTGAATTGCATTTTTAAAAGCCTTATCTGGAACTTCACAATTTCAAAACCAATTGATCTTGCCCTGATGTATAAAACATACCACAGGATTCTTATAATTCTTCCAGAAATCCGTCTGCCAAATGACACAGTTTCTTTTTGCTTAGGTATTTACTTCTGAACTTCTCTCTGCAGTGTTTACAATTCTTAAATCTTATCTTTAGCACTGGTTTAAAAGTATCTAATTATCCCCATGTTCAGTATTTTTATCACCAAATATACTAGAAAAAGAGGAAGTAATCTCCTTCACTTTCTAAGGCTTCCTTTGAAAAAACACACACACACACACAAACACACACGCACAGGCTTGTAACTTTAAATGCCAGTCTCCTTTCTTATGTCAGTCTCCTTTTGGGACTAAAATCACAAAATGTTAAAAATGTAACTCAGTTCTTCTCTTCACAAGTAGGAGAAAATGTAAGGTGTCAAAACAGCCATATGCATGGTTTAAGTTCACTAATTTTATATCACAAAAGGATCATTCAGAAACAATTTGTTTAAAAACAAGATGAACAGGGGTTTGCCAACAGTGGAGAAGCTATGCCTCTATCTCAATTATCTGCAGTTCACTGTCTGGGACATTCACCAACAACGAAAAACTATTATTTCCTATAACTATTCTCTAAAATCTTCCATGTAAATTATCCCATAGCTCATCTTTTTTATTTTATTTATTTTGTTGTTGTTGTTGTAGCTGTCATTGTTGTTTACCTGGCCCACCTAGGTTTGAACCCCTGGACTCAGTGCCTGTGGCTGGCACCGTAACCACTGTGCTATGGGCAGCTGAGCCATCCTTCTTATTTTTTATTTCAGATTAGTATGAGGGTACAAATGATTAGGTTACACTGTTTGCATTTCTAAGGCAAAGTTCAAGTTGTGGTTGAGCCTTCCTTTAGGGGGTGTGCTGTGTACCCCTAAATGAAGGAATGCACATTAGGTGAGAGTTTACCAAGCCCTCTTCCCCCTCACTTCTGTGTTTTTCTCTTGTGTGAGTGTGCAGTTGTTTCTCTGTTGGTTTCATATTAGTATTGAGTGCACTGGATGTTTGTCTTTACATTCTTGCGGTACTGAGAATGTGCTTCAACACCATCTAGGTAAACATAAAAGATGCAAAGTCTCCATCTTTTTATGGCTGAATAGTAGTCCATGATATTCATACACCACAGTTTGTTAATCTGTTCACGGACTGATGGGCACTTGGGTGGATTCCACATTTTGGCAATTGTGAACTGAGCTGCAATAAACATATACTGTAAATGTCCTTGTGATAAAGTGATCTGTTTTCTTCAGGGTAGATGCCTAGAAATGGGACTGTAAGATCAAATGGCAGATTTGCTCTTAGCTCTTGAAGGATTCCCCATACTTCTTTCCACAGAGGCTGCATTAGTTCACAATCCCACCAGCAGTGCAAAAGCCTTCCCTTCTCTCCACATCCATGCCAGCACTGCAGCTCCGGGATCTTGTGATATGAGCTATTCTTAACTTGGGTTAGGTGATATCTCAGAGTGAAAAGACAAATGTATCCTTTTCAAAGTCCAAAATCAATGCTATGTTTAGATTCTTTGCTAAACCCTTTGGGCACAAAGAATAGTTGTAGGAAATTCAGTTTTTCATTGTTGGTGAATGTCCCAGATAATTAAGATACAGGCAAAGCTTCTAATTTAACAAACAATTTAAAAATTGTTTTCCTCTTAACAATTCCCAAAAATTATTTCTTTGCATCTCTGTAATGTTTTCAACACAAGAAAAGAATCACCATGTTTTTAAAAATTAAATAAAGTTCCAGCTAAATATTAAAATAAAAATTTTAAAAATGAATATACAGAATGAGGGTTGGAGCCAATGTTTCATTAATCATTATAATCTCCTCTGGTGTATTTAAGGGTCAAAATGAATAAACCCCCTTTAACCCAAAGGTCATAGGGGGAGCTGTGACTGTCCCCAGAATCACCTGAGTACGGAAGCCAAAAACAGCACTAGTACTCTTTATTACTTTAAAATCTAAGCCAGTTTTATCAAACTGCACATAGTTCAAAGAGTTAAACACACCATTTCTCTCCTCAACACTCACAAAACAAACATTTTAACAAAGGGGTTGTGAAATCTTAAGAGGTTTCCTCTGGAAATCAAAAGTGGCTTACTTTCTTCTATTTTGGACTCTCTGATGACCAAATGCTACCCTAATATTCAAAGCACGCCACTGAGTTATACGGAAGAGTTTTGTTGGTACCAAAGCTGAGAAGAATGTAACCAACGCCTAATACCTCCCATGGCTGAAGGTATTCCTCATGAAGCGGGAGAAAGATCCATGGGTTCTGGAAACTCACACCCATGTGCTAGGTGTGAGCATGGTGCAAATGGACCCACACACAGAGCTACTTACCAGCTATGTGACTCTGACAAGTCGCTTCACCTCACCTGCCACTGGCACATCTTGGAGGAAGAAGAAGGCACCCACTCTCAACTGCCTAGGACCACGCCTGTCCCCAAACCCTTCTTTGTAGGTAACTGTTACTATGAACCAGAAAATCCTTTTTCTGAGTGCACTCTCTAGCCTTGGTGTCTGCACTGAATGAATATATTTTTCTTGGATGAGTCATGACTTTGCAAAGCCTCCAAGTCTTCATCCTCAAAAACAATTTTCACTTCAGTATACCAGGAACCAGAAAAGTGATGAACATCAGAATAAATGAGAATTAAGCCTCAGAAGTTGTTTTCATAAATAAATTTATGATGCAAGTAGGTTACTTATCATTTGTTTCCCTCTCCTAAAAGTACTTTTAAAAAGTTCAGGTTAGTTGGAGATCCTCTAGGCTCAGTAGATCCACCTGCTCTAGTATGGGAAGTAAAAGTAAAGAGTACAGTTGACTAAATTTGCTTGCAAAGCTGTTACTGTCTAACACCTGAGATCATGTGATAAATAGTCTAAACATGTTGAAAATACAGGGTGGGACCCGTGGCTCCAAAGAGCAGGGCACTGGCCCCATATACTGCAGGTGGTAGGTTCAAACCCAGCCCTGGCCAAAAAAAAAAAAAACCATTAAAAATACAAAGGGCAAACTCTTTCCCTAAATAAAAGCAAACAAAACCTTTATTTCTAAAAAAAAGTTATTGATAGTGTCTGGGTGTTGAGTAGGCTTTGGAGAGGGCAAACAATGGGATTGCTTAATTAATCCCTCTGATTCTACTTGACCATCTAGGCATCTCCTCAGCCAGTGTTATCCACAGCACCACCTACTGCCAAGCCACTGTGCCTACACCACACCAGAGTTAATGCAAACCCTGTCTGCCTACGGCTAAGTTATTTAGGAACGAAAAAAGATGTCACTTCAAAGATAAAAGGGGTAGTGGAAACCTGAAGTAAGAGTAAACTCCTGACAATCATTTAAAATATCTAAATGTAGACACAATCTTTTGGTTACTGACACAAGGCAAGTAAGTACAATAGTTTTGATTCTTCTTAGTGAGACTATAACTCTCAGTGTAAAGACTTTAAAGTACCATGAAGAATTATGCTCTGGTTGATGTATATACTGTAGATATAGTTCCCTTTTATTACTTTTTAACACAGTGGGAGTTACTTAACTCTGCCATGCCAACACGGTGCTTTCCAGTAGTAACTGGAAATACGTATCTAAATAAATCTAAAGAACAAGAGGGTGGCAGGGGTCAAGATGGGGTTCAGAGCCCAAGTTTTTCCTAATGTCTGGGCCTCTTCTTGGACAATGATGTCCTTGAGGATAGAGGTCTCCTACCCCCAGGACACGTCTTGCTGGAAGGCAGATCTACTACATAAGATCCACTAAAATCAACCTCACGTGCGTAAGGATAAAAGAGCAGCTTGTCATTCATGAGCAAAACAACAACCCCACCTCAATCCTGATATAAAATTAAACAACAGACTTAAAATATACCATGATTTAAATGATTTGGGTTTAAAAAGAATCAAAACAACCATTTTTCAAACACACACAAACAAAAACATGTATTAATACAAATGAAGGAATAGAAATGAATAGAAGAAATAGCAAGAAATGAATGGACTAACCTAGACGCACACACCAGGTACTGTTATGAGCACTCTACAGATGACCAGGCTGACATAACACTGTCACCTCTGTTAGTGACATTACAGTGTCCAGTCCATGGTAATGCCACAGAATAAATATCACGAGGTAAAGAAATGGGACGTTATCCCCAAAGAAATCTAGCTTACTATTAACTAGCTGGCCCTTATGCTAAAATACCTATGCTATTAAACAGCTTGCTGAATGACCAGGTGAACTAACCCAGGTATCTTCCTGGCAATGACTATCAATGTCAATTGGGGGAAAACTATTAAATAAATATCTTACACACCAACAAGGGAAATGAAGAAAATGGAAGTCTATTCACCCTACAAAATGCTTACTCTACAATTACATTCCCTTTTTAAAAAGATTAGTTTGCAGTCCTTGCAAAACCAGCCGTTCAATGTTGTCACAGATGTGTGCTAGATTTTGGAAGGGACATAACTTGGCTGTAAGGAAGAACTCAGAATTTGCCTGTATCTTAGACAGCAAAGAAAGCTTGCTTGTATTATTTTGGGCTCAGTACATTTAAATACCAACTTGAAAGGTTAAAAAGCTTGGCTTCAGGAGTTTTCTTTTCCCTTCCAAAGCAATTTAAGTACACAGCAATGTTATCTCTGCTTCCTTCTCCCCGAGCCAGTTAGGGGAGACCTGTCACCGCCATTTACACTGTGCAGCTCTGGCGCTGACACCAGGAGGGCACAGGCTGGGCAGCAGGGATGGGGCTTCCCACAGCCTGCACGCGCTTTGTTGCCAAGTTAGGAGTTCCGCTGAGTGATGGGGGCACGAGTGAGCCAGGAATCTAATTCCATTTCAAATTGCAATGCTTTCAAAGAAAGTAGAGACAATTGAGGCCACAGCAAGAGCTGGCTGGGGTAACCAAACACAAACTTTCCGAGCCTCGGAATCTGCATTTCTTGCACTAACTCGCAGCCAGGGACTGCGAAATATTGATACTCCCCAAGTGTTCAGTACCCAGATTAGAGACTAT
Source organism: Otolemur garnettii (assembly GCF_000181295.1). NCBI lineage: Eukaryota > Metazoa > Chordata > Mammalia > Primates > Galagidae > Otolemur > Otolemur garnettii. The sequence continues at coordinate 2,199,716 of NW_003852466.1, forward strand.
GCAAGGAGCGGTGGCCGAGTGAAGCCCGTCCCTGGCCGGACCCCTCCTCTAGCAGCAACCCACCGGGGCGCATCGGAGCCCACCCCAGCTCGGCCCGAGCCGGCTTCCCGGGCCCGGCCCCGCCTCCCCGCCGAGCTCTGGGCACGCGGCCGAGCCCAGCGCGCAGGGTTCCTGGCGGGCGGCGCCTCCTCTGGCCGCCCAGAAGCCGGCCCTGCCGTCTGGGCCAGCGAGGCCCCCGGGCCGCGCTGGACGGAGTCCTGGGCCGGGCGGGGAGGCGCAAACCCGGCTTCGCTCCCCGCCTGCCGGCCGCGTGCTGCATCCGCATTGTCCGCAGTCGGGGCGCGGCGCGACCACCGGCTCCGGACTCTGGCCCGGCGTCTCCCTCCCGCCTCACGGCGCAGGCTTACCTCGGCCGCGCTCCCCGGCTCCTGGCGGTGCAGCCAGAGGACCGCGAGGAGGGACAGTCGGGGCCCGCAAGGGGCCGAGGGCTGACCGCGGACTGACCGCGGGCCGCAGGGGCCGCCGAGTCCCCGCCGTCGCCGCTGCCGGGCCGCGGCAGGCGGGCGGACCAGGCTGGCTCAGGACGGGCGGCGCGGAGGGCCCCAGCCGGTGGCCGCCGCGGAGTAGGTCTCCACCGAGTGGGAGGGCTCAGGCAGCTTTTGCGAAGCGCGAGGGAGGGAACTTGGAGTGAGTTGCTGTGGCCGCGAGCGCGTGTCGCCGAGCAAGTGTCCACGCCCCGGTGCGCCGCGCCCCGCCTCCATCCCGTGCCCACCCTCTCCCGCACCTCCCCTGCAGGCCCTGCCTCTCCCCGGGCCTTCATCCCCTACCTCCTCCCGGGCGGCCTCGGACCCATCTCCCCTCCGTCCCATCCCCCTCCGTCCCTCCCTCCCTCCCTCCCAGCGTGGCCGGCCCCCGCCACTGTCTCCACCTGGTGCCCCCACCTGGCTCCCACGCGGTGACCCGGCGGGATCTCCGATTGCAGCCCAGCTCAGATCACGCAACACTCGCGACCCACAGCCTGTGTCCTGAATGTGATAATCGCGACAGGTAGTCAACCACCCCATCCAGACATCTTGATGCAGGGCCTGACAACCTTTTCTGTGCACTACACTTTACATGCTCACATGGGCTCTCTTAGCTTAATTTATGAAGGCATTTTTAATATTCCAAAAATGTTTAGAGACAATCCTAAAGAATACTTTAAAAAGTCAAGCACGATGTACAACTGATGTTTCAAAATTAAGTGCATGTTTCTGGATACTTCATTATTCATCTCATAACATTATTTGATAAAACTTTATCTTCACATCTTCTTAATAACTTGGTTGTTTTTGGAGGGGCGTGTTTTAGGAAGACTAAACATTCTAATTTATTGCTAGTGAGAATTCTGAAAGATAAAATCTATGTTTATTATAATATAATAATTGAATTTGAATGAGATTTGGACTCACATAATATTTCTTCCAAAAATATTTAGAAAAATTTCTTGTTAGCCTTTAGTACATTTGAAATACAATTGTATCCATCCTATCTCTTTCTTAGAAGTACCATCTATATTTGAATTGTTTTTCAATTCAATGAGTCTGCTATTTCATTATAGTTCACAAATTATTAAATAAATAACTCAGACTTCTGTGCTAAATTTTTGACTAGTGTATCATTTTTACAAATTTTTACATGAGTACCATTTTAAGCAAGGGACAGGATACTGGCTTTTAAGTGAAGTGAAACTTTCCTTTGGCATGCTAACTACTGCATTCCTTGTGATCAAGGATTATATTGTGGTCTCCATTAACACCAAAAGCCACCCAGCAGCAGAAGGAGGCTACTTCCCATAGTGAGTGTGAACCAACTTCTCTCTCTCCAAAGTAGAATTGTTAAAAAAAAAAAAAAAACTTTGCCTCAGTCCCTTCCTTTTGGAGATTGCTAGTAATAGAGTATATCTCATCCTCTAGGCACAAAGATGGGGATGGGAAGACAGGTGATCTAGTTAGGAAAAGGGGGGGGGCTTTTTCTGAACTCAGCTCTAGGGACTATACCATCTAAGCCGGCTGCAGCTGGCGTTAGCCTGCAGAAGAGAGCCAAACCAGAAGAAAACCAAGCTGAATGAAAGAAACAGAAAATCCTGATCACACCAGTGAGCCCCCACAGGCAGGCATCGATCTCGGAAACCACTGAAATCCCTGGACTTCTGAGGAAATGTACCAGTAAATTGTCTTTCTTGCCTATGCATTATTTGAGTTAGGTTTCTTTCCAAAAGATGCACTTTTAAAGTCATAAAAGATCTCCATGTGATTCATGCTTTTTGTAACCAATGAGTTTTACCTTTTTTCTTGCTGAAATTACCTCTTGATAATTAAGTGTATGCCAAGGAGGTCTCTTAATAGGAAGCCCTAATTTTCAATAAGATCAAAGGTCTTATTTGGGGTTTTACTACTGCCCTGTGTAGATTTAATATTTTCAAACTGTGCTCACCAAAACCAAAAACTAAAAAAGATAAGGTTAGATTAACAGAGAGAAAACAATGAAGTTAAACCTGAACAGCCCAGTATTTTTTTGTTTTATCAATTACTCCAGTAAAATGTACCCTCGTAAATCCTAATGTTTGCTGAAAACAAGATATTTCTTCTTTTGGGGACTGAAAATATTAAGGCCTGCTACAGATTTTCAGGGACTGCTGAAATTAGCTGGTTGTACTGGAATTTTGTTGGGTTGCATACTGCTGAGAAGTGGGCCATTAGCTAAGGCTTGGAATTCTTTTGTTCCATAAAGATTATTGTCTCCAAAAGTATGTAACAATATTTGTCTAGTACCCAAATGAGCACCCATACACTAATCAGCATGTGACTTAAGTATTACTCACAGGTCACTGTGGACAGTGGGGGAATTCTGTCAAAGGACAAGAGAGCATTAGCCCCAAGCCTCTGATTGCCAGAGTGGTTTCTTATGAGAAAATGTGATGTTGAAAAGACAGGAATTCAGAGTTTTCACTAGTCTTTCTCCAGATGGGTGCATACCTCAACTTGTCAACAACTAGTGAAATTTCAAATGTATGAAAACCCGTGAGCTAAATAATATATCGTAAACAGATGCGAGCCCCGTGAAAGGATAGTTCTACAAGGAAGCAAACCGTCAAGTAAACCCTGAAACTTAGCAGGGCAGCTTAGGAGGACCAGTAAAGAGGAAACCTGGTCTATAATCCAGGCCCGGCTGTGAGTGCCAGTTATTCTAATGATTGGCTATGCCTCTCCAGGGCAAATATCAGTCAGATATGTGAGTCCCCCCCACATGTATGTGCTGGGTCTGCGTGACACCTGTGCCTGTTCCTTGCCCAAGAGGGGGACAGCAGTCTGTCTGTTACCCCAGAGTCAAACCACACTGCCTGCCTGGAACTCCTCCTGGAATATGGCATAAACCCGTGGTTTTTAGACCATGAAACAGAATCACCTGGAGTGCTCCAACAACACCAAGTCTCTGGGTTGTGGGGAGGAGAGATAGGCGCGCGTGTGTGTGTGTGTGTGTGTGTGTGTGTAAGTTCACCCAAGAGATTATGATGATCAGCGAGGGTTAAGGTAAATAGGGTATCTGAATCTGTGCTCTTAATTCCACAGAAAATGACTTGATCTGACTCCAATGACTTAGAATTATATGCAAAATGAAAGTTATTGATTAAAGAAGCTGAATTTGTCTTTTCCCATTAACAACCTTCAGTTCTGCAGAGGTTATGGAGAAAGCAGGAAGGAATGCAGTTTAGAAGAATTTGGGGAATTTGGGGGAATTTGCAATCACACTGATGCTAAGATAAGAGAATCTCTAACTAGAAAAACATTTTAACTTGCTGGACTAAGAGGCCACCCCACCCTAAGCGATAGCCCCTACGGGCTATCTCTTGTTGCTTGTTTCACCATCTATTACACATTCAGGCTTATGATCAGAGGAATCAAAACAACTGAATAATATTCATGAATATTGACCTACTTCGTTTAATACTATCAGCTACCATTCATTGAACATTTAAGTCTGTGGTAAACAATTTGCATGCTTCATTTTTAGTTCCCACAAGGGCTCTAAACATAAGTATAATCACCATTTTATGAACAAGAAGTTCAGGAAGTTCAGGCTCAGCACCCATAGCACAGTGGTTACTGCGCCAGCCACATACACTGAGGCTGGTGGGTTTGTGCCCTGCTGGGGCCAGCTAAACAACGACAACTGCAACAGAAAATAGCCAGGCATTGTGGCAGGCTCCTGTAGTCCCAGCTACTTGGGAGGCTGAGGCAAGAGAATTACTTAAACCAAAGAGTTAGAGGTTGCTGTGAACTGTGACACCACGGCACTCTACCCAGGGCGACAGAGTGAGACTCTATCTGAAAAAAAAAAAGAAGTTCAGGCCTAGGAAAGGTGAGTAACAAATCCAAGGTCATAGTGTTAGTTGTTAGAGGATTCATGAGACCCCAAAGCCTATGTAACTTTAAGCCAAACTTGCCTATGAACTGCACAAATCATCTGTCCATTCAGAATCACTAGCCGCAAAAAGCTATTTAAATCTAAATGAACTAAACTTTTGTGAAATAGAAATGCATTGGCTTTAAATTCATTTAATTAAAATTTTTGAATTGTAAGTATGAATGAATGACATTCATTTTCTCGGCTGCCGTAGGTACTTTTCAAGTGCATACTGGCTGATGGGTGCCCTGTCAGATTCTAGAGGAAGATTGTGTTTCTACCAATTCAGAAAGTTCTACTAGAGGTCTCAGATGCTGCACAGATTTATCTGTACCGTCATTAAGGTGGTGTTTTTTTGTTTTTGTTTTTTTTTTTGAGATTCAATTGCCCAAGTAGATTACTCCAACTGTTTTGCTGAAACATGTAATATGTTTCTGCTCCATCTTAATCAGCAGGGTGTACTGAACTGAGGGCCTCTGTGAGGGCCTTCCAGGGCCCCAGATGGAGTGCTCTGGAGCCTTGCTGCTCTCTCCTCCCTGCCCTGTCTCTGGGCCCCACCTTTAGTTGGCGTTTCTCAAAGAGCTCCTGCTCATCTCTGGCCAAATTACAGTGCTTCCTAACCTCTGCCTCTGACTATGTGCTCTCTTGTTTTGTTTTTTTTGTTTTGTTTTTTTTTTTTTTTTGCCCCTCTAATTCCTCATCTATAACCACCGCAGATTTGCCAGTGACTGCAGAATTTTTATCTAACCTCTCCATCTTTTTCAGATCTTTGGAGCAGTTGCTTTTTACTAGCTCTCTCTGACAGGCTAGTGCCACTCAAAGAACTGTCTGTGGACCGCTGTTAGACGAATTATTTGTGTTATTTGTGACTGCACTAGTACAATAGAAGTTTAGAGAGTGAGAGCTTGTGTTTATAACTTTATAGCAAGTTGACGTTGCTGGGACTTGGTATTGTATTGTATTGATATAAATAAGAGACTAGGATATACTGGGAGTTGAAACAAATAAGACACAGAAAGCAAATACTGTACCTAACTCCACCTGGGTATCTCCTAGGCCCCTAACGTATATACCATCACTGTCAATAACAGAAGTCATTATTATCCTAAATCCATGACATTAGGGATTTCAGTTATTCATGTCACCCTTCCTTGAGTTTTGGTTCTAGGGAAAATGAGAATTTGTGAACTTCACACTGGAAGACGATTCAAGGAACTACTTAAAAAGGGCCAGAAAACCTGAAAGAACATACAATGAACGGTTAATCAGTCTAGATTTTGGCGAGATAAAACTGCTACCAAAGGAGCACATACCTGTACGGGAGGTTGTGTCACTGGTACCCAGGAGTTGGACCAGGCAAAGGGAACTACCCAATAACCAGGAATAGTAAGAAACGCCCCCTGCCTCTGAGAAGCTGAGACCATGGAGGACACACTGATACTATCTGTTAAATTGAGCTAAACTGAATTAAATTGATTTTCCTGTTCTGTTACCAACACTGAACAGACTGAAGAATTTCCTAAATAACTCTGGATTGCCAAGTATTATGAATAACAAGGCAGTTATGTAGAGGGGGTTGAAATGTTCAGGCCCTATGTAGCTATACCTGATCTGTGCTCTAGAAACGAGATGCCATGTCCACTTCTAGGAAATAAATTCATGAGTTCTTATTTTTATTTACCACAATACTTGCACCTGATTCCAAATTTTCAAACATTTTGAAAGGTTTAAGCTGTCAGAATTTGCTTGTATCATATGTGGACTATCAGGTTAACATGTGCACCTTCCGTGCTCTCGTAGGCACTGTGAAATAAGGTCCTAAATATATGGAGTCTTATTTGTGCTGAGGTGAACTTAGACCACAAGGCTATTTACTTAATAGAAACAGAATCCATTTATTTGGTGTGAAGTCACCAATTCTCATTTTCCTAAGAATCAAAACTTAACGAACAGTGGCTTGAATAACTGAAATCCCTAATCTCATTCAAACTTCTTCCTAATCAAATATTAAACCAGTTCATTAGGAGCCAGAAAAATGAACAATTTGAATTTTTCTCCTTTTTTCTATCTTTTTATAGTAGAAATATTAATACACGGGTTATTATGAAAGTTTTTGAGACAGACTGTGATATGGTCCATTATTTCAAGTCCAAGAAATATAGTAGACAGCAGCATCCTTTCATATTCACTGGTGAAAGTTTCAATTTGCTTGACTTATCAGTGTCACTGGGAGGGCTTGATTTTTGTGCATATTCTACATTTCTTGATTTTTGTATACTCAAAACTTTAATAATAACCCAGATAACAAAATAGGTAACAAACAAGAGATAACAAGAACAGCAGGACAAGTGGGGAGTATTAGGTCTGGGAGTGACGGGTGACATCAGCAGATAATTATCATTTCCTCTACTTACAACACATTTGATGTAGGCACACAGACTTGTAAGTCTTAGGGTTCACTGTAGCTTTTTTTAACCCTAAGCCCTTTTTACCATGTGTGTTATGATTTCTAAATATTTGGTAAAGATATATTCAGAATTTCATGAAGGTGTCCTATTTTTAGTCTTCAGGTAAGAATCTAAAGGATGAGCAATGGTATTTCTGACATTTGTTGAAGTCACCTGCAAATTAAATGGAAATTTCAACAAAATGTCAGAGTGCTGGTGGTACAGATGTGAATTTCAGCTCCTCACCCACTCGTTCCTGCCTCACGCACTGTCACCAAGTAGGGACTTTCAGTGTTTCCCGCATGCCTCTCGTCATTCACATCATACCTGCTCTTAGTATGACAGCCTTCCCAGTTACACACGGAATCCTATAACCAGGCAAGTGCATTCTTGATTACCTCTCTATGATTATTCTTCCTTCCTCAAGCAGGGAAATATCGATCTCCTGAGCAGTAGTTTAATGATTCCAACTCATTTTATTTGTTTACAAATAATACATACCCCTACATTTCTACTAGTTTAACCACCAGCAGCCAAGACTTCTAAGTATATATCCTTAGAACTCAAATATGTGCAAATTCCCAGGTAGTTTGTCTTAGAAGAAGAATGGGGTAGGCAGTGTTTTTCAACCTTTTTTATCTCATGGCACATTTGAATTAATAAACATCTGTGGCACACTTAAATTATGTTGATAAAAAAAGTAAAAATAATACTGTGCTTTGAACGTCTTTCAAAAATAATTTAATGATCTTTAAAAATTTTCATGGCATACCTAAGGCCCTCTCACATCGTACTGGTTTATAATCACTGGGGTAAAGGAATAGAGGGAAGGAAGGTAGGAAAAGATGAAGTGGGGGAAGGGTGGGAGGCATAGTAATTCTACCTCCCAGCTCATAATCCCACAAGATCCAAAAAGTTTTGTCTCACGTCTGCTGGAGAACATACAAGAAGACTAAATCACAGTATCCTGACAAAAAAAAAAAAAAAGCATATATTGCAATTTGCTATTTCCATTAGAGGTATGGACACACACAGTCAGAACAGACTGCAGAAACATCGGCATGTAACTATGACAGTCATCAAGACGCACATTTTCCTCAGACAGCCTCTACTTCCTACTTAGTGGTTAGCTGGGAGTTTTATGCTAAGACGTACGTAGAGACTTTAAATATTTAGTACAATTTTCTTGCAGTCACGATGGTGAATAATCACTTAGGAATTTTGGATTGCCTGCATTCCCAAACTCTTAGTAAACATCTTAATCTTTCTATTCTTAGAAGGTCTTCCTATGTTACAGTGGATTAGATGGTTTATTTATAAGAACTCAAACCTCAGTATGCACTAATAAATTATCCAACACAATTATGTACTTCAATAATAAATATGGTCTTGGGTGACTCCTTATTAGCCTCACCAAACTATAAACTACATGAGAACAGGGAATGCAGCTAACTCCTTTTGAAATTTCCCACATTACTTAGCAAAATCAGGGCGGCTCACAAAGGTTCATCAAATAGTCACTGAAATAAACACATGCTCTGACAGTATTATAATTGTTGTGTCACCTTATGACCATGAAGTCCTCACCCCAGGGACAGGTGTGGTGTCTCTTATGACCATGAAGTCCTCACCCCAGGGACAG
>NW_003852466.1:2208270-2236215 GCF_000181295.1 Otolemur garnettii
CAGGGACAGCTATGGTGTCTCTTATGACCATGAAGTCCTCACCCCAAGGACTGGTGTGGTGTCTCTTATGACCATGAAGTCCTCACCCCAGGGACTGGTGTGGTATCTCTTATGACCATGAAGTCCTCACCCCAGGGACACGTATGGTGTCTCTACATTGTGACATTTCCTGCTCAACCAAGTTCTGAGCACAAGATATGCTGTCACCCTGGAGGGGCCCTGACTTTGAGTGCAGCGACCAGCCACCACCAAGCACCCTTCCCTCCTGAGGACACCTCAGAATTCAGAAGAGAATGGAAATGAGGGACTTCAGGAAACCCAACTCCTATTTGAATTTGCAAAGATTCATGAAGCCACCTATTAAGGATATGAATGCCAAAATATTCTTATTAACCTCTAGTGGAAAAAGTGTTTTATTTTTCTCTAAGGCAAATATTATATTTGAGAAAATAGAGCTGTGACGACAGGTCTTAAACCAAACAAGATGTGAATCATGCTGGCAGGAGTATGGGGCCATACAGGAAAAGAGGCTTCTCAGAATGCTGGAAACCTGGAGAGGAGATATTCTTTGGGTATGCCTGACAGATAACTCTGCTTCCTCCCCAGAGGAGATTGTGGCCTAAATAGTACTATTTCCTTAAACTGTGATTTTAATTCTTCCAGAATGGAGACGCCCCAAGTATAAAAGAGCATAGGCAGAAAAACTATTGATCTTGTCAGATTTTGTCTGACCCCAGTTACCTATAGCTGTATCTAGGAAATTATACAGATTTTTTATATATATATACATACATATATATGTGTGTATATATATATATATATTATATTATCAGATATATGTATATACATATATAGTATGTATATGTATCTCCCATTAATAAATTATATGTATTATTTCTTCTACTGTTATAGTAGTAGTATCTCTTATATAAATAAGTATATATTTATTATGGGAATTGGTTTACATGACTATGGAGAACAAGTAGTTCCACCATCTGCCATCTGCAAGCTGGAGAACCAGGGAAGCTGGTGGTGTAATCCCACCTGGGTCTGAAGGTGTGAGAGTCAGGTGTGCCAGTGCCTGAGGGAAAGAGAAGATGGATGTTTCCAGGTCAGAAAGTGTGAGCAGGCTCAGCACCCATAGCTCAGTGAGTAGGGCACCAGCCACATACACCAAGGCTGGCGAGTTCGACTTGCTCAACAACAATGACAACTGCAACAGAAAAATAGCTGGGCATTGTGGTGGGCGCCTGTAGTCCCAGCTACTCAGGAGGCTGAGGCAAGAAAATTGCTTAAGCCAAGAGTTTGAGTTGCTGTGAGCTGTGACACCACTGCACTTTATGAGGGCAACAATTTGAGACTCTAGAAGAAAGTGAGCAAATTTGCTCTTCCTCTGCCTTTTTGTTCCAGTCAAGCTCTCAGTTGACTGAATGATGGATACCACATTAGGGAGGGCCATCTGCTTCACTCAGTTCACCAGATTTTCCAGAAACACCCAGAGAAACACCCAGAAAGTATGTATTAGCAGTTATCTGGGCTTCCCTTAGCCCAATCAAGTTGACAAGTAAAATTAACCATCACAGTGGTTGTGCACCCCAAAGCAGACTCTTTTCCCATTTGTCTTAGTCTGTTTGTGTTGCTATAACAAAATACCTTAAAGTGCTTATAAACAACAGATATTATTGCTTACCAGTTCTGGAGTCTGGGAAATGCAAGGCCCCAGCAGATTCAGTATCTGTTGAGCTCACACTGTGGTTCATAGACGGTACCTTTTAGTTATTCACATGTTGGAAGAGGCAAACAAGCTGACTCAAGGCTTGTTTAAAGGGTCACCAATAATTATCTCCTGAAGTCTAATCTCTTAATATCATTGCATGGGGAATTAGGTTTTAACATATGAATGGAGGGGCATAAGCATTCAGACCATAGCACTATTTATTAGTCTATTATCAACCTGAAAATTGGCATTTTCCAGGTAACTTTATAAATCCATAAAGGTTATCTAATTTAAACATAAAAATTTACTCCTTGATGTGCTATTAACCAAGTAAGATGGTATAAGATAGATATTATAGTTATTTCTCTGTGCCTGAAAGTCTTATAAAAGGGATTTAAATTAAAAAACATTTTTATAATGTTATACAATCATTTGATTTTAATATTTCATGTGGTTGAATAATGTCTAGATGATACCATTATGTAGCTAAAAAATAACCCAGAAAATGTAATTAATATGAAAGCCCATAACTTGCCATTAATGTAGCAAAAATAAATGATTTTAACTTTTCTAAATGATGGTCTTACTTAGAGACCAAAATGTCATTACAATATGTTTTTCTATTTTGTTTTTTTAACCTTTACCATACTACTTATTTATTTTTTATTTTATTAAGTCAAATAGACCTAGATCATAAATACATTCATGCATATGTAGGGTACAATGTGCTGATTTTTTTTTATACAATCTGATGTGGTTACTTATAAGCAATATACAACTGAAATGTTTATAGTGTATTTGTAGACAATATAGACCATGAAATGTATAAGATTTAGATCATAACCATATATTTCCTACTATATCTCTTAATTCTATTTTATTTACATGTATTTTAATATATAATTTACCTTTTATGTCTTATCTTCTTTTTCTTTTCTAGTATATAAAATAATTGCTGAGCATGGCTGTACATTTTAACATTAAGGATCATACAGATTGAGATTACATCCAAAAGAGTTTCAAGAATACTCAACCAATGAGTGACACTGAAATTTAAAATTCTACAATATCTTTCTCTATATGCTCTCTGGTTTCTGCGGAGTTGCTGTATAAAACCACATAGCCTATATCGCCCAACTCCATAGATCATGCCATAAATGGCATCCCCTGGGGTACTACTCACTGAGACCCTGGGGCTAAAATTTTGATTTTGTGAATTTTTCTGTCTTTTCTCCCACAGAGCCTAATTTCCTCTCAGGTACAACAGCCTCAATGTTGTAACTGTTTTAAGTACACTATAAATCATTTTTCAAAGTATTTTATGACTTCTACCAACATTTCTGAAAAGAGTCAATGTGTTCATAAGCTTCTAAGTGTACACTGGCTCCTATTTATCTCTCTATAAGTAAAGGTATTAATGATTTCCATGAGAGAAATTTTTTGCTTAAGGATTAAGTAAGCACAAACCTATTTAAATGCAGAAGCTTATTATGGTTTAAAGGGACATTTTAATAAACCATTGCATCAGGAATAGATTAGTGCATATAAACCTCAATCTTCTGCCCTAACTATAACACAAGATATTATAAAACAAATCCACAATTTATGAAAATGCATTCTGCCTATAATTTTGTACATAATGAGATATTTTTCCAGTGAACTCACTAAATGGTATAATGTCTGTTCTGGATGTGATACAGAAGAACTGGAAGGAATTAGAAGGAAATTATTAATTATAAGATGTGATTTCTATTTACAAGTAGTTTTTTACCCATAAAAAAACTGGACAGATGAAAAAGGTCAAATAATATAATGCAAGACCTGTTTCAAGTAGGTGCCACATGGAGAAGTTAGATGGGGATCATAATGAATGTTTTCTCCAGGAAATGAAGTTTTAACAGGACTTTATACAAGAGGGTTAAAAAGAAAAGAATAAGTTTTCTCTGGTAAAAAAAATAAAATAAAATTGTGAATGGCAGCAGGTGGAAGGAAGAAAAAAAAAGATAATTTGTCCAAAGATTGCATGACAGGAAAAGATTAAAAAAGGAAAACTGTAGAAATAAGAGTGATTAATGGATGGCCAATAGCACACTAGCCAGTTGAAAGATTGCTTCTAAGAAATGCTTCAAGAGATTATAGATGATCATGAGAGTCATTAACCACTTATCTCTAACTTTATTATAGAATATTATTATCGAGTATTTTTGATCTTTGTTGACTAGGATGATTGAATGCACAGATAAAAACAGAATTAAAGCATATAGTAAAATGAATCATATGATAATTTTATATGATTTTATGGTCAACACATTTTTATATAAAACAGTTGTTTTAAAATTGTACATAAAAAAATCTGTGACCAACTGGGCAACAGAGGAAGACCCCCATCTCTATAACAAAACACAAAATTAAAAAAAAATTAGGCAGGCATAATGGCAAGTACCTGTGGTCTTGGTGGCTTGGAAGGCTGAGGTGGGAGGATTGCTTGAGCCTGGGAGTTTTAGGCTACAGTGAACTATGATGGTTGCACCATTGCACATGGGCCTGAGCTAGAGAGTAAGATTCTGTCTCAAAAAAAAAAAAAAGAGAGAGAGAGAGAAAACAAAGAAAAGAAAAAAAGAAGAAAAGAACTGTGAGATTTTAAAGAAAAAAATATTAATATATGTTTTTTAAATATCTCAATTTTATATTTAGATTATAACTTCTAAATCAGAATTATTAAACATATCATACAGCAAGATAATACTGAGTTAAGCATCTATGAAAATTCAAGATTAAAAACAAAAATTAAGCAAATAGATCTTTAAAAACTTCTATGTTCTTAAGACTGCCAAAGTGTTTCTTTTGCTTATTTGTGAAATTGACAAGAGACTATTGAAAATATCAGAAACTAAATCAAAATTATTTAGCTTTATTTTCTGGAAACTTTTAATAAATTGTGGTATAAGTACACCGTGAAATATTATGCAGCCTTAAAAAACGATGGAGACTTTACCTCTTTCATGTTTACATGGATGGAAGTGGAACGTGTTCTTCTTAGCAAAGTATCTCAAGAATGGAAGAAAAAGTATCCAATGTACTCAGCCCTACTGTGAAACCAAGGTATAGCTTTCATATGAAAGCCATAACCCAACTGTAGCCCAAGAAGAAGGGGAAAGGGGAGAGGGAGGGGAGGGAGGACGACCGGTGGAGGGAGGGTAATTGGTGGGACCACGCCTACGGTGCATCTTACAAGTGTACATGTGACATTTACTAGGTGTAGAATATAAATGTCTTAACACAATAACTATGAAGGCTATGTTAACCAGTTGGATGAAAATATTTCAAATTGTATATAAAACCAGCACTTTGTATCTATCCCACGATTGCATTAATGTACACAGCTATGATTTGATAAAAAAAGAAAAGAAAAAAATTTCATATTGAAGAACATAATATGTGGGGCATGAATTCTGGATACATTGTACAAATTAATATAACTTCGCCTCCCTAATAATAGTAGATAAATTATGTTATCTGGAACAAAAATTTGTAAATTTACTGTTGTACTCAAATATGGTATGGTAGTAACTCAGAATTCTTTGTTTTTCTTGATAGATAGGTCTGATTTATTTCATGGACTCCCATGGATTAATGACTTCAATAAACCTAAAGGCATTTTCCCATGGGTGCGGGGTTGGATCTTTTTTGGTCAAGGCGAGGACAAGGCAGAAGCATACTTTTTAAAAAAGACCTTTTATAAATTAAAAGTTATATTTCTTTAAGCAAATAGACATTAATTATTCAAAAAATTACAGCAGTGTGTGTGTTTGTCATAAAATATTTGCAAGAAAGAATAAACCATCTAAGTTACATGATACTGTAACTACACCCAGCTCGGAAGGACTTACTATATTTTTTCCACATGTTGTGGTAAACCACATACTATACAAGTAAGGGAATAACTCTAGCCACAAATATGTCTGCATATTTCCAGCTCTGTTCCTTTTAATTTATTTGAATTGCTTTCCTCTGTAGTGATAAGGAAGACTTCAGAACTCTTAAAAGAAAACCTAAGGATAAAAGAGTATATAAGAGAAATTTCAGTTATTTATAAAACTACTCCATGGCAACAATAATAAGAAATATATTTGGTGCTTCAACAACCGATGGGCAAAGCCTGCCAATCATTCACAGTAATGTAACTAATCAAAGATTAAAGAATCTAAAACATTTCTATGCTGAAGATAGTGTTTGATTGTAGAGAAATTGATACAGAATTCACAAAGCTGGATGACACCTTAGCAGTTAGAACTCAACAAACTGTAAGTATAAATTATATGCCATGTTGTTCTACAAAAAGTTAGAATTTTAGGAAGAAGGCAGCAGAGGAGAATACAGAAAGAACGGTGAGTTGTAAACAGTTCCTTCACTCATCCACCTATTCATTCACCTACTCCTTCATTCGGCTAATGCATTCTGCAAAGCTGCTCCATTGAGGCTCTGCTGAACGCCCTGGGGACACCGCGGCAGTCAAGCAGGCAAGCTCCGCACTCATGGAATTACCTGCTCTCCAGGTGGAAGAGGAAGGTAGTCGAATAATAAATGGACGTGACAGTTTCACAGGATGAAGAGTTTCTTTTCGGTAGGATGCCATAGAAAGCAAGTGACAAGGGAGATACGGAGTTCAGTTAGGTCAGGTATCAGGAAGGGCTCGCTGGGGAAAGGGAGCTTACGCTTTGTTCCACACACAGTGGGAGACCCCGGAAGCTGTACAATCTGCTTCATGGTCTTGTAAAATCAATGCAGCTGAGGTGTCACAAATGGAGTGGGTGGAATAAGGGGATGTGTAAGAAGGAAGGTGGGAGACCAGTCTGGAAACTCCACAGTGGTCCAGGGAAGCAGATGGAAGTAGCTTGCACCAGGTTGGCAGTAATGATGATGAAGAAACATTTAATGAACTTGGGTTGTATCCTTGGAGAAGAGCCAAGAGGATTTGAAGATGGATTATATAGAAGAGGTAAGGGGACCAAGAGTAGGGAAAAATTAAAACCCTTAGTGATAAATACTGAAAACAGAAAACAAGATAAATACAGGCTGAGGAAGTATTGGAAGAAAAAGTCTTGAAGGGGGTCAAATAAACTTGACCTTAGACCAGAGGATGTCTAGTCCAATCTCGCACTTGAAATACCCACACCATCATGGGCAGATGGTCAGACAGCTCCTGATTAAACACTCTAATTCTGAGAACACCTGTGGAAACTGCTATTTCATTAATGATGGTCAACATCATTCAGCTGATCATCGCTGAATATGCGCTCATTTTAAGAACTTTTGCTTTAAATGTTTTTAAACATTTAAACATATGATGCTGGCAAAGTGTATCTGAAAAAAATGTCAATTTCAAAATCTGAGAAATAGGCCATCTCTTACCTATTTCTAGTTCTTATTACTACATTTTTTCTAGTTTTATCTAATTTTTATTTTTATCAAGTTTTTATTACCACATTTTAAAGTGGCAAAAGTGAAGGAATTGGAAATAAGTCAGAGGAGGGCTGAGAAGAGACAAAAGACAAAAGTCTCAAAGTCGTTATGAGATTCTGGGTGGAGAAATGGAGAACAAGCTGATCAGGCATTCTACTTTTCTATAAAGGATTAATTAGGAAGAAATGGCATCAATTAGAAGTAGAACATATTCTATTTTTCTATCAGGAGAAAGTTTTTAGTTTTAAGAAACAATATACTTAAATATTCTTTTGAGCCTTGTAGCCCTATAAAATTAAGTTAGAAAATAATTCTGGGTAATTAAGACCATTTATTAAAAGTAGAGAACCATATGATGCTCTTATGTTAAAATGGTTCTTTGTCTACTGAGTGAATTAAAACTCTCCAATTGCCCTGTGTGATTGAGTATGGGCTAAAGTGTACCAGAAATATTTCTCATTCCATTTCAGGCCTATCAAAGATTTTCTTCTGTTAATAGTTAACAGAAGAGAACAGAGAAAGAGAGATTCACTCAGCTGTCAAATTGTCAAAATTTGTAGATCACTTTCCTGGTAAAAAATGATGATCATGTTTATAAACTATTTATATTAAGGTTGGGTTATAACCTGCTGGGTAAAAAAATACACATTAAAAAAACAATCAAACAGCAGTTTAATGATTTTATTCAAAAATTACCTAAGAAAAAGAAAAACACTGAATGAATTTTACTACTAAGTTTTTTTGTTTATTTGTTTGTTTATTTGTTTGTTTGTTTGTTTTGAGACAGAGTCTCACTATGTTGTCCTTGGTAGAGTGCCATGGCATCACAGCTCACAGCAACCTCAAACTCTTGGGCTTAAGCAATTCTCTTGCCTCAGCCTCCCAAGTAGCTGGGACTACAGGTGACTGCCACAATGCCCAGCTATTTTTTGTTTCAGATGTTTAGCTGGCCTGGGCTGGGTTCAACCCTGCCACTGGTATATGTGGCTGGTACTGTAACCACTGTACCATGGGCACTGAGCCTACTACTAAGTATTAAGACTTGTTATAAAGCCAACAATGAAACAAAAGACTAATAAAAATGTACCACAGTAAGATTAGGAAGTTCTATTAATCAAAAGGCAAACCGCAAATTAGAGGAAGACATTTACAATACAAAAAACTGACCAAAAATTCATATGCAAAATATGTAAAGAACTCTGAAAACTTGACAGACAGTAAAGAAAAATGGCCAGACACACTTCAGCAGGCATTCTCAAAAGAGAATGTCAGGGCCAGGAAGCACATAGAAAAAGTGCATTCAGCCTCATTAGTAATCAAGGAAATATAAATTAAAACCACAATAAGGTACCACTACACAATCAATAGAGTAGCTATAATTACAAAACAAAAACACAATAAAACCTCTGTAGAATGGATAAATCAGTTGTGGTACATTCGTACAATGGAGCACTAAAGAACGTGAAAACAAATTAGTTGTGATATATGCAACCACCCAAGTATAACTCACAAATACATCATTAACTAAATGAATCTAGATACAGAAAAATATGTACTATATAATTTCTCTTATATAATGTTTAACAGAGAAAAGTAATCTACAGATTTAGAAGTCAGGATAATAGTTACTTTAGGGGAACAGGGTGGCATTATCAATGGGGATATAGCACAAGGGGGCCTTAAGAAGTCCTAATAATTTGATGTTTCTTTAATGTGTGGTGGCTATATGGAGGTTCATTTTGTGAAAATTCAGCAAACTTACATTTAAGATTTATATATTAAGTTATACTTGAATTAAATACACATAGTATATAAATCTGTATATAAGTTACATTTAAATTAAATGCATGTAAATGTAATGTGCATATAAGTTATATTTTAATTAAAATTTTATCAAAGATGTACAAAGGCAAAGAATTAATAGCACTTTAAAGTTTTCCAATTGTGAACATAGCCTGTTAGATCTTAGGAAACATACTGTTGCATATAAGTAAGTTAAAAAAAAATCAACAGAAGCATATTCTAAAGTGATCTCAACAGATTGAGACAATAAACAAAGTCTACAGGATGAAGTTTAACAGGTGTAAATATAAAGTCATTCTCATATGCTTAAAGGAATAACAAATAACCTACACTTAAGTAGCCAACAGTACCTGTAAAAGAAATCCAAGGGTTATGAGTAGGGCACTTAACTTGGTTTAAATATTGTCTTGATGGTAACCCCTCAATGACTCTCATTATCCTTTCCTAAAATATCTATAAAGATGCTGAAAATAGAACAAAATGATCAAAACTGTTAGTCAACCTATTTCAAAAGGGAGACAATTTTCTGAGATAATTTTGCATAAAGTATTTTTTAAAAAATCAATGGAATTGAATTAGAATAGCACTTGCTACCTTAAAGCTATTTGGTGAAATGAAATTTGCAAAGCTACTGGCAAAAATAAAAGTTAGAACTGAGTGTTTTCTCCTTCATTTCCTTCCATCCACAACAGAAAACAAGAGTCTGCATCATTTAGAGAGTTAAAACATGGCCTCCCTACTTGTTCTCTTCACTTTCAACAATATCTCTCTTTCTAGATTAGAGACTGCAGCTGCCTGAAAAGAAGTAAGAAAGTTGAACACGGGACCAGCAGTGCCTACTTGGAGCCAAGGCAGAGTCTGGATGTGATCAGTCTTAGAGTTCTGAGTGCCACCAAAGACTCTTGTCAGAGAAACGGGCATTAGGCAAAGGAGACACACGCCTGCCATATTACGGTTGAACTTCATGAAATAAAAACCTGCTCAACCTTGATAAGCAAAGGCAATATCAAAAGGTGGTATGTTAACTTCTCAACGAGGGGGAGGATGGTGCTATTTAAAATGGGGTTCTCAAAGAAGTGACTTCAAAGAGGTGCTCTTTGAGCTGAAATCTGGATGACACATGGAGCCAGCCAGGTGCGTGGTTGGTACTGGCAGAGGAAGAACTAGCACAAAGACAGGAATAAACTCAGAATGTTTGAATTACAGAAAGAAAGGTAATACAGGTTTTTTCTTTTTTTCTTTGAGACCCTGCTAACTGTGCTTAAAGATAACCTGCTACCATTTCTGCTTCCTTTTTTAACTCTAGCTTGCCAGCAGATACACTTCTCTCCCAGTTTGATGTCATTTGTACATTTAATAAGCCTGTGTTCTATTTTTCATCCAGGCTATTAAGAATATTTCAAATATTATGAATATTCCAAATATTTTATTTAATCAATTTATTTTGATTAAATAAAAATCAACTCAAAGAGAGAATCAGTTCAAGATCCTATTTCATGCAGTTAATTATCAGTTTGGGAGAGAGTTCACAAACCTACATAGCGACACAATTCTTCTGGTTACCATTATTAATAATTGTAATAATAATAACTGCCATTTATGACCACTTAATATATGAGGGAATGGGGTTGGATTTTTTCATAGTCCTCAAAACAGCCTTCAAAGTACCGTGTATGAAAGGAACTTGGGCCAGAGAGAGGTAGATGAATTAATTGCCCCAGGACTGGAACCAGGAAGTAGAGCAGTCAGTACGCAGATGTGTGTCTGAGTCCCACTGCATGCGCTAGAATTTCCCAGGGACGGATGAGAAAAATGACTTCTTTCCTAGGGGCTAATGTTCCCCAAGCTTGCCTCGATCTAGGCTACATTAACCACTGATGGTTTCAATGCTCATATATCCTCTAACAATTATTAAACTAGGTCTTTATCATCAGGTCTCTCTTTGTGTAGAATTTTCTTTCCCTTTTTCTCATCTCTTAATTATATTTTTCTAAAACATTTGAAACTTCTTTTGCTTGCACTCCAATAACACTCCTACCCTTGCCCCATGACCTAGCTAATTTGAGAACGGACCACTACTCTTTTTTTCTTAATTTCAGATTGATGAAAGAGTACCAATGATTAGGTTACATTGTTTGTTAGGTAAAGTCCAAGTTGTAGGTGAGCCCTCCACCCGGGGGTTGTGTCATATGCCCCTAGACTGTGCCCCTTAGGTGATAACACACATTCCCTCTCCCTCCGTTATCCCTCTGTTCTCTTACCAGTGTCACTGAGGTTAATGACCAACACTCCTTTTCAGCTCATTCAGGAAGGATGCGAGCTTTCTATTTCCAGTTCCTTCCCTCTGTTCTGCTGTCCACATGGCAGTCAGAGACATCCATACATACTTTGAATCAGTCTTTTTCCATAAATATAAATGTCTTCAATGGCTTCCTACCATCTTCAGCATAAAGGCCAAACTGCTCAGCCTGGCATGCAATAGATGTTAAGTAGAAGGATGAGTAAGTGGATGGTTTCCGAAATTTCGGATATCTCTCTTTAGCTTCTGGCATCTTTCCCTTTCTACTCAACTTCTAAATAAAATCACCAGTGGAATTTCTAAAATAGAATTTTCTTGGTCTTTTAATAACTTGAGTTTTGGGAAATGACCCAGGGTCAGATCAAGAGTGAGACAAATGAGATGACTAAAGCACAAAATTTAAAGGGTTCTCACTCTCAGGGTAGTGCAAACGCTTCCTCTCAGAGGAGGGGAAAGTGGGGGGACCTGACAGGAAGGGCAAAGAACATCAGGCTGTTTGTGCTCCACGTACATGCTCACTAGAGAGTGGTCTCAGCAGAGGAGGGTTTAATACCAAGTGGAGTGGTTGACCCTTTCTGTGGATACCAGCCTGGCTCACTCACAAGCCGCTCTTGTTATCGTCCCACAGGCTCATAAACAAAGGAAATGTCCCCCGTGGCAGGAAGGGAGGCTATGCACAGACTCTGCGACTTTGGCTTTCACTCACCAAGGCTGACCTGGCTACAGCCACTGCTGAGCGCCCACCTGCCAGCAGCGGAGAACAACCTGCCAGCATAGTGCTCCACTCCCGCAGTGGTGGCAGGTAGATGACAAAGCACCACTTCCATCAATGAAGGGGACAGTCCATCCAGGGCCCACAGGCTGGAAATGTCCTACTATCATGCCTCGTGATCTGTGAGAAAAGTTTGTGTTTCTGTTCCTGCAACTTTAGACTCTGCTTATGTAGAGTTCTTAATTCAATTCCAAAATAAGGAAAGCTTCCCCAGAAGCCACAATCCCGCTGACCTGGAAGTTTAGACTGTCACCTGGCCACTTTGGGATCCTCAGGCCAGTGAACCAACAGGTAAAGAAGATAGTTACAATATTGGCCAGGAGGATTGATCTCTGACAACTGAGAGACCCTTAGGTTGCTACTCCACAGTGGGGTAGGGAGCGGTATGTCTGGAATGGGGGAGATTCCCTGGGCACTATTTCACACTTGCAGGTCCTGAGACTGAGTCAACAGAAGTGACAAAAACCCCAGTTCTGCTAATGAACAGATCCTTCCGCACTAGAAGTTTGGTTTACCCACCTGGTATGGAATCATTACCAGCTGAGCCACTGCCTGAGGCAAAGGAAACACAGAATGGGTAGTAGAAGAATTTAGTTACAAATATCAGCTAGGACCGTGTGACCAGTGGAGAACTGGGTCCTATAATAGCTGTGAATATTTATTCCTTATTTTTATAGGAATGTTTGTATATTTACCCATTTTTCTCTTCTCTTTTCCCAATCTCCTTCTAACATATGTTACTAATAATTTACTTTATATCTCAATATTTAAGTTATAAGATATCAAATAAGGGGTGTGACTCTGCTGGAGGATGAATACCCAACCTAAATAAAGTAAGGTTCTTGACCTCCACTTTTGGGGAAAGGATTATCTTGTTCTTGTTGTTTGTCTCGTGGTAGAAATGTCATTTTATTACCATTATTTCTGTTTGGAAATTATATATGTTTTTAAGAGGTGTGTGTGTATGGGTGGCAAGCTGACAAAGAGTGGACTGGGGGCAGTGCCTGTGGCTCAGTGAGTAGGGCACTGGCCCCATATACCGAGGGTGATGGGTTCAAACCCAGCCCTGGCCTAACTGCAACAAAAAGAATAACTGGGCATTGTAGCAGGTGCCTGTAGTCCCAGCTACTTGGGAGGCTGAGGCAAGAGGATCGTCTTAACCCAAGGAGCTGGAGGTTGTTGTGAGCTGTGACTTCACGGCACTCTACCGAGGGTTAATAAGTGAAACTGTCTCAAAAAAAAAAAAAAAAAAGAGTGGACTGGGGTGGTTTTGTACTGTGTCAACTTGCCCAGGATGGATTGTCTCCCAGAATTCCCCTGCTATGTATTTCCATTAGCATGGGTCGCAAGGGACATTTTCATGTAAGACTTGGAAAGCAGAAATAAAGAAGCAGCCTGTTTATAAATGTGCTTGAGAGGTTGGAGCAGACACCTGTTATAGCTCACGGCCATTGTTGCTGCCTGTCAGCTGGCGCCTCGTTGGCATGGGCAATACCTAGGCATGAAACTGCTCCATTTTCCACTGAATCATCGTGAGCTTCTATTGCAGAGCCAGGTCTGGGCTGATCTCTGTGAGACGCGGGTGTCAGTGTCTTCTCTGGGATGCACTTCATAAGGGAGGGGTAGTGAGAACCGGCAGAGATCCAGCTTGTCCTCAGAGTGCCCCCTTGTCTCTGCTGCATCCATCTCCCCTTCAAGATCGTAAACTCAAGTCATATTTCACTTCTGCAAGTGTATGAGATTCAAATACAATGTACAAGATAACACATGTTAGTGGTACATAGTGAGCATTCAAATTTTCATATAGTTTTTTCCTTCCTTACAATGTATACACGTTTTTTGTACCCTCTACGTTAGATAAAAAACTTACACCCAAAACATACAAAGAATTGCTATTTGTGCACAACTAAGAATAAAAGAAAAACTCGATTAAATAAGACTTGAGTTTATAGCCCCCAAACGGATATTATTCATATTAAAAGATGCCCACCATCATTAATCATGAGGTAAATATAATTTAAAACAATAATGAAATGCCAGTACACACCTCAGTGATTGGCTAAAATTTAAAGACTGGTCATACCAAGTGTTGGTGGAGATGCTGACCAAGTGGAACTCTCATACGGTGCTGGTGGGAATGTACAATGAATTTGACAGGAATGCAAAAATGTTTGGAACTTTCTTGAAAAGTTAAAACATACTTAAAAAGTTAAAACACACTGTCATTCTAACTTTAGGTTATTACCTAAGAAAAACAAAAGCATATGTTCTCACAAAGCCTTGTGCATAACTTTATTTGTAATTGGCCAAACTGAAAACAAACCCAAGTGTCTACCAGCAGTTGGACAGATAAACAAATCATGGTCCTTCTGTGTGACAGAATCCAGCTCGGCGGCAACTGAAGGGTGTGCAATACTGATTCATATAACAAGGTCAGTGACTTTCACACTCACTACAGCATCTTAACCACAGGAAGCCAGGCTCCCAAAGATTCCATTTATATGAAATCGTGGAACATGCAAACTAATCTATAGGTTTAGTAAGCAGGATAATGGTTTCCCAGGTGAGAAGAATAGGGAGAGATGTATGGGGACAGGCTGTGTCTGTGGCTCAGTAGGTAGGGCGCCAGCTCCATATACCAAGGGTGGCGGGTTTGAACCTGGCCCTGGCCAAAGTACAACAACAACAAAAATAGCTGGTGTTGTGGTGGGCACCTGTAGTCCTAGCTACTTGGATGGCAGAGGCAAGAGAATCACCCAAGCCCAGGAGTTGGAGATTGCTGTGAGCTATGATGTTGCAGCACTCTACTGAGGGCGATAAAGTGAGACTCAGTCTCTTAAAAAAAAAAAAAGTATGGGGACAGTTTTGTAGGTGAAGAAAATATTCTTTATGTCAATTATGGCAATAATTTTAAGGCTGTATACATATGTGAAAACTCATCAAATTGAATTTTTTTTTTGAGACAGAGATTCACTCTGTCACCCTGAGTAGGGTGCCATGGTGTGATAGCTCACAGCAGCCTCAAACTCTTGGGCTTACGTGATCCTCTTGCCTCGGCCTCCTGAGTAGCTAGGACTACAGGAACCTATCACAATATCTGGCTGGTTTTTCCATTTTTAATAGAGATAGGTCTCACTCTGCTCAAGTTGGTCTGGAACTCCTAAGCTCAAGGGATTCTCCCACCTCAGGCTCCTAGAGTGCTAGGGTTAGAGCCATGAGCCATAATGCCCAGCCTCAAATTATACATTTTAAATATGTGGAGTTTATTACATGTCAATATGCCATAATAGCTTTTAAAAAAAACAAAAGACAAAACTATACCTAAAGCAGTTAATACTGATCTCACATAATTTCTGATGCTTTGCATGTGTTTATATCAAACACATACTGACATGTGTTTTATCCTTTTTCAGCCCTGTGCAGATCATCTTACTTTCTTTCCTGCCATGAAGAGGGGCATGTGAGTCAAGTTAAGCCACTCTGTGTTTCTCTTAAGATTAAGGTGGAGCTGGCAGAAAAGACTATTTCTCTCTGCTGTAGAGTCCTGGGGATAGGAGCTCAGGGCTGCTAGAAGCCTTGTTCCCTACAATGTGGAAGATGTGTGTCTGCACTTAGAAGAAATCTGGGGTGCAGAAAGAAAATATGAGGTGCGTGGGTGTGGTTGCCCCAGGCCAGCTTCTCCTCTGCCCTTTCTGCAGTATAAA
This sequence comes from Otolemur garnettii, assembly GCF_000181295.1. Taxonomy (NCBI): domain Eukaryota; kingdom Metazoa; phylum Chordata; class Mammalia; order Primates; family Galagidae; genus Otolemur; species Otolemur garnettii. Next base: position 2,224,029 of record NW_003852466.1, read on the forward strand.
TCATCAGAGCCAGGACACATCCCTCTGGCTTGAGATGACTTAGGTTTCAGTGATTTCTAACGGAATGAGTCGTGTCTAGAACATACAGCAGTACAATGTGTACTTAGTATTATTCTTTTAAATCGGAGTGAGGGTTAGATCTGTACTATTCTCTATTTACCTGCTGTCTTCCTACAGTTTAGAGAGTAGCTTTTTGTGGTCCAGATTTGGTACATAAAAGCTAAGATCCCACAGCATGCATTTCTTTGAGAACTTTTCTCTCTTCTCATGCCTAAAGTATTTTTTCTTTGAGTTTCTGTGCCTTGTAGGATATGGGCTGTATTTTTAACTGGCAGTTTCAGTCTCTGGTGGGTAATAGAGATATAAGTTTTAAATGAATGAGTAAGCTAGGGAGAGATGGAGGCAATAAATCAAATCGAGCTCCTAATTCCCTCTTCTCAACCACACTGCACTGGAGTATATCCACGGTTCTGTTTCCCCGTGGAGCCCTGTTAATGAAGTAGTAAAAATTTGCCATGGACTCTGGTGTGTTGTGTGCCAATCTTAGTTTCTAATGCAGATATAAGCCTTTGTTTTTGCATATTATCTTGAGATGTTAATGGAAATTTGAGAAAAGGTGGGCCAAGTGGTGCTTGGGTCCTTTCTTGGTAAGAGGGAAGCCTGGCAACTTAGTCTTTTAAGATATAAGTTGTTCCCTGTTTCCATCAGACTTGCAAGTCTGGAAACATTTATAGCTTGCTACTGGTGTTTCTCTGATATAGAAACCCAAAGCTGTGAATTTCTGGACAGAGAGATAGCCCAGTATCCCCCAAAGTCCAGAATATACTTGGTCTGCTGGCTGTATAAAATTGGCCCTGCTTTCAAGAGGTCAGGGGGCAGAAGATAGAAGGGACTAGTATTCAAGAAGGCTTTGGACAGCAAGTCAGTGGAAATCACCCAGCAAACTAGACGTGGGCGTTTCCCCACATACAGGATCTTTTCCCAATTACCATCCTCTCATGACAGATATTGGTTAGGTTGCAAGTAATACCTGGACAAAGGGTAAGAGAGTATGAGAGAAATCATGGAAGAGGTAAATTCCCAATTAGAACATTGCCTAAACTTCACACCACGTTCCATAAACGTTTTGTTTTATACCTCTCCAAAAGGAGTAAACAGATTTAGTCAGAGGCAAAGGCAGTTACAGACGGTGCTTTTAAAGCTCAGCTGGTCACTGAGCAAGTGAAATTTGAGTCTGAGAAACCCACCTGCTGATGCCACCACCCTCAGGGCTCTGAGAATTGTACTTGAATTCCATCCTATTCTTCAAACTTAGGAAGAAGGAAATCACATGAAGTTTGTAGTCAGAATATTTTGTATAAATACTGAAATAGTTTTTCCTTTAAAATCTATCATAAAAATCTGCTTTTCATAATGCACATTTGGTGAATTACCGTGTTGCGGGCCACTGGGTTTGCCGTTGCAGGATTATGGATCTCGTGTATTTGTGCTCAGAGAATTTACTTTGAAGAATGAATTTGTAAATGAGCAGTATTTATACCCTGTCAAATTCGGGACATGAAAGAAGACACAGCAAATTTTTATTCTTTGTTAATTCTTCTACTCTCATATGCCTTCAACTAAGCCAGGGGAATACGACATATAATTAATAATCTATGTTAAACTTTTAAAAATTTTAAACAGATGTGCATAAAATACATTAAGCAGTAATTAAATTCAGGTCAGCAAGATGGAAACCTTCTTCACAGACTCTAAAATAATTATAGGTAAATTTATTAGGAAATTTTGAATATAAATTTTAATTGGCTTATTAATGTTTCTACTCTCTATTTATTGTGTGGCTTAAAAATTATACTGTACCTTGCTGATGTTTTAGAAAGCTATTATTTATATGATTTATTTAAAAAAGACAGTGAGAAAACTGTACTGCTAATCCTCACGATTCAGTCATAAATCTTTAGTGTTTTGCAATAAAAATGCATTTCCAATAATGCTGAATACACTTTCCACTGCATTTTATTCTCTTGGGCTTTAACCACTCGACATTCTCAAGATTATGATATATGTCCTCAGATGAACCAGATGTTCTTTACACTCTGAAAGGGAAGAACACATTCTCCCTCTGTTCTCTGATATCTCTAGGGATTTATTTTTTCAAACATTATAAATGTCAACCATTTTTGATTATTTATTTACTTATTTAATCAGAGCAGAACTTTATGAAGAGACAGCATGTGCCTCTGTGGGGACCAGGGCAGCAATGCCATACCTGTGGTGTTTCCTCTGAGTCTTGCCTCTGCGTACTTTCCAACATTTAACAACTGACTCTGGACCGACTGTCTTGAATCTTTCTGGAAAAAACTTACAAAATGATGTGAACACACTCTCTATACTCAGAGTTACCAATTGAGCAATACAAAAAGTTTGATATGTGGGAGGAAAATAAGAATATATTCAAAGAAAGCATGTATATGCATGCAAAAGAATTCAAGTGGTTCCACTAAGATTATTTTTATCTACAAATTATTTTTATAGAGATGTATACATTCACAGAATTCTCAGCATTACTCACCGTGTATGTTAGCTTCTTACAGATACTGGATGAGTGTGCAGAGTTCTTAACCATGAACCAGAACTTGGACTAAAAATATGTTTGTGTTTACTTACTTTCTTCATGGGATGCATATCATTTAAGAGCCAGGAAATAGAAGACGAGGTCAGGAAGGTAAGGAGGGGGGTGACGTGGGGAAGATGGAGCTCTGGAGGCCATCGAAGGCCCTTGGTTGCATTATGGATGGGAAAGGAAGGCCAGAGAGAGTTTCCACCAGAGGAGCAAGATGAGTGTGGCCTTGACCCTGCATTTTTTTTTTTTTTTAAGAGACGGTTTCACTTTGTCACCCTCAGTAGAGTGCCGTGGTATCAGAGCTCACAACAACCTCCAGCTCTTGGGCTTAGGCAATTCTCTTGCCTCAGCCTACTGAGTAGCTGAGACCACAGGTGCCACAACGCCCAGCTATATTTTTGTTGCAGTTTGGCCAGGGTCGGGTTTGAACCCGCCACCCTTGGCATATGGGGCCAGCACCCTACTCACTGAGCCACAGGTGCCACCCTTGACCCTGCATTTTTATAGGGTCACTCTGAATTAGGGTTTTCCCTTCCCCCACCCAATTTAGTCAATTTGGGTGACTGTAACAAAAATACCAAAGACTGGGTGGCTTAAACAATGCACATGTATTTCTCACCATTCTGGAAGTCTGCCCTTGGGGTCCAGTGGGTTGGGTCCTGGTGAGGGCCTCTTCCCGGCTTGCATACAGCCACCTCCTCACTGTGTACTCATTCGGCAGCAAGAGAGCTCTAGTATTTCACTCTTCCAGGGACATCGACCCCATCAGGGGGTATAGGAGACACCTGAAAAGAAACACCTTGGTGATAAGGGAGTGGGGAAGGGATTGGTCTCTCGTTAAAAAGCATAAGAGCATGAAAGAACAGACATTATTGCTTGGCAGTGTCCGCACTGTGGTGTAAATAGCCACAGGATCACTTGTATAAATAGCCATGGGAGATGTTAGTCAGGGGTCCTACTAAGACTGACTGCTGCGCCTTTAAGGCACTCAGGCACCTCTGACCTGAGACAACTGGCTCCTCCTGATGGGGAGCCTTACCTGACTGAGACTTACGGGGAGCCATACCCCCAGCGAGCTTGTACAATGGTCTGTGTCCTGGCAGTTTCATGGGCCAGGGCCAACGACCTAGTGTCTGGGCTCCATCAAGGGGGGGCTCCATCACACCACCTCCCAAAGTTCCACTGCCTAATGCCATCTTATGGGGCTTCGAATGTGAATTTTGGGAGGAGGCACAAACGTGCAGTCAATAACGGCCCTCCCTTTTTAAACTTACAAAACGATCTCAAAATTATTCTTTTAATAATTTGGTTCTTTTATGTGGAAAATCTGCTTCATCTTCTATCACATACAAATATATTAAATAATTTTGAAACAACATTTCCTGAGTGTATCAATACTCCATCACTGGAGTAATAACATTGAGCATTATGAATTTATCCAATACAGAATTTGTTCTCAATGAATATTTTAGTATTTACATATATGGTCCTGGGATATCAGATTAAAAGCTTCACTCTTAAGATGCCTAGATATGGTTGTTCAAAATCATTGTTCTTAATCAGGCAATTAAAACATTTTACTTTGCTACAGTGCATTAATTTTTGGGTGACATTCTGAACATGCAAATAAAAATTCTGCAAAGAAAAATTATAATTTATCTCTAGTGACAAAATGCCTTCATGAGAAATTCTTGGATATGTGATACTGCTACTGAATCATAGTCGTAAGAATTTGAGTTCCAGTGAAAGTGAATTTCAGGTCCTTCATGGTAAGGATTAGAGAGTAAAAGACGTCAAACTGGACATGGAATAAGGAATGACAGAGGAGTGGGTTTTAATGCAAAAAGGGAAGGAAAGACAAAAGAACATTTCCTTCTTTGAAATGCTCTCTATTCTCTTTGCTCTCTCATTTTTGTGGATTCTCTTTCTTGGCCTGGCCTTTTTTTTTTTTTTTAAACAAAAAATAGTTTTATGGAGATAAAGGTCACATGCCATGCAACTCTCCCATGTAAAACATATAATTCAATGGCTTTGGTACAGTCATGGAGTTGTCTTGCCTGATTTTAAGTGCCTCCCAATCTGGTCCAAGTTCACCGTTAGTTCTTTTCACCTCTCCCTGTCCTCAACTCAGTGTCTTTAAACCTGACCCAGCTCTGTTCTTTGTCCTGTGAGGGATTCGGTTGTGGCATCTACCTACCCCTGCATTAGCAAGCATGGGGTAGGCAGATGCCCCATGTCTCTTCTCATCACATGACGAATCCAGCTGATGCTACCTTAGCAACGTCTCCAAGTTTCCCCCCTCCTAACCCTGTCCATTTCCAGCCCTGCGTCAGGCCTCCTGAGTTTTCCCATCATATGTTTTCCCACCAGCCAACCCATCCCCATTTTATCTACTCTTGTCTCGGGCCTCACCAAACCCGACTCTGGCCTTCTCTCTCTCCTTTTTTGAACCTTTGACATATTCCAGTGACTAGAAGGTAGATCCAGATTCATGGGCTTATTATCCAGTTCCTTCCCCATCTGGCATCAATCTGTACTTCCTCTCTCATATCCTGCCCCTTCCCTCTTCAAACATCCTAAAAATTCCAGCCTCTGTGTTCCACACTACCAGGTCTCAGTGTATTTCTGCATGTGGGCATATAATTTTCTTGGTACCAGGACTGACCCTTTCTCTCTTTCCCTGGGGAATTCTTCCAAGTCTTTTAAACACCAAAGATGACAACAGCTTAGTGAAACCTTTCCTGAATGCCCAGACTATATTCCCAGATCCTTCAAGCTGCCACTGCACTCAGTATAAATTTCTGTTTCTGTGTGACATTACAGTGCAGTAATCTGAATCATGTATGTTTCAAAGGCAGGGGGTGAGGGGTGGGGGATGGTTTCAGGACTGGAACCTTTCCTGTGTAACTCGGTGCTTTATACTGGTCTCAGTTCATATGAGGACTTTATATATAATGCTGTGTGGGCAGGAGCATCCTTTCCAAGTACATCTTGGACAGGTGACAATGCATTGGTTGGAAACTGGCTGGGCAACCAACCTCTTTGGGGCTGGTCTGATTGGGGATTTTCAACTGTATGTTGGTTTCTTTCTAATTTCTTTAATATTTAAAAATAGTCAAGTATGGTGGCTCATGCCTGTAATCCTACAACTCTGGAAGGCTAAGGTGGGAGGATTGCCTGAGCTCAGGAGTTCAAGACCAGCCTGAGTAAGAGCTAGACCCTGTCTCTACTAAAAATAGATAAAACTAGCTGGGCATTGTGGCAGATTCCCGCAGTCCCAGCTAGTTAGAAGACTGAAGCAAGAGGATCACTCAAGGCCAAGACTTTGAGGTTGCTGTGAGCTATGATGATGCCATGGTACAGTACCCAGGGTGATAGAGTGAGACTCTGTCTCAAAAATACATACATACATAGAATAAAATAAAATAAAATAAAATAGTCTTTCCACTAAGCAGAAAGCAAAGCATCAATTCTCTTTTTCAGACTAAAGCAGTTTAGACCTAGCTGGGAAGGGGGTTCTTCCCCTTCTTGGGACACTAAACTCCACCAAGTTCCGCTGTCCTTTCAGCCAGAGCGACCAGTGAGAATCGAGAAGGGAGAAAAGAAAAAGCTGGAAAATAATACTAAAGGTCAGGTAACTTTTAGTAAGTTTACTGAAGGTTTGGAAAGGACAGAGATGAAGAAGGAATAATGACAAGCTATGAGTGTGACATTAAGAGTTTGAGCATTATTAGATTTTAAAAATCCATTCCTCAGCCATTGCTTATAATATACCAACCAGATGGTCATCTTTGCTTTTTAAGATTTCTAACCTTTACATCTATGCTGCCTTGATGAAGAAGCATTTGAATTTTAATGATCCAGATTTACAACAGGAGATTGCAGTTGATAAAGGTTGGGGTGCTCAGCCCCTCGAGTATCCTTCTGGGGGATGCCCCTTCCCTCACACAGGTCTTTCTTCCCAGGTGGGGTTTTATCTAATCACATGACCCTGGCTGAATTGTTTCCCTACCTGCTCTTGGATGGAAATTGATGAGGCCTCCAAGCTCAGCCAATCCATATCCATTGACTAAAACTCTGGCTAAATAATAATCAGTTGAAGCAATCAGACTTTGAATCTTTTGAAATAAGCCACTCAGAGGAAATTGCCATCAGATACACAGAGATGGTTTGTGTGGGTCTGGCATCACAAACAAGTTCAAACAGAAGCTATGAAGAAGTGGGTACATTTGGAGAAAAGCACAGTGGGCATAAAGCAGCCGGAGCAAGGGTGCCAGGTCTGAGAATGGGAGGGAGAACAGCTTTGTGTTCTCCATTGCAGCCATACTGTAAATCCTTAAAATAACCCCACCCCAATCCTGTTTTCTTGAGTTCTTAAACGGCCTTGCTGAAACATCAGTCTTCTAGTATATTTTCTATGGTTTTTAATGTGATGAAATAAACAAGGAACATTTTCTCCAAATCCAATCTTTGAAAAACATTCTTGCAGTATTCCTTGGCTCAGCCACGCACCTGTTCCTACTATACCTCAGGTGGCGTGCCAGTCAGTGGGCAAGTGCCACTTAATTTTGAACATGTATATGTAATCTCAAATCAAAATGAGTGTCTTTTTGTATATTCCAAAACAATTACAAGCCTGTGGCTCCATATCCCTATGATGGCGGCCACGGGCAGCATCACTTCTTGGCTTACAGAAGCAGAACCTAATCTTGTTTGAGGGTAGCCATCCAGGTAAAGCCGTGTGGAGCCCTGCCAGGTGTATCAGACACTGCTCCTGCTCATCGTGAAGTAGGGTGAATAAAGGCCAACCAAAGGTAACAGGTTCTAATTCCTGTAATCTGTGAGTGTTACTTTATAAGGAAAAAAGGTCTTCTCAGAGGTGATTAATTAAGGATCTTGACCTGGCAAATTATCCTGTGGGTCACTATCTGGGTGACCCATAAATCCAATCACAATTTTTTTTTTTAAGAGAGAAGCAGAGGGAAATGACACACACAGAAGAGGAGGAAGCAACATGGTCACAGAGGTGAAATAAAAGTGATGCAGCTGCAAGCCAAGGGATGCTGGGAGATGTCAGAAGCCAGAAAGGGCAAGGACCAGCTTCTGTACTGGAGTTTCTGGGGGAAAACAGACCCCTGGTGACACCCTGACTTGGCCAAGTAGAACTTACTTCAGAGCTTTGGCCTACAGAACTGTGAGAGAATAAATTTCTGTTGTTTTGAGCCACCAAGTATGTGTTCATTTGTTATGAGTACTTTGTTAAAGGGTGATGGGAATGCCTCTCTTCAGAAATCAGAAAAGGGAAATTTTAGTTATGTGGAGAAATTTAGAGATGCTGGTGATGAAGGATCTTTTAGATAAGCACAGCATATAAAGAATTTGCTCCATTGGGCTTGTCTGGACATAACAGTTTTTATGAGCACAGGATGCTGCTTGTACCAGAAGCGTCAGGGACTGTAAGCTGCCTCCTAAACTGTAGTTGAAGAATCACAATGTAGCTCAGGCTTCTTTGATTCTGTAAGGACTTGGAGCACCTTAGATCTGTGAAGATTCTTTTGGATTCGTGTTCTCTGTTAGATGCTCATAAACATGAATTATAGTCTTGGAGAGCATGGTATAAAAAACATCTTCAACAGCAGACACATATGACAACAGCAGGTTGGCACTGTGGCTGTGGGAGAGGTGACATTTGAAAGTCTCTTGCACAGTCCATGTGTGCAGATTTGGTTTTTGCTCTCCAGGAGAACATTAACTGGAAATGATGGTGGAAGTCATACTGGCTCTTCTTGATTGCTGACATTGTATTATTAGACATAATATTTGTTTTATGTGGTCAGTATGTACTTTCTCCTATTTCTAGTTTGCTAGGTATTTAAACATTTTTATCAGTTTTAAACCTATTAAAATATATTATAGGTTTTAAATTTTATCAGATGACTTTTCTGAATTTCTTGAGAATAGTATCTATTTTTACTCTTTTAATCTATTAAACTGCTGAATTATTTTAATACATTTTCTAATGTTAAACCAACTCTGAATTCTTGAACTATAACACTTTGATATGATTGATCACACTTATATATATATTTCTGAGATTTATTTGGCCAATAGACAGTTTTGAGTTCATGTACATGAGTGAACTGGCTTATAATTTACTTTTCATTTATTCTTATATATCTTTGGCATAAAGGTAATGAGTTTCAGAGTTCTTTTTCTCTTCTCTGGAAAGTTTGGTATAAAAGTTAAATAATCCAGAAGGGAAGTGGGTTTGATATACTCTTTGTGGGAAGATTGTTAACTACTAATTCAATTTCTTTAAATATTATGGGACTGTTTAGGTTTTGTATTTCTCTCTTCACCAATCTTGTTAAACAATCTTTTCCAGAACCTATTTATTTTATCTAAGTTTTAAATTCAATAGGTATAAAGCCATCATATTTTTCTCATATTATCTTTTTGATCTCTGGTAGTTCTGTGTAATCCTGTTTTTCCATCATTAGAATACCGGGTGACTATAATTCCAGTATTTTGAGAGCCCCAGGCAGGAGAATCACTTGAAGTCAGGAGTTTGACACCAGCCTGGACAACAAAGCAAGATCTTTGCCTCTACAAAAAAATAAATAAAAAGATTACTTGGGTTAAGGCATTTATATTTGACATTTAGAACACAAATATGATTTAATAAAATTAAAAAAAAATGATTACCTGGGATGGTGGCGTATACCTGTAGTCCTAGCTACCTGAGAGACTGAGGCAGAAAAATCCCTTGAGCCTAAGAGCTTTCAGGTTGCAGTGAGCTATGATTGCACCATTGAATTCTAGTTTAGGCAACAGACTCTGTTTCAAAGGAAAAACAAAACCAAACCAAAAAAAACACATTTAAGTGCACACATGTATATGTGTGTGTGCCTGTGCCATGTCTTTTTCTCTGGATTAGTTTCAGCAGAGACTTTTATTTATTACAGCCTTTTCGAGTAACCAATTTTGGGTCATGCTGATGCTGATTTGATACAGTTGCTCTCTTCTTTAATTTCTGCTCTTATTTTTACCATCTCATTACTTTCATTTTCTGTGGATAATTTTTTCCTCTAATGTCTTAACCTTGACAATTAGCTCGTTAAATTTCAGAGTTTAATCTTTTTAAGAATTTAAGCTATATATTTTTCCTTAAGTGTTGTATAAGGTATGTCCTACAAGCTTCAACATATATTATTTTCATTCAGTTCTTGGTATTTTCGAATTCCCTGTACTTTCTTCAATAAATTATTCAATAATTATTGAATTATTGAAATAATTCAATAAATTCTTCAATAAGAATAAATCTTATTCTTCAATAAATTCATTATCTAAAGTATAGTTTTGATTTTTCATACATATTTGTAAGGTTTTTTAAATTGTTCCTTCATTATGTTTTCAAAATCTTTGTAACCCAAATGATACAGGATGTGGTCATTATTTGCAAAGCTCTGTGTGTGTAAGAAAGATGTATGTATTCTCTAAAGGATGGGAAAATCTTTCTAATTGTATCTACTAAATAAAATATTTTTTCTAGCTTATGAATGATGTTTACTCTTGTAAGTGATGAGAGGTGTGTCATGTATAGATTCTTTCTTATTTTTTAGAGTTGTGTTTCTCTGTGTGTTTTCTCTAGAGTAACAACTACATTAGAATCTCCATGGTGTTTGCTGACTATTCAAATAGATAAGAAATGCTCCCCAGATATTCCAATTTTAAGTCTAGGATTCTAGGAAAAGGAATATTTATTTTAAGATTATTTTTTAAGGTTTGAGAATCAGTGCTATATAACTAGTCCACTAGAAGATAGTTATGTAATACCTTTAAACCCTAGTATTTTTCTTGTTTATCTTCACTCCAACATCTAGGATAAAGTGATCAGGTACCGTCCATTATGAGTAATGTTGAGGGAGAGTAAATTCACACCATTGGGTATAGTGCACACTGGATGAAGGGCACACTTATAATTTTGACTCAATCTGTGAAAAAATGAAGTAGAAATAAAATGTACTCCCTAACATTCTGAAATTAAAAAAAAGTTTTTCAAAAGTTATATTTATTATAATATTTTTTTCAAGTTAGTAAATGTCAAAGGTCTTAAAAAATAGTATCTACCTTTAAAGTGACAGATAATCCTCAAAAAACTCAAACCAGACCTCCCATTTGATCCTGCAATCCTATTACTGGGCATCTACCCAGAAGAAAAAAAACATCCTTTTATGATAAGGACATTTACACTATACTATTTATCTCAGCTCAATTTACAATCATCCAAATGTGGAAACAACCTAAATGCCCACCAATCCAGGAATGGATTAACAAGCTGTGATATGTGTATACCATGGAATACTATTCAGCCATTAAAAGAGATGGAGACTTTACATCTTTTGTGTTAACCTGGATGGAGGTGGAACACATTCTTCGTAGTAAATCATCACAAGAATGGAGAAGCAAGGATCCAATGTACTCTATTCTCATATGAAGGCAGTAGATGACCTAATTCATGGTTGGGGGTAGGGGAATGAGGGAGCAGGGGGAGAGGAGGAATAAGGAAGTTGGGGGGTCACAGTGTATGGCACACCTCTTGAGGGCAGGACACAGCTATAAGGGGGAATTTATAAACAAATGCAGTCAGTGTAACCTAATTCTCTGTACCCTCAATGAATCCCAAACAATAAAAAAAAAATTAAAAAAAATAAAAGTGATAGGTAAACTTAATCAAGGATTCCAGAAATCTTAGCAGATGACAATTGGTACATAGAACTTTTATGAGAGGAAACTTCGGTACTTAAGTGGGGAGATACAAAATTAACATGACTTCAGGTGGAGGCAGATGTTCAAGGGCAACATTTTCTGGGCAGCAAGCAACAGATGACGTAGCATTTTATGATGGTCACTTCCAGTGATGGGAAAGTATCATACAGAGAACAATAGGCAGGACCAAGGACACCATCCTCCCACTGCAGTGTTGACAATGGCACTAAATAGAAATGGACACCCAGATTCCTACTTAAATGAATTCAGAACAAAATGAGACCTCTACAAAGGAGTCTGTCTGTACAACAGCAGTGTTGAGATTTTTCTTTTTACATATGTTGCTTCAAGAATTATTCCAAAAATTTTTACATTTTTCAAATGTTACTTTTTAAATTATTTTCTTATATTTAATTTTTAAAGCAGTTTTCTGATGTTTTTATTATTGAGAGCAATCTTTAACATACTATCACTTGGTTTACATTAAATTATGTTACAAAGAATTAATAAACATCACTGTGCTTATGACTTACTATTCTTCAATTGTAGAATTCTATTCTTCTTCTGTACTATTCTTCTTCCTAGAAGTATAGGAAATAATAGTGTAGAGAAATGGCCTGGATGTAGTTTGAATTGATCAGTGTACAATAAGCAAAACTTCAAATAGGAGGTGATTTGTCAATAGAAGAACAGTGGGCTCAGCGCCTGTGGCTCAAGTGGCTAAGGCGCCAGCCACATACACCTAAGGTGGCAGGTTCGAATCCCCAGCCCGGACCCGCCAAACAACAACGATGG
>NW_003852466.1:2236412-2241736 GCF_000181295.1 Otolemur garnettii
AGAAGAACAGTGGTTGGAAATAATAATGTAGAGATACTGGTGATGGTTTGTTTTGTTGTCTGTCATTTTTGGAAACTACCCAGAATCCCACTTAATACTTAGTTTTTCCTTCTTTCTTCTTTTTAGGGAATAGTTTTTAAATGCATAAATCTTTTCACAGTCTCTATTACCTGTAGTATTAACTTTTTATTCTGTGATAGAATCGAAAGAAGAATACAGTAATGCATTTACATACCATAAAAATAATAACCAGTTGTAGGCACTTTAATTTACAAAGTGTTTTTACTTTTAAAATTCATTTGTTCATAATACTCCTGTAAATATGAACCTTTATTTATATTTGAGCAATGGCTCAGAGAAGTTAAGGATTCAGATTGGGTTGAGAGCAGACAGGTATTAGTAATATGTCTCCATTCTCCAAGTTTTTGTCTACCCAGTGAATGCAAGCACAACAAATTTTAACCAGAAGAGTAATTTCATAGAACAAGTGTTTATAGGCATGTAAATGTAAGCAAAAAACAAAACGAAATTTATTATATTTGCTGGGCAAAAATGATCAGCATTTGGAAATCTGGAGATTTGGAAATTTATTTCACCAGATATCATGTGAAGAAGGATTTTAGTAATTCTAAAGAAATGGAAAGATTATGACCAGTTCTATCAAGGGTGAAAAGCATTCCTGTTCTCCCAGCTTGGAGTAGGGCTGCACTACCACACTCAACATTCTGATCTATCTCATTGTACAGTTCATTTATTCTGTTCTTGTGATGACTGATACAGCTTTAAACACAAATTCTCAAGGTCTATGATTTTAAAGAACAAGGTCTTTCAGTACCATACCCTTGATGCTGATAGGCTTGGACAGAACAATCTTTACTAGTGTGCTAACCTTGAAGCTTGTTCACCATATCAGCCTTTGCAGATGTGCAGAGCATACACGTGTGCCCACACAATCTGGGCATTAAGTCTAGTAACTTTATCACTATATGAGGGAACCGCTGAGTATACTGTTAAAGAATGAACATCAACAATAAAAAACCACAAAACCAAGTTAAGTTTTGTTTTTAGTATGTAAATGTGAAGAATAGATTATGTACAAATGCACGCTTGCAACTACTGCTATCCTTTGACTTAATCTGGCAATATTGGACCTGCCTGGTGATGGAATTATAAGAACATATTTGGAGAGTTCTCTACAACTATTTCTGAATTCTGAACATCATGAGGCCCATATCTGATCAGCCCACTTGGAGGTTATTCCTCATTTTCCTGTTTCCTATAAACAATTCTTAAATGGAGCATTTTAAAGGACTTTTTCCAAGCTGAACTTTAGCTGTAGATTGGGGGACTGAAGAAGCTCCAGAATTACACAGGAGCTACACAGGGTAGCCTAGGAAGGGCTCAGTTTTCAAGTTCAAGTTGACATCTATAGAGCACACTTCCGTATTACAACTGGGGATTTAGGATGCATCCTTATGTTTCAAGCACTTTTATATAAATGCTTCATTAGAGGGAGAAATGCCATTTAGCTATTAGTCAGACTGACATTAATTCTTAAAATTGCATCATCTTTAAATATATCAGATATAAGATTTGTGAAAATCTTAAAGAATTAAGATATATCTTTAAATACATCAGATATAAGATTTGTGACAATCTTTAAGAATTGGCAGCAATTATTAAAATTGCATCATATTTAAATACATCAGATATAAGATTTGTGAAAATTAATAGTGGAGAGGAATTTAAAGCTTTATCTTCACCGCAAAACACACAGTTCATAAAAGGAAGTCTCACTATTAACTTTACATTATTATTATCTACTTTAAACGGGCTTAGAAAGAGTGTTCAGATATGAAAATAGAAATCAGGTCCTGGCTCGGCGCCTATAGCTCAACCGGCTAAGGCGCCAGCCACGTACACCTAAGGTGGCGGGTTCGAATCCCCAGCCCGGACCCGCCAAACAACAATGACGGCTGCAACCAAAAAATAGCCGGGCGTTGTGGCGGGCACCTGTAGTCCCAGCTACTTGGGAGGCGGAGGCAAGAGACTCGCTTGAGCCCAGGAGTTGGAGGTTGCTGTGAGCTGTAATGCCACGGCACTCTACCCAGGGGGACAGCTTGAGGCTCTGTCTCAAAAAAAAAAAAAAAAAAAAAAAAGAAATCAGGTCCTAAGAATGTATTAGAACTCAGGGAAAACTCTTCTTTACATGGAAATATTGATTTGATGATCAGGGCAATATTAATCATATGAATGCAGTTGTGCATTAGGATATGACACTTCAATTTTATCAAGAGTATTCTTCTAAACTTAACGATGCTTCATAGACCACTAAAAATATTTTCATAAGTGGATTCTTCTTAGCCAAGACCCAGTACATCAACATTTCTACCAAGAAATCCCTTCAAAGTGCTTTTTTTCTGTTATTTGAGTGTAACTCAAGAGCTCTCAACTGACTTTTCTTTTCTGCTAAACCATTGAAATGAAAACAGCAGAGGGGCATTTATTTAACCTACTGACATTTCTAGTAAATGATAATTATTAGCATAATTAAACTGATATAAACTTTACAATCAGAAAAATGAATTCATTCCCTATTTTATCTAATTAAGAAATCTAAATGGTTATGTTTTTTTTAACATGGCATGATATTTAAGACAAGAAAACGTATTACTTCTGTATATGATTTTAAAGACTTCAGCTTAGAATAAGAGAGTTCTGATCTGAAAAGTTTCCAACTTCAACTGTGCCTGATTTCCTTGCTTGGGGTGAGGAAGTTATTACTAGATGCATTCCTGAGGCTGTAGGTTAGAAGATATTCCCTTAGAACCTTCCAAGCCCCAAATTATGAGTCCAAGTGGTGTTGGGGGTTTGGCCAGCAATGTATGCACCTCTGGTGGGTGGGGGATGATTCTGAGAGCTGAGAAACTTCCACAGAAGCTACCAGCTCTTCTTGGGGACAAGATGGAGTCAGTCTCTCCTACATTTAGCTGAGAATAAGCTCGTGGTAGCTTTAAGGGGATGATCTCAAGCAGCAGCTTTGTTTCTGGAAAGCAGGTGGGAGCTATTCTCTCCCTATTCATGAGGTGGGTGAGAGGGAATGTACCCGGCCTAGTCCTTCTCTCCTGGCCTGGCCTGACTGGCGGAGGTGGGTGAGCCTCTCTAAAGTACTTATAAGATAAAACCTTCTAGACACTGGGTGAAAATTATAATGGTTAAACAAGTTAGAAACTAAATAACTTAGAGTAGTGGTGATTTGGTCAGAGGAGAAACCAAAGGGCAAGAAGGAAAAAATAGAGGACAGGGAAACAGAAGAAAACCATGAACTGTGGTCTCAGCATACGCCCCTGAGGCGAGATTTGACTCTGAATGAAGATCTTGCAGCAAATAAGAAAGCAAGAGGAAGGAGAATGCCAGAGAATCTGGGAGGACAAATAGAATGAAGTTTCACAATTACGTCCCCTCTTTACTCCCCCCCAACATTTCTCTTAAATTCAAGTGGAATTAACATTTATTTAATTATTTCTTTCTGAATTAAGTGTTTTGTTTTTTTTGCAGTTTTTGGCAGGGGCTGGGTTTGAACCCACCACAACCTCTGGCATATGAGCCGGTGGCCTACTCCTTTGAGCCACAGGCGCCGCCCAGAATTAAGTGTTTTTTGATTGTTTGTTTTACAGGCAGGCTCTCACTCTGTTGTCCAGGCTGGAGTACAATGGTGCAATCATAGTTCACTGTAGCCTTGAACTCCTGGACTCAAGTGATCCTCCTCTCTGAGCCTCCCAAAGCACTGAGGTTAAAGGCATGAGCCAACACAACTTGCCTAGAATTAAGTGTTTTAAATGGCAGATTAAAGAAAGTTTGCTAAGCTTTTGGCTTCACCACCCAAAGGTCTAAGAAAATATTTCCTTTCTTTTTTTCCCTTTTGTTTTTAGGTTCCCACAGATAACTCTCTTCCATTTCTGTGTTGGGATTATATGAAAAGAAAGGTTAAAATAAGAGTTCTTCCAGTAATCTTAATTGCTCATTGGAGAACAGCAACTCTCAGAAACTGAAGAGGAGAAAAGTGCAGATTTAATCTGTCTTCGCTAACTCAGTTACTGCTTTTACAGATCAAGCTTTGAAAAAAAAAATGTTTAGAGAAAGGAGTCCAGTAAAGCGCTAGTCTAGGAATTTTTCAGAGTTCCAAAAGAAGTGGAGAATCTAGAAAAACAGTGGTCTATTTTCTTCCTTGTGTTAAAATATTGCAGCCACAAATGGTAGCAAACACTTGCAGAATGACATTTCTAGGAGGAATCATGAACTTGAGGCGGATCCCTTCTCAGTCCAGGTTCTCTTTGGTGCCTACCATACATGCAGCACTTACAGTTCTAGGGGAAATTTGGTGCCACAAGAATTTACCCTGGTCCCTACTGGGAAACTGCGCACCTGGGTTGACTAGTACAAAAGCAGAATTGAGAAATTCTCAGTGAGTGGGGCCCCTGGATCCCTCCCAAAGCTAGCCTGTAGGATTGATGGGGTACGTAGGAGCCTGAGCACAGAGTCTGGGCTGTTTTCATGGCAGTGATGGTAATAATCAGTGAAGCCAGGATTGTAGCTAAGCAAAGTAAATGGACATCCCCAAGCAATCAGAACACAAAAAGCATCTCACTGCTCCTCCTGTGGCTAAACGTGGCACCTTTGACAAGTTTCCATAAGGGAAAGTGGCCCACTTTAGATGTAGAGGGTGTTCAGGAAAGCATATTGTGCCCCCTCTGTGATCAGTCCTATTGTCTGAGCCAGAGACTCTGATGAGCACAGCAGTTTCTCTTTTGTGACCCTGATCATTTGAAAAGTCTAATGAAAGCCACGAACCCTGTCCTGAGAAAAATGCATATGTAGTTAACTAATTTCAAAGGATTCACTCATTGTTTGATTCCTGACCATGCCTCCAGGCAAGATAGAATTCCCATGAGAGCGGGCAGCTTCTGCAGAGGTTGGTTAGCCTAATTGATGGGAAAGGGGACAGAGCCAAGCTGACTGGCACAGTGGATTCCCGAGAGGAATGTGGAGGGGGATTTGACCCTTATGTGGGAAGCAACTGGGAAGCCTTTGGGTATTTCTGAGTGTGGAGAACCATTGTAGTAATGCTTTTGGAGGAGCCATCACCAAAGTGTTATTTGTCCTCCTGATCATACAGTTTCCCCTCTTTGCCTTAGATAGGTCCTTACTTCATAGAGCTGCTCACAGAACCCAGAAGCTGTGATGGGAAATGGACCTGCTGGTATGTGTTCAGTCAACTCCCTCACCCGCCTCTCCCACACACTCCCTCACCTGCCTCTCCCACA
>NW_003852466.1:2244153-2244358 GCF_000181295.1 Otolemur garnettii
ACTCCCTCACCTGCCTGTCTCACACGCCAACCAACTCCCTCACCTGCCTATCGCACATGCCAATCAAGTTCCTTACCCGTCTATTACACATGTTACCAAGGCATCATGATCCATGCTGTCACCATGCTGACCTAGTAGTGCTCTAGGAACACTCCCACAGAAATTGGATTTAACATATGAGATGAAACCTGCTTGCCTTCCATGG
>NW_003852466.1:2244577-2268445 GCF_000181295.1 Otolemur garnettii
AGGAGTGAGAGTTATAAGACATACCTGTATAGCTCAGTAATGGAACACCTTGGTGAAAAGGGCAAGGAGAGGGATTTAGCGTAGTGCTTCTATCAAGTATGAGAGCTCACAAGATGAGAGCAGTGGTGCATTGGCAGACTCTACACCTGTGGTGTTTAGAGGCATGAGATCAGCCTTACATTAGTCTGCAGGAGCAGGCGGTCGGGAGCATGCGCATTCTATCACTTACTCTGACTGTCTCCTCTCCTAATGCCAGCACAGTGTCTCTGCTGAAGATTACCAAGCTCTACTAAAGACTAAGATCTATCTATTCTAAGACTGCTTTATTCTCTCAAAGACTATCTCCCTCTCTCTCCTGCTAAAGTAGATAGCCCTCAGGCACCTAAGAGAAATTGTTCCTGAGCAAGGTAGCTTAGCGGTCCTCGTCTGGAACCTGGTTAAGCCAGCCCAAAACCTGGCCAGTCCTGGGCCCTGACAAGCAGTGGCCAGCAGTGGGCTGTGACATGTGTGGTGTTGGATATCATGAAAAGTATGCACTGACTTTTTTTTGTTGTTGCTAATCATCTTTCATTAGTGTTTCTGTATTTAATGTGTGGCCCAAGACAACTCTTATTCTTCCAATGTATAACAGAAAAAAAAGGTTGGACACCCCTGGATTACACAATTAAAATGGAGCCATCACAGACCTCTAACTCAGTCTACCCAAGGATAGTATTAGGGGGATGTATCTGTCCTGGTGTATTCTTCCATCAAATTTCAGCTTGTCTCAGTGTCTGTTAATTATTCCATCCCTAGATATATAAATGACCCACCTCCTCTTCTGGGAGGAGAGTCTGAGCATGGCAGCCCAGCCACTTCCACTTAGGATGAACTTTCTATAAGGAGTAAGCATTCCTGAGAGGGCCTCTGTAGGGACAGGCCCTGTGGGGAGGAGGATAGGGGAGGTGGGTCTTCTCTGGTTCCATCCTGTGCCAACGCTGCCTGCCCTGGATGAATTCTTCTGCTGAGTGTTAAGGAGCCCATTTGTCTGAGGAGATGAGCCTTATTCTCCAATTGCCTTATTTCATTGTCTTATTTGTCAATTGTTCAGAATTTTGGTAAAGATCAGAGTGATGTCAATTATTGTGTCACCTAAAAAAATCCCAAGTGCAAGGAGAATTTGAACTATTGATAATAAGGCAAAACAGTCAGGTTAGTTCATAAGTTCCACCCATAAATGTGATCTAATCGGGCTGTCTGGAATCTCAGAGCTGGATAGGTCATTCTAAGTACTTTCAGTGCAGACTACTATTCTTTAGGGCTGAGACCACTAACGACACTTTTTTCTGGGCAGGGGCAGGACACTGGCACCCTTTCCTGAGGTTCCTCAGCCATATCCCATGTTTCCCTTCTCAAGGTGCTAATCACCCCCAGAATAGCTGTTTATTATTCACTCAGAATGAAGACTCATATATTTGATGAAAATGAAAATTACACATTTAAGTTGTCAATGTATTAAGTGTATTTATTTCATTAATTAGTTTAATGAACAATTCAAATATTCTCTAGTAGCTTCATAAATACATGAATTATAACACTTAAAGAGCTCAATTTTATTTTTATTTTTTAGGGAAGGCTGCTGAAGACCACCTTATCACTGAAATAAACAGGTTCAGCTTGAAATAGGGAAGCTGGAAAATCATACATATAGTTTTATTTTAATTTCATGTAATGACGTTCCAATCTATCTTGACAGATAATGTAATGGTAAGTCCATCTTACTGAAATGCTAAAAACTTTTATAAGCAAGAATACATTTAACATTCTTTTGTGTCTTTAATTTATATGGTTCTATATTGCTCACATTTTTAGAAAAAGTCACTTTCCTGACTGGCGTTCTTTCCTCAAAATATTTTATTACTAAAGCCATATTGCAGACAAAATGATGGTTTCATATGAATTAATATATCCTTTAATCTTATGCCTAATTAAGAACTTGCAAAGGGTAATCTTGTTGGTCACAGTTAAAGGGCTTGTGTCTTTCTCTTATGAGACAGAAGAACACTGAGGTGAAAGGGAGGAGACCACACAGTGAAGGTCTCAGAGACAGGCCTAGTCAGTGACTGTTTAAGTTATAGACTCCTAAATATTATGCTGGGAATAGACAGGCCATGTTAAAAAGTCATTCCTTTAAATGTAACAGGAGATACAAAGGGAAGGAGAAGCAGCTCTATTATCTGAACTTTTTGATTCAAATGTGGCGTGTCTCTCCATCCGAATGTGCATTCACCAACTTCGGCAGGACCCACCACTCAGAGACCCATTTTATCATTGCCAGACACTCTTCTCAAGTATGACAGTGACCTAGCTATGCTCAGAGCATTTCAAACACTACAGATTTTCCCATCAGAATGAAATGCGGGTCTACCCCCTTCCGTAAGAACTAAGGCAATTGAGGATGATTTAGTGACTGTTCCCCGTGCTGCTATGTGCATCCTGTTGAGCTTACCATGTTTCCTTATCTTCCTTCTAGCCAGATCCACATTTAAAGTCAAGAGGGCAGGGGATCACACCAGAGGCGACACAGAATCTATTTAACTACACTCCACCTGTTAAACATGTGTCTGAGAAGTTCCTGACACCTGCAGGAGAGTTTCTTTGGCCCTGAATGGGTCACAGCTTTCAGCTCTGTTTGCACCAGCAGCTCAGTGCTGTGGGACTTTGTCCCCTCCTGCCCATCACAGTGCGGCCTCTGTGGCATTCCCTGCCCAAATCCATCCTAGGACCAGAAGCATGGCCAGGCAGGGGTTCAAGTTCCCTGACCACATTCCTTTCCAGTATTTCCTGGAGGCAATGTGTTGGAAGGCCATGTGAACACCAGCATTAGGGGAGGCTATGAAGTCAGGTGGTAGGATGTGTAGGGAGGCTTCCTTGTGTCCCGCCCGCCTCCTGGTGTGTTAGAAGTTAGCGTCCTCTGCCTGGGAACACGCCTATTGTCCCTGACACAGTTTACCAGGCCTGCTGGAAGTAGCTCTGTGGGATGGACTAGATACTTTCTTTAGCTTTTCTCGAGCAGGCACCCACTGAGGGGCTAGGGTACAGGTGCCACTGCTCTGCCTGCAAGAGGAAGGGGGTCCTAAAAGGATCAAGTAACACTTCTGTACCATCTAACTTCCCAGGCAAGCAGGGAATTCCTCCTGGGATCTACCGATGGGGGCAGAATCCAGCTGAAGGAAGAGAAAAAGATCTCAAGGAGGGGGGGGGCAGGAATAGGAGGAGAAAACGGCTGTGTTTGAGCTGCTTCTCCAGCGGCCCGTCCCAGGACTTTCTGAAGGACAGGCTCTCACCAACAGGGGCACACAGGCCCAGGCCCAGGGATGAGGAGTTGTCTTGTGACGTGGTGCAGGGGTGGTTTCCTGCCTGTGTCTCACAGGGGAAGGAGAGCCCGCCCTGAAGTGCAGAGAGCAAAGACACCTGACAAAGACTTTCAAGACCAGACCAAACTTTGGTCAGGCTCCCTTTCCGCCTCATCCCCATCTTGGGGCTTTGTCCTTGAGAGCAAGAATCTGTTAGGTCAGATCAGCGAGAATGGCCCTCCTTGGATATCTGATCCACTTGCTCGTCCTCTCTGTTCCCCAGGTCATGTGAGATCACAGCGGCCCACCTCCCTTCAGCAAGACCCCTGTCAAGTTGGGTCAGCTAGATTCCCCCACCCCCGATATTTCCTCTCAGTAACTTTCTGTCCAATAACCGCCCCCCCGCCCGGTCCTTGGCTGTAAACCTCACTTTTTCTTGTCACCTTTGGGGGAATTGAGCCCAGGACTCTACTGAGCTCTCTTTCCCCCCCATGGCAGCAGCTCCTGAGTAAACTCTGTTCGGCTTTGACAGGTGTCCAGCTCTGATCTTCCCTGACATACCTGGCTGAAATAGGTGACTATGGAGGACAGGAGGGAAGGCCCAGGGCACCAGCACTGGAGAAGGTTCTAGGTGATTCTTAGGGGGAAACAGTCCAGGAATGGATGCTAACCCCAGATAGCACCTGAGATTTCAATTCAGCTCACCAGGTGCTGACTTCAGTAGGTTAGGAAATGAATAAGCCTGCCTGATGAGAAGAGGAAAAAATTATGGAAAGGGATGAGGAAAGTACACACATGGCTTTTTTCTTAGTGAACAGATGTCATTTTTAATCTTTTCATGAACACTATAAACATTCATTTTGGGAACACTATTATAGATTATACAGAAGAGAAAAAAGAAGTAAAAAAAATCACCTACAGTCCTACCTCTAGGCATAACAATGCTGATATATGTATTGCAGGATTTATTTTTCTATTTCTATACATATATTTTTAAGAAATCAACTTTCTTATTGTATTTATCTATGTTCAATAAAATACACCCATTTTAAAAGTCCATTATTAGGAGCTTTGACAAATACATACAACCATCTAAATGCTGCTGGTACTGAGAGGAAGAACTTGGCCCTCAGCCCTAAAAGTTTCCTTCTGTCCGTCTTTAATCCATTCCCACCATACCTCAGGCCCACACTGATCTGATTTCTGTCACATACAGTGTTTTTGCTTTTTCTAGAATTTAACAAAATGCGGTTATACAAAATGCACCCTTTCGTGTCTGACACTTTTGCTCAGCTGACTGTTTTAGCCTTGTTCACATTTGTGCATGTATCTGTGGGTCATTCTTCTCATTGCCAAGTACATTCCACTACACGACTACACGTCATTGTTTATCCACCCAAGTGCTACTGAAAAAGGTTTTGGCTATTCAGAATAAACTGCTGAACATTCATGTGTAAATCTTTGTGGGAGCATAATTTTTACTTCTTTAGTATAAATATCAATACCTAGGAGCTGAATTGCTGGGTAGTACGGTTAGTGTATGTTGAACTTTACAAGGAACTGCCAAACTGTTGTCCACAACGCTTGCACCATTTCACTGTCCCATTGTAGGGCGTGATGGTGGCACCACATCTTCCTCGGCACTTGGTGTTGCCAGTCTTTGAGGTTCAGCCTGTCTAGTGGGTGTGCAGTGTGATCTCACCGCAGCTTTAATTTAGCTTCCCTCATGACTAATGATACTGAGCATTTTTTCCCAGGTGCTTCATGGCTCATCTGCTTTTGTGCCGAGCCTGCTCAAATCTTTTACCCAATGTTCATATTTGTTTTCATATTACTGAAACAAAAGAGTTCTTTCTGTTTATTTTGTTTAGTTTTGATTTGTTTTGAGACAGAGTCTTACTCTGTTGCCTCAGGCTAAAGTGCTGTGGCATCAGCCTAGCTCACAGCAACCTCAAACTCCTGGGTTCAAGTGATCCTCCTGCTTCAGCCTTCCGAGTAGCTGGGATACAGGCACCTGCCATAACGCCCAGCTAATTTTTCTCTTTTTAGGGGAGACAGGGTCTCTCTCTTGTTCAGTTTGGTCTAAAACTCTCGAGCTCAAGCATTCCTCCTGCCTCTGCCTCCCAAAGTGCTAGGATTACAGGTGTGAAACACCATACCTGGCCTGGAAGTAATTTTTTTATAATATTTATGGCTTGTGGCTACGTTCTTCTGGTCTGTGCTTGCTTTTCCATTTTCTTAACAGTAAAAGTATTTTCTTTCAAAAAGTAGAAATTTTCATTTTCACACAGTTCAATTTATCATTTTTTTCTGTTTGCAGATATACATATATGTGTATATATATATATATATATGCAAAAAAATTGTCCCAGAGCCATTTTAAAAAACTACTATCCTTTCCCTATTGAATTATCCTGGTACTTGTTAAAAATCTATTGCCCAGAGAAGTATAGAGTTAAGTCTATATTCTTTTGTTAATCTATATACCTGCTCTTATGCTAATACCAAGGTGTGTTGGTTGCTATAGTTAGTGTTAGAGTAGATCTGAAGTCTCACTTGCCGACATCTCCTTCTAGCTTCAAGGGAACTTATTTATTTGTCTTTAGGGATCTCTGCTATGGTGGTCAAGCCAGTTTCTCCCAAGAGAAATGTATACCTTGAGATCTTTAATTAGACTTTACTCTCCACAGAAGCTTGCTTCCACCCTAATTGCCCAATTGGACTTTAATAATTTTGGCACTAACTTGCTATGTAGATAATGTGGATCGTCCATCAAGTTTATTCCCTCTGAGTTTCGTTCTCCCTTTATGCATTGTGAATCTAAAAAAAAAAATTTCTTGCATGGCAATAACTGTGTGATTTAGGAAATCATATTTTGATTATCTCCTTATTTTCAACATACAGGAAAAAGAGTGAAAGATGTTAGCAGCTAGAAAGCAAACACCAGTATGATGCTATTACCTTGTAAAATCTCCAAATATGACATATAATGGGTGGCTTATAAGCAAAGGGTAAGAATGTTGGAATCATGCTGAGTTTACCAAAAAAGTAAGCAAACCTCATTTCCCTTGTTCATAGATTTTTTTTTTTTTTTAGATAGACTTTTTACACTGACAGAATTAGAGAGTAAGTAAAATAGAGGATTTGGCTGGGCAGCAAGTTTTCTTAGAAAGGGCCTAGAATTTGTTCATGGACGATCTAGGTTTAAATCCTGGCTGTTTTCTGAGACTCGTGGCAATTTAACCATTCTGAGCTTTGGTTTACTTGTCTGCAAGATGGGAAGGGTAATATTGTTTAATTCTTGAATGAGATCATTTATTAGGAAATAAGTCATTATAAGTTTGTGGAAATAGAGAAAATCCTCATTCAGGGAGACCTTTCCCATTTCATGCTTTGTGTAAAGAGAAATAGCTTATAGGGATTGGGTCTTAGTGTTTACCTAGTGTGTAGTGAGCAGGATTATAAGGCTTATATCATTTTATCATTACTAGAGAAGCTGAGGCACAAAATACAAGGTGTTCCAAAGGTCTCCACACATAGGGAAAATTGGAAATTGTAGTAAAATGTACCTTTCTTTACATAACATTCATTACAAAATTTTACGAAATATTTACAAAAATATTTCTCTCTGTGTTGATATATAAACGTAAAAAATATAAACTACGAGTTTGTTACTTTTCCTTTGGATAGTGATGTTTGGGACCCCCTGTAGTACTGAAATAAGTTATTTTTATTAAGGACTAGACTCATCTACCTATGGCAGAGAGGAAAAAGGGTGATCACAACACGGGCATGGCAGAAAGACTTCCGTGGCAGAGTAAACGACAGGAGCGGTGATCTGTCATGGCCCTCACAGATTCATATGCTAATTAGAGAATCAGGGCAGCAGGTACACTGCCCAAGCCGGGGTCGATGAGCTCATCTTCCACCCAGTGCACAGGGCTGTCCTACTCTCTGTGTCACGGCTTCTGTGAGCAGAGCCTTCCAAAGCTCCCAGCAGGCAAAGGTGATCCCATTTGTTGCACAGTAAATGACAATTATTTTTTATTGTCTCTTCATTCCTTTCTGTGGGGCTCAGAATAAGGGCGAGGGAGGCAATTGGTGATGTACACTATTCTTCCCAGCACACTGCCTCTTTGTTGACTATTGGCTTCTTTGAACTAGTGTCCAGGTTAAACTCTGCTATGGAGCACAGAGAATCATAAAGTTGTTGGAGCTTCTGAAAACTGTGAAAAATGCCATTAATCATTTTGGTTAGGACCAACGATGTCAGCAAAGCATTTGACAATGTTTCCTGTGATGGAATCACAGAGTTTCAGAAATAGAAGGAATTTTGAATTAGCAATTTCCAGTGGGTAATCTTTGCATAAACAAAGTCATTCACAGTTTTGTAGGATTTCCCAAAAATCTTTTACATGCTAGTATGTCATAAATCTCCACGAGGGAGAGTGAACTAAATAATATGTCACAAACTTATCGTACAACGAATCCTTTTTTTTCATCTACAGGACTGGTGTTTCTTAGAGACTACTCTGGGAATTCTTATAGTTCCTTAGAATCTAAGTAGAGGACTCAGGAAATCTGAACACGATTATTTTCTACAGGAATCCCTCCCTCCTTCCCTTCCCTGCCCCCTTTCCTTCCTAATTCAGATTAATATGAAGGTAGAAATGATTAGGTTACATTGTTTGGATTTGTTATATGAAGTTCAAGTTGTAGTTGAGCTCTTCACCTAGGGGGTGTGCTGTACACCCTTAAATTGTGCATATCAGGTGAGAGCTTACCAATTGCCCACCCTCCTCTCCTTTCTTCTTTCCCTCCTCCCCTCCCCCCACTTGAATATAGTTATGTTTTTTCTCTAGTGTGGGCATGAAGTTGTTTTTCTATTGGTTTCATATTAGCATTGAGTAGGTTGGATGCTTGCTTATCCATTCTTGTGACACTTTACTAAGAAGAATGTGCTTCAATTCTAGCCAGGTAAATACAAATGTCATAGTCTGGAGACTAGCCAGATGTCCAGTCTCCATGGTTTTTTATGGCTGAATAGTATTCCATGGTATGCACATAACCACAGTTTATTAATCCATTCATGGATTGATTCCAAGTCTTGGCAACTATGAATTTAGCTGCAATAAACATTCTAGTACAAATGTCCTTGTGATAGAATGATTTTTTTTTCTTCTGGATAGATACCAGTTAATAGAATTGTGGGATCAAATGATGGTTTTTAGGGGCATGATCAAGCTAAAAAGCTTCTGTATAGCTAAAGGTACAACAACTAAAGCAAACAGACAAACTTCAGAATGGGAGAAGATATTTGCATGCTATGACTCTAACAAGGGGCTAATAACTGGAATCTATAGAGAACTCAAACTAGTCAACAAGAAAGAAGCAAACAATCCCATTTATAAGTGAGCAAGAGACTTAAACAGAAACTTCTCTGAAGGAGACAGACAAATGGCCAAGAAACATATGAAAAAATGCTTATCATTCCTAATCATCAGAGAAATGCAAATCAAAACCACTCTGAGATATCACCTAACCCTAGTAAGAATAGTCCACATCACAGAATCCCAAAGCTGCAGATGCTGGCGTGGATGTGGAGAGAAAGGAACACTTTTACACTGCTGGTGGGACTGCAAACTAATATAGCCTCTGTGGAAAGAAGTATGGAGAATCCTCAGAGAGCTGAAAATGATTCAGAGAGCTACAGTAATTCTTTTGTGTTTGAATGTTATCACTGCTTGAGCACCAGTTCACAGGGGATTTCTTATTTTATAGAATAAATCTTTTATTTTATTTTATTTTTTGAGATAGAGTCTCACTCTGTTGCCCTGGATAGAGTGGCATGGTATCATAGCCCACAAAATCTCAAACTCTTAGGCTCAAGGGATCCTCCTGTCTTAAGTCTCCTGAGTAGCTGGGTGTTGCAACACTTAAGGTCCCTGTGGCCCTGGTCTCAATCACTGCAGGAAGGAGCCAGGCATGATGTGGATTAGAAGTACAAGCTTGTAGGAGGTGGGATAACCTTGTTTGCAGGGTAGCCCCAAGCAACTTCCGCACTAGCCTTTTATTGAGACAGTATAAGACAGGTGAAGGGAGTATTAGACAATGACTACATGCCTAAGGATCACCATGGGCTCAGGCTTTCTCTGCAAGGAGCACCTACAGACAAATTGCCCGAGGGTCCACCCCCCAGCTGCAAATCATCTTGCTCAGAGGTCATCTGGCTCTTGGCATCCTCTACAGCTGGGACTATAGGCACCCATCACAAAGTCCAGGTAGTTTTTTCTATTTTTAGTAGAGATGGGATCTCATTGTTGCTAAGTCTGGTCTTGAACTCCTGAGATCAAGTAATCCACTGGCCTCAGCCTCCCAGAGTGCTAAGATTACAATCATGAGCCACCACGTGCGGCCTGTAATTCATTCATTTTAAAGTCAGCATTATTAGTTATGTTTTTAGTTTGTATACTTGATATGCTCTACCTAAAAGTCAGGGAGTTTAATAGAATTATTATAAACTGTCTAATTGTACTGGTTAATGAATCAATGGCAGCCGTAACAGAGGTTTGCTGCCTCACCACTGGCATTAGATGTAGCCTGTTATATTTGGTTTTATCAGTAATGTAGAGCAGAACAGAGATTGGCATATTTTTTTCTGTAAAAGGCAGAAGAGTAAGTATTTGGGGCTTTGCAGGTCATAGGTCTCTGTTGCAACCACTCAACTCTGCCACTGTAGAGCAAAAGCAGGCACTCACGATGAGCACAGCCAGGCACCAAGGAAGCTGTCCACAAACACAGGCCCGTCCAGGCTGGGCCCACGGCTGTAGTCTGCCAACTCCTGTAGTGAATACAGATGAAGAGCATGGTGGTCAGACGTGCAGTAGCACACATCTACGAGAGGTGTATGTTACTTTGATCCAGTACAGAGTCTGATACACCTAAAATAGTAATTATGTTTGTTATTGTTGTCATTCCTACCATATGACAGAGTTTCCACACTGCCTTAAAAGGGTGACTAAGACTAAAAAGCAGAAGATTAAAATTTAAAAAAGGATATATGTCTAAATTTTTTTTTCAAGAAATAGTTTGGAATATATAAAATATGAAAAAACTTGTAGATGGTCATGTGACAAATATATGGGCACTTTTAAAACTAAGATTGCAAACTGGACACACATTTTTACCCTTTTTTTTTTTTTTTTTTTTTGCTATATCCTCAATATATTAGATTACTTAAAAATTACAGGCTGTCCTGGTGGCTCATACCTGTAATCCTAACACTTTGAGAAATTGAGGCAGGACTATTCTTGAGCTTAGTAGTTTGAGACCAGCCTAAACGAAGAGAGATACCATCCCCACTCCCCCACTGCCCCCCCCCCATCTACTAAACATAGAAAAATTAGCCCAACAGGCACCGATAGGCCCAGCTACTCATGAGGTTGAGGTAGGAGGATCACTTGAGCCAGTTGTAGGTGGCAGAGAGTTATGATAACGGCAGGGCATGCTACCCCAGCACTACAGAACAAGATTCTGTCCTAAACACACACATAAAATTTACATGTAAATATATACACATACCCATAATAGAAGAGAAGGAAAAGAAGGTAGAAGAGAAGAGAGTGCCTACCTGGAAGGCCCCACTGAGACAACCGCGTCTCAGCAGCAGTGGGAAGGGAAGAGCCTCTGACTGACCCTGGACCAACCCTCAGAGTAAGGACGGGCCCCACCCAATCCCTTGGAAAGCGGTGGGGAGTGGAAGAAGAAGCCGGAAGATTTCGGAAAAGCATTTTTAAGAAGTTGGTAACTCTCAGATTCCCTTCTGCTAGGGTGGAAGATTGGATGCTAATCTCAGGGAGTGAAAACAGGGGGTCGCTGGTTGAGTAGGAGGGTGGAGCAGAGCCTGGCACTGGTGCTCTATAATGGAAACCAGGGGTCTCTGTAACCCTGTATACCTGCAGGAGCGCCAGAACCCCCTTCCCACCACTCCAGCCTTCTTCCCCAAACAGATGTAAGATGCTGATTTCTTCACACCAGGTAGAGATTAGAAATTCCTCTCTGTCAAGCTAAATCATCCCTGGAAGAAAGATCTAAGGGTGTTCACATTGAAAGTTCTCCAACTAATTGGGCTCAGCCAGGTCACCACACGCTGACCTCTATAATTGAGGATCTCTGTTCTTTCTTCCAGAGCTTCCAGCCAGCTCTTTGGTGCCCAGCCAGAAATTATGGAGTATGAATGACAGAGACCAAAACAAAAGGGGGGGAACCACCTGGAGGGAACAGAGACAAGATAGGAGAAAGACAACTGAAAAAATAAAAATGAAAGCTATTATCTGAGAGATAAGGAAGCTGTTCCACTGAGGAGATGAGAACGGGATAGTATAAAACAGAGCACTCGAGGGTCAGCAATGAGCAAGTGCTCCTGGAAATTAAAAACAGGAGCATAGAGAGGGAAACTGTGCTAGAATGATGAGGAGGTAGAGTTGAAACCAGTTCTCGGCTCTCAGAAAGCAAAGCAAATGACAAAGAATGGAAAATGGAAAGAGAAGAGAACTAAAAGATTGTTCCAGAAGCTTAGAAATTTGAATAGTAAGGGATCTAAGAAGAAAGAAGTATGAAAACCTCTGAGGTGAGAGAATTATTAAAGAAGAAATTTGAGATGATGTCATGGAGCTGAAGGACTCGAGACTCAGATCGAAGGGCCCTGCAGAATCTATGCACATGGTAAATAAACATAGATGCACATCAAGACACGCAGTTGTGACATGTCATAGAACTGGCATCAAGAGAAGATCAGAACATTTTTCAGAGAGAGAATTATAAGACTACATACGAATACTTAAGAACTTATAAGACAGTGGAATGATGCCTTCAAAATTCTGATGAAAAATGGTTTCTAATAATAGAATTTTGTACTTATGAAAACCATCAATTAATTACACAAGAAAGTAAAATAATTTGGGGCATTCTAAATCTCAACTACAATGGATCCACATAACAAAACGTTTATATCGTCTTAATATTTTGAAATAAAACAAATCTCACATGAATTACTTTCCATGTACCATTTACAGGAGCTACAAAGAAATGTGTCCCAACAAAATTTGGAAGTAAAGAAAGAGGAATTCTTGGGATCCAGGAAATAGAAGAGCAACCAAAAAGAAGACAGAGGAGAAAAGTCCTGAGTGAGCAACCAGGTCTGATTAGAAACAGACAGATTTCTCAAAGAAATTGTGACCCTGATAAGTTTAACTTACATTGGGTGAATTTAGAAGGGGGTCCCACAACTGAGAAAGAAAAGAACATTGAAACATTGAAAACCAACCAAACAAACAACAACAATTAGTAACTCCAGGGAAAACAAAAGGTTTTCTGGGGACAGATATTTACATGACCTAGTTGTGATTATCGCATTCATTGTCATGATAATGTAAACACTGAGTTTTTACAGCCGAAATTGTGATGTAACTATCTGGGCAGATTATGAGGACAAGAATGTGTATGTGTGGAGTGGGGGAGGGGATGTGTTAAAGAGATAAATTTTCAACTTCTGTAGTAGGAAGTCAACAGATAAACTTTTAGCCACAAAACAGAGCAACATGAATATGTTGTGTAGAATAGAGAGGCATAGATCAAAAGAATCAGCTGAAAGAGTTAAAATATCACTTTTTTGATACCACTAGGATTAAAGAAATAGAACATTGCTGACCCTCCAAAATACTCTGAGCCCAGCCCAGTGCCCTTTCCTAATTACACTTTCATCCCTCCTCAAGAGGTCAACACTATCGGACTTATATATATAAGGGTCATTAACTAGCTTTGCTTTATAATGACATCATCTATAGAGGCATTCCTCAATAACTTAGTTTTGAATTTATATAAATGGAAATACACTGTATTCCTTTGTGTCCTGCTTGTTTTACTGAAAATTCTATTTGGGAGTTTCAGCAGTGTTTTTGCCTGTGCCTGTAGGGCATTTATTTTTACTGAACTGCAGACAATATTCTGTTATTTGAATAATTTTTTAAAGGAGAGGAATGTAGACAATAGCGATCACAGAGACATTAATAAGAACAGATAAATGTAAACCATTTCATATAAAGAGATGATAATGTTTGAACTAGAAGAAATCATCTGGAGGAACGGGAAAACTCTCTTTACGGAGGTGAACAGCTGTTCATTCTGTTTGAGGCTAGATAGCAGAATAAGGTGCAGAAACTAGAGTCCAGACAGATATAAGAATGGTGTTCCTGATAGTTCAGATGATCTGAACAAGAAAGGCACTGCCTCGGGGGTTTCTAATCCCCTGTTCTGGCCGTGGTTGGGCAAAGACCAAGGATAGAAGAGACCGATGTGACTCCTGCCCTGGTGGGAGTTGGATTCCATGGTCATGAAGGCCCCTTTCAACTTTAAAGCTCTTCTCCTCTCTGACCTCTTCAGGTTTTGAAGGTGGCCTTAAAAACCCCATAGCACAATGTGCACACAGAATCTATTATCCTAAGGATTGGTGAGCAGCTGTTTTCAGTTTCCACTGTTGACAGACCAAGAGGAAATGGCCTTTGGTTGGAGCAGTGGGAATGTCAGAGGAGAGGAGCCACAAGCGCTGGGAGTCTGATGCTGCAGAACAATTGCTGGGGATTTTTAAATGGTTGACATTGTCTCTAATGAACTAGGCAGATGGTGCCATTCAACTTGTACATGCTACGTACCATCAGCTGCAAATATGCACATACGGAGGGTGTCAAAAAATGTATAGATATTTTAAGAAAGGAAAAAACTGTATTAAATTTGTAATACTCAAGTCCCATCTGACTTCCACAGTTACAAGAGTGACTTATATTCATTTTTCTGTTTCTGGTACATATTGAGTATTATAATTTTAATACAAGTTTTCCTTTCTAAAAATGTGTACATATTGTTTGACACCCTCTGTGCATATATCATGTTTTAGGAGCTAGTGTCCACAGCCTACTGCAGCAACCTGGCATAGGCTGCAGCCACTTCCTCTATGACTTGGGGCATTGGAAACATCCCAGCACAGAGAAGCTGTTGTTTAGATGATGTCCCCCTTCATTAGGAAACCCCGTCTCTTTCACACATTTCCTCCATTGGCTTGGCTTTGCTTCCCACAGGAAAGTGACGTGCTTTGCCTAAGGTTGCACACTCCGCACACTGCCTGGAACACCAACCCTTCCTCCCTCACCACCCACCTCTGTTTCCCTGTTTAGGGCTATTGACTAATTTCTTGAAAATTCACAATATTTTGGACATATAACTCTTGCTAAAAGCAAATTGCATCTTTCATGATAAAGTCTTATGGCAACTCTGATGTAATTGCTTTTAAAATTGTCCTCAGGAAAATTGCATCTGTGATTCTGCTACATATGGACATTTGTGAGTGATTTGGATGAAACACTGAAAGCTCAGAATGAAAATTATTGTAAATCTCGATTTTAGAATGTGAAGCTAGAAGGGGTGTTAGACAACATCTAACTCTAAGCTTCTGTCATGAATAAGAATACAAAGGTTAATTCTTAGATTATTTCATTAAGTGTTTTGTAGACTGAATCAGTGACATTCCCACCACCATCTCTGAATCTCATTCATTCACTCATTCGGTGGCATAAACTGAACACAACTTCGGGTCTCTGTGGTTAAAATGACTTTGGGGACACTAGATTTCTTTTTCAGAATACACAAAATTCCCAAATATTTAAACTATTCATTAGCAGTCTTTAACTGTGACCAATTGTACATTTTATTTAACTTAGCTTATCGCTAAGAAATGTATTTTATCCTGTCTGTCTTACTATCTCTGTACGTTTGTATGTGAATCATTAGGAGATACATGTTTTATACATAAATATAAGTACATATACATATACATAAAAATACATATATATATGAAATCTGAGGAAAGCTTGGTTACGATGTTGAAATTATCTTTATTCAACATAATAGTTGAATGATGAATTTTAATTTATTGAGAACCAAAGGGAAAAAATAGCCAGCAAAATGATGTGCAGTATTGTCATAATTTCTCTGTTTTCCATTTTGAAACATATCATGAAAGAAAATATTGTCTATGACTGTCAGATTTCCTTCATTCTCTGAAAATAATTCAATGTAAACATGTATAGTTTACTATCATATCCAAATCAATGAATCTATTCACATATATTTCAGATCATTTAATTCAATTAGCATATTTGCAGTTTACAAAGGGATGTCATATAAAATAATCCACGTTGCTGATTCTTTTTATCACAATTATAACTCAATTATTAGTTTTGATGCATTTGTTAGTAATAGGCAACACAGCTATTAAGTTGGATAATAGAGAATTTTGAGTAACAAAATTAAATCACAAAACTTCTTAACTTATGGTTTAGGAAACATGGTCATGTTTGTCTTTTGAGAATCAGCCTGTGAGGCTGACAGAATTCTAAGGATGCCCAGCTTTCCTGAAATCTGTTATTCAGCCAAAAGCTGACCTGGATACTGCTCTGAAGGGCCTTTTCAGATGGAATTAAGGTTTCCAATGAGCTAACCTTAAAATAGTGATTATCTAGATGGGCCCAGTGTCATTTCAGGAGGCTTTACCTGACAGAGGAAGGCGGAAGATTCTGCCAGAGACGCAAGGCACATGGGAGCTCAGAGAGAAGAGACTGGAAGAGTGAAGACGCTCAATCCCTTTAGGAAGGCTGAAGGAAGCCCTGGGTGGAGAGCCTGGAGGGTGACTCGAAACTGAGAGAGCCCTGGGCCCAGCAAGCGAGGAAGGGGGTCTGGGCACTACAGGTGCAAGGAACTGACTTCAGCCAGTGCCTGAATGGACCTGGAAGCTAATTCATCCCAAGAGTCTCCAAAAAGAACACCACCATGCCCACACGGTGTGGAGCAGAGAAACCAGCTGAACCCACTCTGTCTCTGACCTACAAACTTTGAGACACCACATTTGTGTCCTGTTTGTGGTGATTTGTTCCAGGTGCAAGGCAAACAGATGCAAAATACACAAATTATTACTATTTTGTTAGCATATAGGTAAAAAAGAGCCAATACACTAAAAGAAAAAAAGAGAAAAAAGAGAAAGTACTAAGTGACTTCTCCCCTGCTAGCTCATACACGTAGCCACATCAAGAGGCAGCTTTTTGGTTAGAACTTCTGTAAACCAGTGGTTTTGGTGACTCAGCCTTGAACTGCTGACCATCCAGGCAGGCCCCAGCTTGTCTCCCAGGCTTTCTAGAATTTACTTAGCCTGGTACTAAGTCTTAGCGCTGAAAATGACTTTGCATTGCTAAATAAGTATGAATTTCCCACGTACATACACACCCGACAAGAACACATTGTTAAGAGTGAGGGGACCTCAGTAAACTCCTCGTGGCTAATTTTGGTTGGCTGGTTGGTTGAACATAAAATCTGGGCACATTGATGGAATTTGATTGTCTTGTGCGTGAAAGATATGAAGTAGTTTAGCTCGTGCCAACTCTGTGGCCTGGCAACTTACCTGACTTACTGTGCTTCAGTTTCCTCATTTGAAAAATAGGGATAAAAATCCTGCCCACTCCAGGACATGAGGAGGTGTGAGGTCCAAGTAGATACAGCACCCAGACCAGCGCTCCACACCTGGTAAGTGCTGTGGACACCCAGACTAGCACCCCAAACCTGGTAAGCGTTGTGGACTGGGTGGCTACTGGGATTTTTAATTTATTCAGGGTGTTGTGGGAATTTGAAAATAAAGATGTCAGTCTGTTTTGTAAGGACGAGGATGCTGGGTTGTGTGCCACACGCCTAAGAAAAAGAAGCGTGGACCTGCAGAGAGCAACTGGGGAAGGGCGGCTGCAGCCATTAGAGAAACTCACGGTTACAGGATGGGCTTCCTGGAGGAAGTGGCCTCAGCTGGGCCTTTCAGGTGGGAAAGGTTTTCTAATCAAAATGGGGGACCTGGAAGAGAAGGTAGTTGTCAACATAACACGCAGACAGCTATTGGCAGAGTTTCTCAAGTTCTGAACGCGCTTGGAGCAAGCAATTAACAACAAAGCCTGCTTGCTCACTAACATACACAGGTGAACAGTCCTCATTTTGACTTATTCCATGATAACAGTGGAGCTCTAGAAGAGATCATTAAACACCTTTAGTAGTTTTCACAGTGTCTAGGGAGCTGACTGCACCTATATCAATGGTCAAATTTACTTTTTGCTGAAGTAGAGTCACTCAGTTCTGAATTTAAAAATAAATTTATTTATTTATTGAGATAGAGTCTCACTCTGCCACCCTAGGTAGAGTGCCCTGGCATCATGGCTCACTGCAACCTCAAACTCTTGGGTTCAAGCCATCCTCTGCCTCAGCTTCCCAGGTAGCTGGGACTACAGGAGCCCACAAGGATACCTGGCTAGTAGTTCTATTTTCAGTAGAGATGGGGTCTTACTCTTGTTCAAGCTGGTCTCGAACTCCTAAGTCCAAGCAATCTGCCAGACTTGCCTCTCACAAGCATGAGCCACCATACCTGTCAGAATAAAAAAATGTAAATGCGTGTGATTTAAGAAGAAAACGAAATCTTTGCAGTGCCTTCTGCACCATGGGAACATTGTCATTCATGCCCTGAATGTGCTATTTCCTCTCCTGCCTCTCCCTCCTCAGAGTGATGGATCCAGTCACGGCTGTAACCCTGCTCTTCTCTCTGCTGTGCCCCAGACTGTGGTGTGTTTCTCTTCCTATTTTATATGGGTATTTTGAGAAGCATTTCCCTCACCCATCTTAGCTGTCTTCCTGACTGATTTTTCCCCTGATCCATGTTCTCTTTGGAAACCTAAAGTCATATTTAATGGATTTCAGCTGAGAATCTGTTGACACAGAAAGTCTCAAACTGAATTATACTCAATTCCTTAATCCTCAATATTCATATAAAATTAATAATAATAAATAAAATTATAAAGACAAACTTTATGAGAAGCTGACATCTATTAATATTTTTAAATGCAAGTGCCCAGGAGCAAAAACATGTGTTTGAGATATTTGAATGCTGGGAGATTCCAAAAAAAAAAAAAATCATCTTTTTATTACCAAGTGAAACTAACACTATCAAATTATTGTATTGATGACCCAAATTCAAAACTTCGAAGTGGTTTTTGAATCAAGCATTAACACAAAAGTACTAAGCACACACTCAGACACTGTGTTAAAACATACTCTAGTGCAGTTCAGAGAATAGTTCCTTCAATTAAAACATGTGTAAATAGACCCACAGCACTGGGCTAGGCTCAAAGCCACAGACTTTTGTAAATATTAAGAGAAGAAACCCACTACCATAAAATTATGTACAGGAAGTTTGAATTTATTGGAGCACCTTTAAAAGGCATGTCTACCAATTACTGCTTTGGGTGATGTTTGATTTTTCCTTTTTGGTTTGTAAGGCTGATAAAAATATAATTCACTGCTGGATGAACCTGGATTTCTAATTCTATTCCTGTGTCAGAATTAATCTTTCCTGATCTTTCTCTCATATTTTTGGCATAATGAGCATGTCTCACTTCATGCAAGTTTTCATTTTTTAATAATACAAGTATGGCATTGGGAAGAACAACCATCAGGTGCACCTGACTAAGTACAAATGCTGCTTTCTTCGTCCTTTCATCCTTCTCTCCTTTCCTCTCTCCTCCTTCCTCCTGTTCCTTAATCACATTTCGTGATCATTGGTTTATTGATATTGAAATTAAAAATAAAGTGGTTAAATATTTATTGTGGATCCTGAAATCACTTGTCATACTTTAAAATACCTTTGCCCTAATGATTTGCTATCTTTCCAAAGCCTTCCTGTTTGCCACTAATGCAATCAAGAATGAATCACTTTCAATTGGAAAAATGTAAACTGGCTTCTAACTACCAGCCCAGGCATCCAGGAAGATACCATTTATCTCTAATATATTAAAAAAGTGGTATTTGCTTTTCTAAAGAGTCTTGTTATCAGGGCCTGACTTCAGTCTGGTCATTCATTATCAGTTATTCATAATCAGCTCTAAGCATATGGTGCCACCGTCCTACCCTAGAGACAGGCTCATTCTAGCCTAGCTCGTCATCAAAACCCAGCTCAAACGCAGCTGTCAAGGGTGCTTATCTTATTCCCCAAATGCTCATGAACTGGAAACATCAGACTTAATGTTATTTTAAGATCCCACACTGACTGCACTGTGCTAAGAGGTAACACAGCCAGACACGCCACGTGGAGGGTGTTGGAGCTGCTGGAATGGTCCAGAGGTGCAGAAATGCAGAAGTCCCTGAACTGAAAGTAATTCTGCTGTGGCTTCCATGAAGCCAAAAACCTATATGCTTTTGAGGTGAACCCTGGACTTTGCCAAGGAGAAGGACTCAGGTGGTGGACACAGTGCCATGACCTCCAGCCCTCTGAGATAAGTCTCTCATTGATTTCCCTGTGGGAAATTCAGCCCTCCTCTGGGAAAGTTCATGATTTAGAGTGGGGAAGACAGACAAATACAAAGAATTACAATGGGAGTAAGAGGAGAAATGCTTTTCTCCCCCCCCCGAAAGATGCCTGGGGACTCTAAACAAAGCTTTAACCTTCTCCCAGGCTGACCTTAAATACATATGATTTAGCTCATAGTAAAATTGGAAAAAATGGACTGGCTTGGCACCTGTACCTCAGCAGCTAGGGCACTGGCCACATAACACTGGGCCTGGCAGGTTGGAACCCAGCCTTAGCCTACCAAACAACGACAACTACAACAAAACAACAATAAAAAAGCCAGGCGTTGTGGCGGGCACCTGTAGTCCCAGCTACTCCAGAGGCTAAGGCAAGAGAATCGCTTAAGCCCAAGAGTTTGGGGTTGTTGTGAGCTGTGATGCTACAGCACTTTACTGTGGGTGACATAGTGAGACTCTTGTCTCAAAAAAAAAAAAAAAAAGAAAGAAAGAAGAAAAAAGTAGAAGCAGACAGATACAGAACTCAATGGGGTTAGAAAGTGTCCACTCTTGCAAGAGTTAAGGCGTGTGCAAGAGTGCAGGTGTGTTAAAGTTGCTTGATTTACTCTTGGCTTCTAATTTAATTTATCCTACACATATAGATTATTTTTTAATTTTATTTTTTGTGGCATCAGAAGGAAAGGAAGAAAGAAAAATTTGTTCTGGAGGTACTTTTGCCAAATTATTTTCTAAGGCATAATATCTTGACTGGCAGCTGGATTGATGTAATGCTAAATTCTAGACTCCATTTAGAAACTGAATTAAGTCGATAGTACTTTGTTAGGGGCACAACTTAGAGCTTGGAAGTTAAAGGCAAGTTAAGGAGAAGTGGTCAGCATGTTATTATGCCACCTATGATATGTGGGATGTATTTTAAATATTCAACAATACATATGATAACTCTGTATTCATATATACATATAGATAACTGAGAATAACTGGCTAAAGACTGACCTCCTTCAGGAAACCTTAATCTTTAGCAACCCTCTCCCACTGATTGGTTCCCATCTCTGCTTTCCATATTTTATGTCTCCCCCAAGCTGTTTGTCTGGGCTTGTGGTTTTGGTGTGTTTGCTTTAGCACTGACTGGCTAGATCAGAACTTCTTAAAAACCAGGTCAGCCTCCGTTTACTTTGGTTTACTCAGAAGTACAAAGTAATGTTTGCTAACTAATTCCTATTTTGGAGAATCAATTTTTTTTTTTTTTTGAGGCAGAGTCTTACTTTGACTGTGGGTAGAGTGCCATACACAGTTCACAGCAACCTTAACTCCTGGGCTCAAGCAATCTTCTTGCCTCAGCTCCCAAGTAGCTGGGCCTACAGGTACCCACCACAATGCCTGGGTAGTTTGTGTATTTTCACTCTTTAATAGATCTTTGTGGATGATGGTTCTCACTCTTGCTCAGGCTGATCTCAAACTCCTGAGCTCAAGCAATTTACCTGCCTGGGCCTCCTATTTCTTCAAAATAGGGCTGGGTACAGTGGCTTACATCTGTGGCCTTATTTTGAAGAATCTTGATTTAAAAAAAATATTTTTCTGTTTTGCTGAGAGAATTCTGTTATTTTGTTGCTGAGAATATGCTGAATTCTACCTTTTTTTTTCAGGCAAGAGATTATGGACACTCTTCTAAATCATGGAGAGTTGTATTTTCTTAGACCAAGATATAGAGCTTTGAATAAAACCAATTCTAATTGCCAACTTGATGTGAACAATGACAAGAGAATTATAACACATTTAATTTACTATAGAGAGGAGAAATTGAGTTCATGATTCAGTAAAATGAACATCCAAAAATTTAAGTATTTTAGAGATTAAAGTCCTCAAATCTCTGGATTTTACAAAAGTAGTTGATTTTAAAAAGTGAGCTAGATATAGAGTTATCAGAACAAAAATATTATACCTGTGGGTCTTTGCCTTTTATACTTTGAGTACTGCCTAAAGTAAGCTGGGCAGAACTTTGTGAAAATGCAGGGAAAAACTGAACTTTATAAACATCAAAACTTTAATAGATCCCATGTCTAGTTAGCTGCCTCTGGCTTCACAGGCAACAGCCACCAGCAGGGAAGGCCTGGAGCCTCCCTTCTCCCCCTGTAGAGCTTTCCCAGCCCTCCACCTCTGAGGCTGTGCCACATGTCAGGGATGGTGGCTGACTCCCTTCCTCTAACAAACTGAATAAATAGCCTCTGTTCCTCGTAATCTTTGTTCATTTCCCCCAGTGGAAAATATGTACAACTACAAGTTCTTGAAGTGAAGCTGAGAAGATTCTCAGTGGTCTCCATTATCCGTTGACATGCTAAATACTTATTAGGCTAATTATGTCCCTTTTGCCTGTAGTCAATCAACCAACTAATACTTCCTGAGACATCACACTCTGCTCTCTGCTCCCTGGGGTGGAAGTTATTGAAATTGTATTCAGCAAACTGTGTTGAATACCTGCTGAAATCAAGACTCAGGTGTCAAACATTGTGTGAATGACTCTTGCTTTCCGACCTCAGGCAAGTAACTGTTTTCTGAACACAGAATACTCATCATTAAAGTGAGAAATAATAAATATCTACAGCAAAGGATTGTCACAGTTATTAAAATAAGTAATTCAGCAACATTTCCATGTGCCTGATAGTAATAACTGTGCAGTATGGAATAACATTATATTACACGCCCCACCACTATATTAAAATGCAAGAGGTGAACAAAATGTAGTTTCTATCCTTGGTGAAATTACCTATTTGAGAGAAAGGATATACAAGTTACACATGGACTAGTTGAAGAACTTTTTGAGATAATGCATAATTAAGTGTTGAATGGGATGGCACAGTATTACTGTATTTTGCCATGTATAATGTGCACTTTTTTGCCCAAAGTTTTGAAGGGAAAATATGGATGTACATTATATGTGGGGGTACAGCTCAGGAGTAGAGGAGTCCAAAAGGCCTTCCAGAGCCACTGTGGCCTCCTGCCCTGGCTTGGTGAGAACAAGAGATTATAGACTGGGAGGATCCAGGGTCTGGTGGGAATAGACTGGAGTGGCCTCTGCCAAGTGCCGTGATCAGGGGAGAGGCTGGTAGCAGGACTGGTGAGGCAGACCATGGCCATGCAGCATGAGAGCCAAGACCTGTGGCCCGGGCACACTGAGGGGACTGGGAGTCCCATGCAGGCCCCCAGGGCCCTGCCTGGCTGCTTGCAGGTAGAGCAGCCTCAAAAGATCCCACTCTGCCAGATATGTCCAGGCATCTCCATCTCAGCCATGGACCCCAACACGAGAGGAAAGGAGGCCTGGAGAGAGAAAGGGATAACCTTCACAGAGAGTGGGTGGCTGTGGGACAGCCTTCACAGAGAGGGTGTGGCTGTGGGACAGCCTGGAGAGAGAAAAGTTCAGCCTTCACAGAGAGGGCGTGGCTGTGGGACAGCCTTCACAGAGATGGGGTGGCTGTGGGACAGCCTGGAGAGAGAAAGGGACAGCCTTGACAGAGAGCGGGCGGCTGTGGGACGGCAGTGTGGTCTGCATGTTTACCAGGGGAGCATCAGCCTCCCCCAGATAGGTCTCTCCTGGCTAAGAGCCAGCCACTTTCTAGAGAGGAGTTTTCCTGAAAGTTTGGTCCCAAAACATGGGTACACATTTTATACGGGAGCACATTATATATATATGGTAAAATATAGTAAGTGCCCTGAGGTTTAGTAAGGCAAAACTGATGAAGACTAGAATGGTTTGGAAATAATTTTTGGAAGAGGAGGCAGTTGGTGTGGATATGGCAAGATTGAAAAGGCCAGTGATTTTCAACTGGTATGCCACCACACACTGGTGTGTTGTCAGAGGATCTTAGGTAAACTCTGTGGAACTTTTCAAAGATCATTAATCAAATTATTTTTGAAAGAGATTCAAAGTACAATAAGTATATTCTTTTTTTTTTTTTTACTCAACATAACTTTTGTTCATCAGTGTAATTTAAGTGTGTAGCAGAAGTTTTAACTACAGGTTCAAGTGTTCCTTAAGGTTAGAAAAGGTTGGCTCAGCACCTGTGGCTCAAGTGGCTAGGGCGCCAGCTGCATACACCTAAGGTGG
>NW_003852466.1:2268662-2285628 GCF_000181295.1 Otolemur garnettii
AAAAAAAAAAAAAAAAGTTTAGAAAAGGTTGAAAAACACTGGTATAGGTGAATGAAAATAGGCAGGGCTTCCCAGCACAGAGCATCAATCCTGTATCCCCCAAAGGCCCTGTGCATCTGTGAAGAGCCTGGCTTTCTGGAAATGGAGAACTTATATTGCAAACTGTGGGAATTAAGGATTGGAAGAGCAGATTATGGAGGGTGGTCTTAAGAATCAGGCATGTAAATATATTTAAATTTAGGTATCTTACAGTGAGAGGTAATGAAAGCTACACTAAATGGTATTTAAAGGAATTCGATTCAGCTGCAGGGTGAATTACCAGGAAGTTCAGAGAAACTGAAATTAGAAGGAAGGTGTTGAATTCTCTAGCTGTGGGGTGGTGCCCAGCTGGGTTAAGGTGGCTGTGATTGAAATGGAAAGAGAAAAACTTTGGAGGAAAAATTGCTTGAATTTGGTAAGTAAATGGTCATAGAAAATTTGATAACAATAACAATTATTACTTATTAGAAATTGTTAGTGGGAGGTGTTATAAAAAAGAAATAGTCTTTTCATAAACAACTGTCTAAAAATGGAGATCCTACTTCCAATTTAAAGTAACTTTCTTAAAAATTGCAGGAATTTTATTTTATTTTATATATTTTTTGTTTTTATTAAATCATAACTTTGTACATTGATGCATTTATGAGGTTCAGTGTACTTATTTGATACATAATGTGAAATGCTTACTTTGAACTAAGTAACACATCCATCACAATTATACTCTTTTCTTAATAGTTTTGTAATGTACCATTACATCATGCACATTAGGTGAGGTCCCCCAAATACCCTTCCTCCTCC
This sequence comes from Otolemur garnettii, assembly GCF_000181295.1. Classification (NCBI taxonomy): domain Eukaryota; kingdom Metazoa; phylum Chordata; class Mammalia; order Primates; family Galagidae; genus Otolemur; species Otolemur garnettii. The sequence continues at coordinate 2,269,500 of NW_003852466.1, forward strand.
AACCTACCCCTTCCTATCCCCCCTCTCTCCTCTTCTCTTCTACTTGCTGGAGTACGGTTATGTTTTACCATTCATATGAATGTGTAGGTGATTACATATTGATTTAATATAGTAGTATGAATACAATGTAGTATTGAATACATTGGATACTTTTTTCTCCATTCTTGAGACACTTTACTAAGAAGAATATGTTCCAGCTCCATCCAGGTAAACATAAAAGATGTGGCATCTCCATCTTTTTAATTGCTGCATAGTATTCCATGGCATACATATACCACGATTTGTTAATCCATTCATGGGTCAATGGGCACTTGGGCTGTTTCCATGTCTTGGCAATCATGAATTGGGCTGCAATAAACATCTGGGTGCAAATGTCTTTTGTTAAAGCAACTTTCTTAAAATTGCAGGAATTTTAACTCTGTCACTGTGCACAGTATGAGCTTTATAATTTGCTAAGGTTGAGAGGCACTTGGTAGAGAAATATTGAATTAAAGATGTTAGTAAATGAATACATGTACTCATTTAACTTTGTGAAAAACAAACATTAGCCTTTAATAAATCACAAAGTAGGCTACAAATAGATCACCTTTAGTCAAATGTAAAATTAAGAAATGTGCTGAAAGTGGGCATTGATCTGCCCTCTTGGACCACCAGGGGCCACAACAGATCCTATTCTAACTTTTCTTGTGATAATGTTATTTCTTCTCTCAGCCTGGCTGTCTTTCTAAAAGTAGTAGATAGAAACCAAAATGTTTTCTTCTTTTTTTTTTTTTCATTTTTTTTTTTATTGTTTGGGGTTCACTGAGGGTACAAATGTTTTCTTCTTATTGAGCACCTCCTTGGAGTCCTTCCTTTGAATAGGTCGCATTGCATGTGGCAGTTTATGGGTGCAGTCTCAGATTGACTTACTCTGTGACCTGCATTAAGAAGCAGGCACATTTTGGAGAGCTCTTTCTGTCCTTTTTCACAATAAGAACATGCAGTGGACTGAACTGTGTCCCCTCCAAACTCAAATGTTGAATCGCTAAGCGCCCAGTGTGATGGTATTACCTTCACAGGCCCCTTCAGAGATGATTGGGCTTAGATGAGGTCGTGCAAGTGGGGCCCTTGTGATAGTATCAACGCCCTCTGAGAAGAAACCCCAGAGGTCTCACTCCCTATCTCTTCCTCTCTCTCTGTCTCATGAGGACATAGCAAGAAGATGCTGTCTGAAAACCAGAAAGAGGGATGTCACTAGAACCTGACCGTACTAGCACCCTCATCTCAGACTTACAGCCCTCAGAACAAGAAGAAAATAAATTCCTATTGTTTATGCCACCCAGTCTATTGTTTTTTTTTTTTTTTTTTTTTGAGACAGAGCCTCAAGCTGTCCCCCTGGGCAGAGTGCCGTGGCATTACAGCTCACAGCAACCTCCAACTCCTGAGCTCAAGTGAGTCTCCTGCCTCCGCCTCCCAAGTAGCTGGGACCACAGGCGCCGGCCACAACGCCCGGCTATTTTTTGGTTGTAGCCATCATTGTTGTTTGGCGGGTCCGGGCTGGGGATTCGAACCCGCCACCTTGGGTGTACATGGCTGGCGCCTTAGCCGGTTGAGCTATAGGCACCGAGCCTGGTATTTTGTTTTAGCAGCATAAAAATCCTGAATGCCTCAAGCGCTTAACATGCATGGGGTCCTGTGCTTGATGCTCTTTGTACTTGATCTAATTTAATTCTCACAATAATGCTGTGAGGCCAAAGTTATTATGCCTCTACTACAGATGGGAAAACTGAGGCTCAAACGGATTAAAGTACCTTGATCAGTGGCACAAGACCAATAAGGGAAGAGTCAGGATTTGAACTCAGGTCTACCTGCCCCCAAAACATGTTCCCTTAGCACTGTACTTCCTCTTCAAGACAGGCACCAAATTAAAGGTGACTCCAAGTTTAATATGGGAACTATAAGACCATTGCTAGGGGGAAATAAGAAAGAGAAATAGTTTGAGGCAAAGTAGGAAGAAGGGGGCTGGTATATTTAATTTGAAATATGACGAGTTTGGGGTGATAAGTAAACATCTGAGTGAAAAGTTACCACAGAAGATTACCTCCACACAATAATTTTGAATTATATATATCAAGACAATGGCAATATTCATTGGCAGTGACTATCAAGGGATGTCCCAAAACCTTATGCTCAGATCCCAGAGGGAAATATATATCAGGGAGATTCTTTTTCTTGTCAGGCAGACTTAGTTCATGATTAACCACAAAAAATGTCTGCCGATGTCTCCCCCTCCTTTTCTGTTAGTGCTGCCAGCTCTTCCCACCATTGCTTCTGGGACCTACATGTGAAGTATTTATCACTAGGCTAAGTCACAAAGGCTTTCAAGGTTTATTCAAATCCAAGAATGATGTAGAACTGATTAAATGGGTTATTCTAATCTGAAAAGAATCAAGGGACTTAGAAGAGAGAGATTCAGTTCAATATGTGGTACAAAAAAATAAGCCTGCTGGAAAAGTTCTCAGATTAAATCTAATTCAACATTACTTAAAAAAAATCCACTGGGGACATAATTCATCAGTAAGACTTGTAGTAGACTGCTTTGCCATGCCAAACGAATCCAAGGTACATTACCACTTTGAAAAGGCAGAATGGCTGCCAAGTTTCAGGCATAATGTCACTAAGAAGAGCCTGTCACCCAGATTTGGAAGTGTTCTGGTCTTAGTGTGCACCCTTGGGCTGAGTCAATCAAGAGGACTTATGAAAATGCCTTTTGTAAGCAGAAAGTTTTGTGGGAGGATGTGGCTCATTCTTTAGTGTTAAAGATAAAAATTCACTGTGGAGAAATAAGGAATCTGAAGCTAGCTGTGGAGCTAGTAAAGTAACTAAAAACCACTTTACCCACCTGACTGTAAACTGGAAAATGAAGCATCATATTATCTGACATTTGGATACAGCAGAATTATTATGGCTTAAGTATTAGAAAAACCCACCTACAAGCCTTGTTTGGTGCTGGTAACTGTGAGACTGTGAACCTGTGACCTAAGCTTGCAGAGTGAAAGCCTCCTCGACCATAAGAGACGGCTGAAATTACCTTATTGTTTTCTGAGAGTTTGGTTACGAAAACAAGTAAAGTATAGTGTGTGGATAAAGGTAGGTCCATAGTGCCCCACAATCTAGAATCTATGTTTCAGCAAAGTCTGACTACTGTTTGGATATTTCTTCCTTTCTGATTTCATGTACTTCAAAGCACAGTGTCACCACCACAGACCTTGAGCCCATTGTATGGGATCAAAGCTTGGTCTAACATTTCTGAGTCCCCCAAAGGCCTTCCCACTTCTCTTCACATCGTTTCACATGGTTAGGCGTGTAAGTTGTTTGGAAGAAAACAGTCTGGAAGCCACGGATAGTCTGGGTTCAACTTGGCTGCTCACCTGTCAGGACTTTGAAAGGAGAAGCCAAAGGGAAATAAGGAAAAGTTATGTAAGACAGTGATTGGAAATATTGGGGTGAAATGCAGAAGAACTGGGATTCAAAACACGGGTGAGTCTGTGACTGTCAGAAACACTTGTGGTTTTTGAACAATCAAATGCCTGTGTCCAAGGTGTATCCCAAACCCACTGAATTGGAATTGAAGTTTAGGAGCCTGTTGAGGACGGAAACCTGCATTTTTTAGGCCCCTCTCTCTGTTTGCCTTGACAGAAGTGTGTTTATTTCATTACTGTTCTCCAACTCATTTTAGCTTTGTTAAATCTTTATATTTTGCTATAATATTGTTTGAGATAAGTTTAAGCTCCTGGAAGTGCTGCAAAAATGGTGTATCCTTTACCCAGTTTGCCTTTATGTTAACTTCTATAGCCACAGAATATTTGTCAACACTGAGAAATTAACCTTGGCACAAGACTACCCGTCAAATAGCAGAATCATTCACATCTCACCCGTTTCTCATTGCTGTTCTTTTTTGAATCAGGACTCTATGTTCTGTTGGGCTGTTTCTTCTAGCTGGTGGGAGCTCCAGGCCTTCTTTCCCGTATTTTTCATGACTTTTGAATACAGCTGGCCAATTAGTTTGCAAATTGCCTCTCAATTTGGACTCTGATGCTTTCTCATAATTAGGTGGAGGTTATGCTTTATTGGAAAGGATGCTGCCGAGGGTCTGTGCCCTTCTGATTGCAGCGTACCAAGGGCACGTGATGTTGACATATATTCCTACTGATTTTAACCTTGGTCACCTGGTTAAGGAGATGTCTGCCAGGATTCCCCACTATAAACTATTTTACTGTATGTAATTATAAGAAAATATATTGGAGATACATGGGACTATGAAAACGCTCTGTTTTAGCTTGACCTTTCCTCCTTTAATGGCAGCATTTACCAGTGGGTTTGTCTGTGGAAGTTATAATGGTGCTGGTCTAGTTTCCTAGTTCTCTTTTTTATTACTTGGGATTCTTTTGTAAGGAAGAGTTGTTGTTTTATTCTATGTATCTATGTGTTCAGATTTTTATTTATAGCAATATGAACTCATGGATATTTATTTTTATCTCATGGTCTATGATCCCAAAGTGGTTTTATTTATTTGTTGCTTAAGTGGCTCCAGTTTGGCCATTGAGAGATTTTTCAGGTTGGCTCCTACGTCTCTTTGCTAGACCCGTCCTTTCTTTGTTTTCATTTTTCCTCCCGCTTCCCTCCCTTCTCTCTTTCTCTGTCTCTCACTCAGCTCTCCCTTATTTTCTGTAACCACGTGGTATTTTAGGCTCACATTGCATTTTCCTGGCCTTATCTCTTTAACCAACCAGTTCTCCAAGAATCCTCAGTTTCTTTCTATGGAGAAATATTATAAACCAAGAGGTAAGTGAGTGCACTCATTGGTACGAGCTTGTCTTTGCTTTCCCCCCTCTCAGTGAACAGAGGTAAGAAGCATCCTCAACCTGCAGATGCTGGCGTGGGTGTGCAGAAGGGAACACATACACACTGCTGGTGGGATTGCACACTAATACTGACCTTTTGGAAAGAAGTGTAGAGAATCCTCAAATTACTAAAAGTAGCCCTCCCCCTGGATCCCATAATCCCTTACTATGTATCTACTGAAAAGAAAAAAATCACTTTAGCATAAGGGCATTCACATTAGAATGTGTATCATAGCTCAATTCATAATCACTAAGATGTGGAAACAGCCCAAGTACCCATCAACTAACAAATGGATGAATAAACTGTGATATATGTACACCATGGAATACTATTCAGCCATAAAGAAAGATGGAGACTTCACATCTTTTGTCTTTACATGGATGGAGTTGGAGATCGTTCTCCCAAGTAAAGTACCACAAGCATGGAAAAGCAACCATCCAATGTACTCAATACTAATATGAAACTAGTGATGAACAGCTACATGCCCACACAAGACAAAAATGCCATAACTGAATTTAAAGGTGGGGAGGGAGGCGAGGAGGAGGATTGGTGTGCTCTCACCTAATGGGTACAATGTGAAGGTATATGGCCACCTCCTGGGTGAAGGGGCTCACCTACAACTTGGACTTTACCTAACAAATGCAAACAATGTAACCTAATCATTTGTACTGTCATATTAACCTGAAATTGAAAAAGAAAAATAAACACTATGGTAACTCACACCTATGCATACATTAATGTTTTTGAGTTGATTTTCTTGTGTGCGTATGTACACATGAAGATAATAAACTATAACTCCATATCGGTATGTGGGCTCCAGTGGGTGTCCCAGGGTCCTTCTGACCTTCTCTCACCTTTATGTGGCTTCTTTCTGTAACAAAGAGATACCCCGCTCTTTTATGTATAGTATATTAATTGTTCAAATTTAGCATATAAACAAAGATGTTTCAGCATTCCTTACCCAGACCCCTGTGAGAACAAATGTCACCAATGAGACTACAGTGTTTGTTTATAATTCTGCTCAAGTGTGGCATTCAGACAGAACACCCCTTTCCAGATTATTCGGTTAGTTCTTTTCTTCCTCAGCTGCTTTGGATGTGTGGTTGGGTGATTTATTTGCAATACAGTTAGAATGATTTGTCACAGTCTGCATTCCCCTTTAACCCACATCCTTGTTGAATTGTTTTGTTGACGTGAAGCAGTATTTGGAGTTTGTCATGTGTGCATACATCTGTAAGGTTGACAGGTGTTTGGAGTAAAGTCTCCACCACTCCAGCTCCATACACAGCAGTGTTATTGCCCCACAAAGCCCATAGGTACCACTTCTTTAGAGGCATTTCTGCCGCCATGCGGGTCCTGACATTGTTTACTTCTTCTCCTCCCTGTAGTTTTCCCTTTTCCAGGATGCCATACAACAGGAGCACACAACATTCAGTGTTTTGGGTCTAACAAGACACATTCCAGATGCCGGCTTGCTGCTGCACGAGTTCCCTTCATTGCTGTAGAATGTTCCATCGTGTGCACTGGACGCTCCTCAGGGAAGGAGCACCGTGAGAGCCCAGTTGTTCTGCACCCGCGTGAGCACTTGCTATTCCCAGATTTTGACTTTGACATCTTCTTTAGTCACATGGTATTACTTTATTTTTCTTTTAAGTAGCAAGCACTTCCCTACTGATTGGCAACACTTAGCATCTTTCTATGTGCTGTTTGCTCTCTGTTCATGTTTTTTGGCAAAGTGTCCACTTAGACCTTTTGCCTCTACCCCCTTTTCTGGTCATTTGTTTTCTTACTATGTTTTGAGAATTCATTGTATGTTCTAGATGCAAGTCATTTGTCAGAAATGTAACTAAAAATATTTTCTCTCAGACTGTGGCTTCCATTTTTATTCTCTCAATGGTGTCTTCTGCAGAACAAAAGTTTTAACTTTTTATAAAATCCAATTTATTAACTTTTATTGGTTATAATTTTGGTGTTCAATCTAGAATCTTCTATATAACCCCCACACATAGATAATGCAATTTTCTCCTGCAATTTCTTCTGGAAGTTTTATAATTTCATATTTTACATTTAGGTTTACTATCCATTTTTAGTCAAGATTGATCTCAAGTATGAGGTAAAGTTTGAGGAGTTTTATTCTGCAAACAATGTTTAAATGTTCTATAACTTTTGTTGAAAAGATTATCTTTTCTTTATTGAATTTCCTTTGCATCTCTGTAAAAAACCATTGGACTATATTTGTGAAGGTTTATTTCTGGGCCCTTCTTCCAGTTCATTGATATGTGGGTCATTACGAAAGTTTTGAGATACACAAAAATCAAGAACTGAACAGGATCTGCACAGACAGAAACAAATAAATCCCTCCCAGAAGCACGGATTAGCCAAGTAAGCGGAAACTTGCATGGGTGAATCAGAAACAATGCTGTCAGCCGTGTTTCTTGGAAGTGAAATAGTGGGCCATAACAGTCTGTCTCAAAACTTTCATAGTGACCTACGTGTATGTGTCTGTTTACCAATACCATGCTGTCTTGATTACTATCTGAGTGGTGCGAGTTTTCCATCCTTTTTTCTTCTTTTTCAAATATGTTTGATATATTCTATTTTCCTTTCTATATGTATTTCATAATCAATATCTCAATATTTACATAATATACATCATTTTTGCATCAAATTGGAGACAATTAATATCAGTGATTCATGTGTCAACTTGACTAGGGTGCAGACACCAGTTATTCAACCAGGCACTAATCTTGGTGTTGCTGTGAATCTATTTTGCAGATGTAATTAAACACTAAATATAATTACATAAAGATGTTATCAGTTGACTTGAAGTTAGGGAAGATTCTCCTGGATAATCTGGCTATATCTGATTCAATAAACTGGAAAGTTTTAATAGTAGGACTAAAATAGCCCCAACAGAAAGAAGAAATTCTGCTGGTGGACAGCAACTTCGGTAGGGTGCCCGTGGTGTTCCACCTTGGCCATGGCCATCTATCCTTTGCTGCCCTTGGATAACTGCTGTGGCCCATGCCTGTGAGCTGCAGCTTGAATTGATTTTGCATCTTTGCAAAAAACCATTACAGATAATTGTCTAGTCTAAAACTCATCAAACTTTACCTCATACTTGATACAAAACTTGACTCAAAATGATAAACCTAAATGTAAATCTATTTCCCACTGATTTTGCTTCTCTACTTGGACCCTGTAACACAACATCTCAATAATATTTGATGCTCCAGACTATGAACAAGATATAGCTCCATTATTTTGGTCTTTGATTTCTTTCACCATCATCATTCACATGGAGTTTTTAGCATACAAATCATGCCTGTTAGTTACACTCAAGTATTTAATTATTTGCTGCTATTGTAAATTACATGACCTTTTTAAAATTTTAAATTCTAATGGGTTTTTGACAGTATATAGAAATGTAATTGATATTTGTATTTGGACATTCTATGAACATGCTAGAAACTATTTGGGGCTTTTTTGGGTAGATTTTCTACTATAAATTTTATTCTTTTCTGATATATACAGATTTTTGTTTTCTTGCTGCATTGCTGTGGCTAGGACTTGCACTGCAATGTTGAATAGGAGTGGTAAGAGAAGATGTCTTTGCCTTTTTTTGGAATGTAGGGGGAACACTCCATTTTACACCATCAAATGTGATGGTGCCTTTTATGAGAGATGGCTTTTGTCTGATTGTCCGATTTAGAAAGTTTCCTAAGGTTTGTTGAATTTTGTCCAATGATTTTCTGCATCAATATTAACCTTTTGCTTGCTTGTTTTTATTTTAAAATTTACCTTAAGTTTTTATTTTGAAATCATTATGGATTCACAAAGGAGTTGCAAATATATGTACATTGACAGATTTTTAATGCTAATCCAGCCTTGCATTCCTGGGATAACTCACTTGATTATGATGTATTTGCCTTTCTATACATTGATGATTGATTGGTTAATATTTTATTGAGGATTTTTTTGTGTGTGTATATGTTCATGAAGGGTACGGTACTGTAGTTTTCTAAGTATCCAGGACTATTTGGTGTCAGCCTAGCTCAAAGCAACCTCAAACTCCTGGGATCAAGTGATCTTTGTGCTTCAGCCTCCCAAGTAACTGGGACTATAGAAGCTTGCCACAACGCCCAGCTCATTTTTCTATTTTTAGTAGAGACAGGGTTCTCTCTTTGCTCAGGCTGGTCTGGAACTCCTGAGCTCAACTGATCCACATTCTTGGCTTTCCAGAGTGCTAGGATCACAGGTGTGAGCCACTGCTCTTAACCTGTTTTTTTAAATGTCTGGTAGACTTCACCAGTGAAATTGTCTTGGACTAGAGTTTTCTTCTTGGAAATTTTTAAAGTAGAGATTCAATTACTTAATAGATACAAAATGACCGAAGTTATCTATTTTATTTTGGTTATTTGTATTTTTCGTGGATTGATACACTTTTCCTCTAGGTTGTCAAGTGTACGTGTAAAAAATATTCCCTGTTCCTCTCTTCATATTTGTGTATCCTCTTTTCTTCCTGATATTGGTAATTTGTATCATCTCCTTTTCTTCTTAGTCAATCTTTCTAAAGATTTGTTAATTTTCTTGATGTTTTCAAAGTATTAACTTTGGTTCATAGATTTTTCTCAGCTGATTTTGGTTTTCAATTTCATTGATTTGAGTTTATTTCTTTCTTTATTTCTGCATTCTGCTTTTTTGGGTTTAGTTTGCTTCTCCTGATTACTTAAGGTGAAAGCTTAAATTATTGATCTGTGACCTTTTTCTTTCTTTCTTTTTTTTAATTTACATTTTAATTTTTTTAGAGATAGAGTCTCACTTTATCACCCTCGGTAGAGTGCCATGGAGACACAGCTCACAGCAACCTCCAAGTCCTGGGCTTAGGTGATTCTCTTGCCTCAGCCTCCTGAGTGGCTGGGACTACAGTGCCCGCCACAATGCCTGGCTATTTTTTATTGCAGTTTTGGCCGGGGCCGGGTTCGAACCCACCACCCTCGGTATATGGGACTTGCACCCTACTCACTGAGCCACAGGCGCTGCCCCAGACCGTTTTCTTTTTTAATATAAACATCTAATGCTATTCAGTTTCTCTTTTAAGCAGGACTTTAACTACATGCCACAGATATTGGTGTGTTTTATTTTCATTTGAATTTAGCTCCAAGTATTTCTTCTTTTTTCTTGAGACTTCCTTTTTGATCCATGGATTATTTAGAACCATGTTTTTAATATCTGAACATTTTGAAGTTTTCCATATTTCCTTCTGTTATTGATTTTCAATTTCATTCCGGCATGGTCTAAGAACATAGTTGGTGTGATTTTCATTCTTTTAAATTTGTTGAGGTTTGTTCCATGGCCTAGAATGTTGTTGCCTGTGTTTGGAATCTCTTGTTACTATGCTAACTCTTGGTGTACCAAAGCCTTCAAATTGCTCTAGAGATATTAATACCTCTTGTTCAGGGTGGGAGTCTGTTAAACTCTGAGTTCTAGGTCTTTATACCTCCATGAAGGTGCCCTTATTCTTCTTGTTCCAATGCCCTTGTTTTTCTCCCACCCCCTCATGTTGGTATTTTGCTGTTACTTATTATTAATATTTGAAGCTGACTACCTTTAAGCTGGGGTTGTTGGTCTCTGTTATTTTGATAAGTCCTAGTTCTTACACATGCATTGCTTATCTGGGTCTTGAGAGTGTGGCTTTCTCTTTTGACTGTTCTTTGGCTAGAGTTTTGGGTTTGATGTGACCCTTACTTCTTTCCTCTGTTTTCTTCTCCCAGCTACCCTGAGATTTCATAGGTGCTTGAGGACACTAGCAGTTTCTTGCCTCTCCTATCTGCTCTTCGCCTCCCTCATATCTGCACCCTGCTACTTTTTAGGACTCTTCCTGATCTTGTCTATGAGTGGACAATGGGGTTTGTAGAGAAAGAGTCCACAAGTGGGTACAGACCCAATTTTTGCAGCTCCTGGAGATTTCACACTGGCCAGTACATTCTTAATCTCAGTTCTCCAATGGGTAAAAAAAAAAGTTATCAATTTGAAGTAAGTATGGCTGGTTTCGTTGAAGGTGGGGGGCAAGGCTCGTTCAGCTGTCTGCATCTTGGGGCAGATGAAGGAACTCTCTGTTTGTTTGCTTTTTACCTAATGTTCTTTTTTCTCTCTGTACTTCATCTTTTATTCTTTAGATCTATTTTGTTTTGTTTTTTTCTCCTAAACTTTATAAATTATGTGCTTAGTTCATTGCAGCCAAACAAACTCCAAGAGACCTCTGTGATAAATTAACCCTCTGACGGCAACCCAGTAAATAATGAAGTCAAAGCTAATGAGACCAGCCTTACAAAACTGACAATTAAATCCATGAACTCATCCTAAAAGGAGTGGCATACCCATCAAGTACTCCCCTTTGGAAGCTATGTACTGATACCAGGGCCTCATCCATCCTTCAAAGCAATTTTGAAACTGCTTTTTTCTGGAATGTCCATCAGAGTTCCCTTAATATGAAGGCCTGACAATGAAGTTCATGAACTCACCACTGAACATTTGCATTGGCAGCACTAGACAAACAACTCATTCAGGCTTCATAACCTTGGTATATCAGTGTCTCAGAGCATGTTCATGTTGATGTGTGGCAATGCCTTGCTGGGTAGGGTTCATTATCATTGCTGGGTGTTTTTGTGGGCTGTATGCTGTTGTTATTTGGGCTAGTTTTGACATGCATATGTAGCAATTTTTAAAGAATAAATCAATATCTTTACTCTCTTGAAATAATTCTAAACCCAATTGTCCCCTCTAAAGTTCTTTTGTCTATTGTCCTAATTTATCTTTTTAAAATCCTCACACGTTTGACATTATTATTCTTTTATGATCAATAAGCGTTTGAATTTTCTATAGTCACCAAAATTTTTGCTTATCATTCCTTCTTGCACATCAGCCCTCAATTTGGGTAGATTTTCTTTCGTTTGAAATGTCTTCTTTAGAATTTTCTTTAGTAAGTATCTATTAGTAGTAAATTGTCCTGGGTTTTGCTTGCTTGGAAAAAAATATTGATTTGCTTTTGATGGCTATAACATCACAGTCTGAGAGTTAATTTCTCTCCAATTGGTTACACTCTTCTATTTCTTTCTAACTTCTGTTGTTGCTATTGAAAAATCAACTTTCACATAAAATTTTCATTTTATGTACTTATTTATTAGAGACAGGGTCTTGCTCATCACCCACAGCTAATGTGCCGTGGTGTCATCATAGCTATCTGCAACCTTGAACTTCTCAGTTCAAGCAATCCTCCTTCCTTGACATCCCAAACAAAGTGCTAGGATTACAGGTGTGAGCCACTGCACCAGGCCTTCATTTTTTAATTTTAATTTTATTATTGTAAGTACACAACATCAAGCTTACCCTCTTTAAAGATTTTTAACTGTATGATACAATATTATTATATAACATTGTTGCCACAGATGTTGACAAGAAGATCTCCAGAACAAATTCACATTGTCTTACTGAAACTTTTTCCTCTCTGAACAATGACACCTCCTCACCCTTAGCTTCTGGCAACCACCATTCTGCCCTCTGCTTCTGTGACCCTGACTATTTTACACTCCACGTATATGTGGAATCATGTGGCATTTCCCCTTTTGTGACTAGTATAAATTATTTCTTTTAGTATTAGACGATTTTCTCTGGTTGCTTTTAGTTCTTTTTCTGTTTTTCTTTCTTGCATTCTGTGATTTGCAGATGATGTATCTAAATGTGTATTGAGTCTTCTTAGACATGAAATATGCTACCATGATTTTGAACATTTTTCATCCAATTTTTTCTTCACATTTTTCTTCTTCCTTATTCTTTCTATTATTTCCTCCTGGAAAACTCTAATGAGGAATCCGTAGACCTTTCAACTTTCTCCTCCACATCCCTTACTCTCTCTTTTTGTTAGTACTGGTCTGGACATGCCCCTGCAGCTGGGTCTGTGTTGTGTAACCAGGGCATCGAGTGCCTGCTGATTTTGATAGTCTGGTGGTGTGATCTTGTATTGATTAGGCCTCTCTGTGGAGGAAAAGGGGAGACTTTGCTGGTTTCTCCTTAGCTGCTTCCCACTTGCACTGAGTTTGGATGGGCTCCTACCTGGCCTGCAGCCACTGGCTGAAGTGCGTGTTCACTAGAAGCTGCTTGTTTTTGGTGTCTGTCCCTTTCTCCCTCCCACCCTAGATGCGTGCTGTGCCAGAGGAGTGCAGGTGGCAGGCTGTGTTCTCAGTATCTCTGAGCGAGCTGCAGAGTGACCAGGACAGGGTTCACTCTGTCCTCACTCAGGACACCTCCTCAGGCACGTGGAGAATGGTAGTGTCCATTATCTTTCTAATGCCTTGTGTCCCCATTCTGTGAGCCAAAGTGTTCTCCTGGCCCAGGAGTGACAGTCAAAGCCTGCAGGTCATCAGTCTACGTTTGATCTCTTCTGCATCATGGGCAAAAGTGGGATTGGCGACTTCACTGATCCTTCTCTGGCCTGTAGCCAGAGGAAGATGAGAAACTATTCATGGCTATGGCTACACAGCTTACAGGAATGCCATTATTTGCATTTTGAGTTTTATTTATTATACTTTTTATTTCTAGCACTATTATGTGACTATTTTCACATCTGCCCAAAGGTTGTTTATATATTATAAGAAATTGTGTTACAATTATATCCTTGATGGAGAATTTGTGTTTGAGTCTATCATTCTTTACTATCTAAAGACCCTTAATTTAAATTTTCCACATAAGCTTTTTCAGACTACATGGGTGGGACAAGTTTGGGCTGCCATGTGTCCTAATAGCCCTTTGTAAGTATAAATTATCAGCAGAGCTCTTAATTTTTCCTTTCCACTCAGGGCCAAAGTTAAGACCAGCCCATTCCTAGTAATACATTTGTTCTTGTGCATCCCAACTCTGAGGACACAAACCCTTAGGCTTCTAGTGTGAGCTGGGTTCTATTAGACTCACCATCAGGAGGCACGTAGCTTCAGCCCTTGTATATCTGCCACAGCAGAAGACAAAGGTTTCTAGGACTAAATAGGTATCTTCAGAACACAACTGACTATGGTACTTGCCTGCCTCCTGGAACGCCTGATTTTGCTGTTTTTGAACCCTGTACATCACCTACTACTATGTCATTTCACATTGCATCTAAAAACATAGTTTACATTTTATAAAATACGTTAGTTTTTTTATTAGGAAAGTTATTCTCTTATGTTAACAGTTCCCAAACTTTTTAGTCTCAGGACTACTTTGATACCCTTAAAAATTATTGATGGTTCCAGAGTTCTATTGTTCATGTAGATTTCATCTATTAATATTTATCATATTACAAAGTAAAAATGAGAAACTTTAGGAACACGTATTTGTTAATTCATTTAAAATGAAATCAACCTATTATGTATTATCTGACAATGTTTGGAACAATAACCATATTTAAAAGAAAAACAGAAGTGAGAAGAGTGGCATTGTTTTACATTTTTGAAAATCTTTTTAATGTCTGACAGGAGAAGTTAGCTAGATTCTCTTATCTGCTCCTCCATGTTGATCTGTTATGATCTCACACATCATAACACTTAAGGGGAAAGAAGAGCGTAAAAGGCAAATGACGTAGTCTTACTATGAAAAGAGTTTTTACCTTGTAGCACTCTGATAGTATCTTAGGGATCTCCATGGGGTCCCTAGAACATAGGTACTTTGGCAAACAGAGGTCTAAGAACTTGAATTTATATTTTTAATCTGCTGAATATGCCTGGATGAGACCCACTAAAAATTCTGAGCAGCTTCAAAGAATTAGGTATTTCACAGAGGAGGGGGCCGGAAGAAGAAGACAGAGAAAAAACCCAAAGCCCAACTTCACTTTTTACTTTGCTCACTATTTCTCTTGAGATTGACATTTCTGATGTGTCTCTCTCTTCAATTTCACCTTCTTTTTCTACCAGGCCCTCAAACTGCTTTGTTAGGCCCTGTATAAAACTATAGCGTAGGATCCCCAATAGTCTGTATTAAGAAAAAAGGAAAAAGTAAAAAATTTTGATTATTTAGGCAAAGGAAGAGTTTTAGACAGAACCATACTGGTAAAAATGAGCCTGGCTTAGTTCTAGTTTCAAAATTCTGATTTGTGTGTATAAAAATTCAGCTTTACACTAACATAAGTGATGAAGGAATAGCTGACTTTTGTCAGTGAAAGTAATTTCTTTTATTTAGACAGCCAAGTCAAAGTCATGAAAGTTCTCTGAAGTTACTTTATCTTTTAAAAATATGGACAAATGGAATCTGAAAACATTAGTGTATTGGATATTTATGTAAAAGGAAAGTTCTTGGCTGAGATTCTTACACTGAGTAGTCTTTTAAACAAACAAATACCTTAGCAAAAGTACATGGTTTTCTCACAATAGGTCTTACTGTTCAAAATTATAGTGTGTGATTATCTCTAAAAAAACGATGAAGCCTTCATTTTTATGGTTGATTAACTAGGTTATTACAAATCAAGTCAGCTTTGAGTTTGGCTTGCCTCCCAGAACTCAGACTTCCCAGGCGAAGCTCAAAGGTTTTCTTTTTCCGTAACAGAGATTTGAATCCATAAAATCCCTTGAGATTTCTTACGTCCAAAACTGACATTTCCCAGGGTTTCATATGGTTTTCTGGAGAGCTCTTGACTCAACAAGTAGTTCCATATGGAGGGATCGGAGCTGATGAGGGTTCTTTTCCTGGGAATGCATCTTACTTTAGATATTCTACTTGAGTCCTTCTTTCAAAAGGCATCAGTTTCTCCTTTTTCTGTCCCAGCCTGTGTCACGTGAGGGAAGCCACGGTCATCACGTGACACAGTATGTTACTGGTTTGTTTTTAGAAATTCTCTTATCAGGGTGTGTTATCATACCCTTTGCATTTTATTAGGTGACTTTGTGCAGCTTCGTGACAGGGTCTGTGCAGAGTGAGTGGCAGTGAGGTCTCAAGTTATATGCTGCAGTCAGTGAAATAACCGGAATGTGCTGAGAAAGTGAGGTTTCGGGACAATGGAAGACCCAACACAATAGTGATACTTTAAGTTTGAAGACTTATATTTCATTTAAGTTTTCCTGGGAAAACCACTTAGTCTCTTGGTATCAGATACTGTTAATATCCTGCCCCCCCCAAATCCTCTGGAATTCCTTTTACTATATATTTGCACTTATCCCAAAAGCTTCTGTGTGCTTTGGCTTCTAATGATTGACACATGTGGCTCTCTTTTTTTTTTTTTTTT
>NW_003852466.1:2296314-2307317 GCF_000181295.1 Otolemur garnettii
GGCTCGCCTCAGGAAGGTTGAAGTGCACTCTTCAATCTTCTCTCTTGTCTCTGCTCCAAACCATCAGCTACTTTGCTAAGGTTCTGTCCTTTCAGCCTCCTTCTGGACGGGAGCTTCTGTAAAAAGCTGGCTGCAGTTCGCCATCTTGGCTCCGCCCCCACATGTGGCTCTCTTTGGAGCCAGGTCCCTGGACCCAATTTCTCAGGTCCTTGGACATAATTTCATTTGCCAAGAGAGCCCAAAGTGCCTGGAAGTATTCATTTCCCCTCATCCCATCCCCCAAAGCAGCTCATTGCCAATGACCAGGGACAGACACAGGGTGGGAGTGGGGTATAAAGCTCACCCACTTGCAGAGCTCTTCTGCTTGGCCTGAAATTGTTCTGTTGCTAAATTAGGGGCATGAGCTCTTACCTTAAAGGCTTGCTATAAAAGTGAGAAGGCATGGAATTTTTAGATGTATTGGTAAGAAGTAAAATGTCCTGTCTTGTTCAGAAGGCAGGGATGTCACATAGATAGGGCTGACTGAAGCACTGAGTGAGTGGCCTAGCATAGGGCTGGTGATTTAAATAAAAGGCATGCTCAGTTAGCTTGGGCCAAAACAAAATGAGACATGTAACAACACTTAAAAATAAATTAAGCTCCTAGTTGCTAAAATTCTTTTAAAATTTAAAAGGTTTTGATGGGATTATTCCCAAGAATACATTATTTTAATATTTATTTATTTATTTTTAAACATGGAATGCTTCATGAACTTGCATGTCATCCTTGCTCAGGGGCCATGCTAATCTTCTCTGTATCGTTCCAATTTTAGTACATGTGCTACCAAAGCGAGCACTATTTTAATAATTATCAACAGGGTTCTGTTCCTGACTCACAGCTATCAAAAGTCGGAATACCAGACATGGCATAGCACATAGAAATCTTCCTGTTATGACAGGGTGGATGGTGCAAACCTCAGGAAGGAGGAACATGAAGGGTCCCACGACTGCTTTACTGAAGGAATCTCTGATGTGACATCACATATTAGAAACCGAGATTCTCATAAAAGTAAAATGTAAAGTGCTAGGACCACTTGCCTTCCTGGGCAATACAGCAACAGTTTCATTAGATTCAGAAAATTTCCTTCTTTATTTTCACCGTCAGTGTCTTTGACTGTCAGTCTCTTTCTAAAAATGATCTCGTCTTTTCATTTCACTTTACCAGGGGCCAACTCCATGTGCTGTGTGTGCCTCTGTTTTCAGAGAGCTTTCTCTGGAGGACCACAGGGAGACATGTCAAAAAGTAACTGTAACATACTTGGGAAGGGCTTCAGCAAGTGTAAATGATGTCTCTTTGTGGCACAGAGTAACAAAGCAACTGATTTAACTCTGAAGATACGAGAAAGCCCCACTGAGAAGGTGGTATTTGAATTGGATGTTAAAAGATGAGTAAGGACTGACAGATAAAGAATGGGGGGCAGTGGGGGACATGGTCTAGGAAAAGGGAATAGCGTGTTCAAGGACAGAAAGAAAAGAACCGAGTTCAGTGTGGGTGCCTGGAAGCTGGTAATGGAAATGAATCTAACAAGTCGTTTGTGGTCAGGTTTTCAGTAAAATTTTGAGTGTTGGTTTGTAGCTACCAAACTGTGAGCTGAGTGTTTAGGACAAAAACTTCAGCCTCCACATTTAGGGAAGCAACTGGTGACAAGAAAAGATGCTGTCTTAGTTCAAAGTAACAGATTTGAGGCCCAGACTCAGGCAGTGACACAGGGAAGATGAGGAGATGCTGGATTGAAAGATGGTTCCGAGAGAACTGATTGAATTATCTGAGGAACCTGATGTGGAAGGTGAACCAGGATGGAACTGAGCTGTCAAATGTTATGTGAGTGCCTTCGTGTCCTCCCAGAGATGGCCTGCGTCCCTCTGCCTCTCCAGTGACCAGGGGACATGCTCACCTGTGGTTTTTCTTGTTACTTGTCCTTCCTGGTGTTCTCTGAGCTCCCCAGATCTCTATCTGTGGTTTACTGTCTGTGATTAATTTTGAAATGTTCTCAGCCATTAGTACGTCAAATATTTCTTCTATTCCATTTTCTCTTTTCTCTCCTTTGGGTATTTCAATTACATATATTGATATGCTTTCTGATACTGGCCACGGTTCTTAGATGTTCTGTTCCCTTTCCCCCCATTCTTTCTCCTCTTTGCTTTTCAGTGTGAGGAGTTTCTGCTGACCTACCGTGAAATCCACAGATTCCTTCTGCAGCCACGACTGTCTGTCCACTGATGAGCCCCAATACAGCGTTCTTCACTGCTGTCACCATGTTTTTGGTTTCTAGCTTTCCTTTTGATTTCTTCTTAGCATTTTTATCTCTCTGCTTACACTATCCATCTGTTCTTGCATATTATCTACTTTTTCCATGAGCGTCTTTAAAATATTAATCAGTGTTATTTTAAATTTCCTGCCTGAGAATCCCAACATCTGTGTCACATCTGCATCAGGTTCCGATGATTTCTGTGTCTCTTCAGACCGTGTGTGTATATGTGCAGGGTGGCCATAAAGTCCCTGTGAAATTTAAAATAGTAACAATTTTAATGACTTTTTTTTTTTTTTTAAGCTGGGTCTGTGTTTGAACCCACCACCTCTGGCATATGGGGCTGGTGCCCTACCCTTTTGAGCCACAGGTACTGCCTTTAAAATAGTAACTATTTTAAATACACACACACACACATATATACACAATTTAAAATAGTAACTATTTTAAATTTCACACTAACTTTATGGCCACCTTGTATGTGTGTGTGTATAGATACACACATCTATATAACATATGTACATATGTATGTGTGTGTATATATTGTTTTCTTTCTGTCTTTTAGTCTGCCTTTTCACTTATTGCTGAAATTGAAATTCAACCATGTTGTAGTGGATAAGGATTGAGATAAATAGGATAAATGTGAGGACTTATATTAATCTGATTAGATATTAGACTGTGTTTAATGTGTTTTGTAGCTTTAATTACCTATAATTAGCTACTAGGTTCTTCTCATATCCTTGTTCTTGTCTCTTCTCTTCATCTTGGGCTTACCTCAGTATTCCTCTTCAGAGTCTATGTCTTTTTTTTTGAGACAGCCTCACTGTGTCACCCTGGGTAGAGTGCCATGGCATCATCATAGCTCACAGGAACCTCAAACATTTGAGCTCAAGTGATCCTCCAGTCTCAGCCTCTGAAGTAGCTGGGACAGTCCCCACCACCATGCCTGGCTAGTTTTTCTATTTTTAGTAGAGACACGGTCTTGCTCTTGCTCAGACTGGTTTTAAACTCTTGAGCTCAAGGGATCTACCTGCCTCAGCCTCCCGGAGTGCTAGGATTACACGCGTGAGCCACCACACCCCACCAGAGGCTATGTCTTGTAGTGCCTTCACCCTAAATCTGCTGTCATTTTGCCAGACCCCTATTGATGTGGCCATAAGATGTAGGGGAAAGAGAGAGTTCCAGAATCTTCTGGTCAAATCTCAGCCTTTTAAGAAGTCTGTGTCTCTGACCTGTGACCCTCCTGAGTGTTTATGTGGTGCTGTGGCCTTGGTTTCCCCCACTCTCATGCCCTTTTCTGACTGCAAAGTTTCCAATCTGTTTCGTTGAAGCCCTGACTCTTCTGGATGCTGTGTGTGTGTGTGTTTGTGTGTGTATGTTTGTGCATGTGTGTGTGTTTGTGCATGCATGTGTGGTTTTCACCATAGCTGAGTAAGACAGGAAGGCTGAAGAGGCCTGGAGTTGGAAGGAACCCTTTTCTTCCAGCTGAGCTAGAGGCCTGGAGTTGGAAGGAATCCTTTTCTTCCGCTGAGCTAAGTTTTCAGAACTGAAATCTTGCCAAGTCCCTTTTATTGGATGATTGGCTTTTGTTATAGACAAGAATTAATTGGTTAATCTTCCTCACTCCCTGCCAGAGTCACAAGAGATCTTTTTAAAAAAGTATTGTATTTATCACTATGATACCCTGATGGGTTTCCTGGAGAGAAAGCCCAGGAGAATGGGGGGGGGGAGGGTTTCTCTGAAGATTTCAGCCTCTAGGAGTGTCTCACTCTTTTGCTGTCCACATTGTGCCTTCAGCAAATCATCAGCATTGCCAGTGAGCTGTTCCTTCCAGGGGCCTCTGCTCCAGGTAAGGAGATCTGTGTTTCTGTATCTTTCTAGATGCACCCAAACCCCCAGATTCCAGAGTGACTGTTTGCTCGACAACTACAGTTCTTTGATATGTCCAAAGAAAGTCACTGATTTTTCAGTCTGCCCACCTTTTTCTTATTGTAAGACAGGAAAGAAACTTCCAGGCTCTGTATGTGTTGAAGCTGAGTTAGAAAATGGATTCATTCTTTTGAGTAATGGTGTCAGATCATCTCATTATGGACCACCTTAGTCTCTCTCACTTGGCAGCTCCAGCCTCCTCTGCCTTCCTCCTAATTTCTGTAGGCTGTATGCTTCTAACGCTCAAACTCACCTTCCCATTTCTTCCAGATGTTTCCAGCACACCCTTTCAAATTTCTGTTCCCAGGCAGACAGGGTCCACTTCATCATAACTCTAACGACCAAGCTTTCCTTGGCATCTCACAGTAGGTGGTTGCTTCTCTTTCCTACCCCTCCTATTGCCTTCAGGCTGAAGAGGAGAGTGAATGATTTTTTGCTTCTGAGTGCCTGATAGGCAAAGTCCTTCGTTCTTATGGAAAAGAAAAGTACCACAAAACCAACTTGCTTCTTAGCCCTCTGGCTATCAATGGTTATAGATCAACTTTAGTTTTTGGATGCTACAGAGAATTCATCATATTCTGTTTGTTAAAAGATAAACTCGGATACATCAGAATGTTAATGAGTGTATTGGAGCAGGGAGTAATTCATGAATTGGGCAACACCGAATTACAAGGGGTTTACTCCTCCACTGAGAGGGCACATGGGAAGAACTTATATTAGGTGTTTGGGGAGGCAGGATAAAGGAAATATTTGATTGGTTAAAGTAGAAAGTTCCTAGTTGGCAGTTTCTGACTGGTCAAGCTTATGCTGCACTTTACTGTGTATGTGGTGTTGGATTTGGGTTTAATAATATAGAAATCTAAGGTACAGGAGCTGTCTCAGCCTAATGGTCTCCTAATCATTTTAACAACTGTATTCAATATACCATATCTAATACAACCATCCCCAAGATTATAACACTTTGTTTATTGCCACTTCTGTTTTATTTTAACTTTTCTATTACTATCATTTTTAGCTCCAGAAAAGCAGGAAACTTGTTTGCCTTGTTTGTTTCTACATAACAAGCACATGGGTCACACAAAGAAAAATTATGTGAACTTGGAAATAAGTTCAAAAGCACGGAGCACACCCTCTTCAATATCTTACTGGGACACCATTAAACAAACTAATCAGAAATTAATTTCCTAAGAGAATTTATCATTGTTTAACTTTGCTATTTATTATTAACTAAGGTCTCAGACTCTATAAAGACCCATGTTATGTTATTGATTTGTGCCCATCAAGATGCAAATAATTTCTATCCAATAAAGAAGATAACTTTAGAGGTTATAGTTTATTCTCTGCAGGACTTGCCTAGTTTGTGTGCATACTACCACATCTTATCCTAACATTCTCATTTTAAAAGACCATATAAATCTCCTTTCCTCCAAGTTTTTTTGAGCCAGCTTTATCATATTACTGTTTGTCTCAATAATTAATGAGTTGAATAAGATCTGTGACATGTATTTATTCTCTATTTGTTTGAGAGTCATGGTTCTCATTTTGAAAATTGTTACCCTGAATATTGTAGATGCCAAGTAAATAACTGGAATGAAAATGCACGATGTAGAGAATGTCTCTTCCATGCATTGTGGAAAACTTGTCTGAGTATGTAGTTAGTTGGATCCCTACCTATGAAACTACTTGCTTAGGTGGTGTGGCCACTTGTAATTTTAGCAAATATTGCCAAATTACCCATTTCAGAAGTCTTGTATCAATTCTTAGTCTTGGATATGGGGAAGGAGGATGCTTATTTCTCCATATCCTCACCACTCTGGGTATGGTAATTATCAAACTCAAATTGTTTGCAAATCTGAGAGATAAGATGTTTTTAATTTGGATTTTAAAATATGCAGAAAATTATTATTCTTATGGTTTTATTAGCTATTTGCAGAAAATTTGGATCTACTCTTTGACTCCAGTCTGCCCAGCTCTTTTTATACACCTGTTTCTCCACTTGCTGGAGATTCCAGCCTTTGACTCCTTCACTCCTATTCATCAGCTTTCTTCCCTTTCGTTCTTTCCCTTTCTAGCCTCAGTTCCATTTTTTGTCATTTCAATCACTTACACCTTTTCTTCAGGTCCATTCCCCTGTACTAACTCTGGATCAGCACGGCTGACCCCTTGCCACCCCTCCTCTTTTTAAACTTACAGATCTGGGCTGCTGAGTGATGCTGAAAAAGACACAACCTACAGACTTTGCCTCTACAAATTAATGGATTCCAACTTTACCCACCATTTTTTTAGTTGGTAGTTTCTGTCATTCTACAAAGAAGCTAATAATTACCTTATATACTCTTTTAAAAAATACCTCCTAAGCCCACCACTTCTCCCCTTGATTTTCATGTATGACTCACTTTCTACTTCTATGAGAAAAATCAATGTTAAGATTCTCAGTCAGAACTCCCTCTCCTCCCTGCTAATGTGCTGGGGAGCTTATTGGCAGCCAAACCTGTGCATTTGTTTCTTCCCCTTGGTTATGACAAAAGAGCTGGCTTCCCACCTATCCAAAGCTTAGACCCCCTTTTGGGCTCAGCATCCGATATTCTCCCCTCATCAGGAGCATCACTCATGTTCCCACTTTCCTGCATCTTTAACTTTCCCCTTTTTGCTGGATCCTCCAATTTGCCTTTTAACATACTAAGTTTTTTTTTTTTTGAGGGGGGAGGGAATCTTAAAAAATGTCCTTTCCTCTTCCAGCTTCTGCCCTGCCCCTCTCCTGGACATAGCTAAGTTTCTTGAAGGACTTGAAATGTTCTTTTTTCTTGAGTGCTGTGGAAATTTTTGAGAGCTCTGGCTTCTCCTTCTTGAGTTGCTTGGCTGTTCTCTCTCTTTTGTGCATCCCTTATGTTGAAGATTTCTTCCAAGTTTTTGTCTCTTCTTTCCCCCTTCTTCTGTCTAACCTGCTATAAATTTTTACCTTTCTTGAGTCTGAAATTAAAGCCAAAGACTGATGTCTGCATGATTTTTATCTCCTGGCCAGATATCATTTTGGGAATATAGAACAGTAGGCCCAATTGATTAGTGAGCACCTATATTGGAATGTCTGTGCTGCAGGCACCTTCAGCCTAACCTGCCCCAAAGAGAAATAATCTTTCTTTTTCACAGTAACAATCCCTACCCCACCCTCCCTCACCACTTCCAGGGAAACTGCCACACCTAGATTCCTAATCACTAGCTGGAGCCACATTCAATCTTATTTCAAAGCTATGGCTCAGAATGCTACTCTGTTTCCTTGTTACTCCTTACCCCACTTCCTAATCATGAGGTCCTCAACCTCAGGAAAGGTTGTAAGAGGACCAGGGTGCACTTTCTGCCTGCTGGAACAGTTTCCTACTTGCTCAATGGCAAAAGCCCTATGTGTTCACCTTCTGAGTGAGCCGTGCCTCTCTCTAGAAGCTAGAATTTGCCAACTCTGGAGAAGTCTTTACTTCTGGTACAATTTTGTAGGCAGTAAATTCTAAGAATAATCAGCATGTCCTTGTGCTTTATTGTAAATCTTGTTTCTGGTGACTAGCTCTGTCACCCACCTGTATGTCTATCCTTAACCTGTCATCTATGTGTCTATCCACCAACCATCAACCTCTTGTTTTTAGTGGTAAAAATTTATATAATGCAAAACTTAGAAGGCATAAAATGTTATCCAGAGTAAAAAGAAAGCCCTTTCTTTTTCAGCTGTAAAATTAACATTAGATTTCCCAATTATTATTCTACCCATGTCCTGTCACCCACTCTCCTCTAGATGAAAACTATTGCTATTACCTTCTTGTGTATTTTTCCAGGATGCATACAAATACACATGCCCACATGGAAGGTAGTTTTTTTTTAATATTCTTTTTTATTTGCCACACAAACTGTCCTTAGCTTTCTTTTTTTAAAATACATCTCAGAAATCATTCCATATCACTGTATAAATCAGCCTCATTTCTAGAAATAATTGCATTGTTTTCCTATTTATCCTAATTGATTTAACTAGTCTTCTTCACTGACAGACACTCAGGTTGTTCTGGTCTTTTGCTGTTATGAAACAATGCTGAATTTAATATAATTTTCTCATTGTTTTGTGATTTCTTGTTATGTTTTAAAATTTCCTCCTCATTTTGGTATAATTTGGAAAGTCTGATTTTAAAGCTATTAATGGTATTATCATAACTAGGTTCTATAATCGTTGCCATAAGAGTCTCACAGTAAAGCGATGTCATGAAGAATAAGCACGCTTATTGAAACTGTGTTTTAAATAAAGGTGACCATTCGCTCGCTCAGGCAAAATGGTGAGCTTCTTTATTTACTTTTGGTTTATATAGTCAATTTTGCACATGTGCACTATACAGCAGTGACCTCACTAATATTCATCACAATCCCTCTGCACATGTGCACTGGACATCAATAACTTCATTAATCCATTTAAACATCTTGTGACTACCTTGTGAGTAGCTCCTCCCTAGTAATCTGATAATCCACCCAACATACACCTTTAAGCATAACCCTTTCAACATAATCCAGTTTAACATAACTTAATAGAGAACATGTTGTTAGTCATTACTTCTTTTGTTCTTATCTGATGAAGCCTGAGGCTATGGAGGACAAATACGGTTTGAAAGTCTGTCCTACTGACCTTGCTATTTGGAGGCAGTTATTTTGATCTTTAAAACAAGGCATAATTAAGAAACTTCTAGGGCATACAGAAATTTGTGTGCAAGCCTCCACTCCCATGTGGGCCTTAAGTCAGGGAGTTTTTATGCCTGCAACCCACCAGGCCAACCTTAGGTCAGGGGGTTTTTAAGCCTGCATTCAACCCAGCCATATGGGATTCTGCCTCAGTTCCTCACAAGTGTACCTGCACGAAGTCTTTTCACTGCTTTCTCTCAAACAGCTTTTTTGGCCAGAGGCATATAGGCCTTTCACCTATATGTAATATACTTAATCCTCTATTTATTGCCCATTATAAACAATGATAAAATTAGTGTATTTTCACTTTTTGCCAGCTTGCCTCTTTTTCTTCCACCACCAATTATTATCAATTTTGTCATTATCATTAGTTTTTCAAGTGTATACTGTTGTTTTTTAAGCTACTTATACTTCTATTAACTAATTTATCACTTTTAATCTATATCTTGTTTGTTTGTTTGCAGTTTTGGCCAGGGCCAGGTTTGAACCTGCCACCCTCGGTATATGGGGCCAGCACTCTACCCACTGAGCCATAAGCACTGCCCCTAAGCTACATCTTTTGAAGCCTTTTTGTTATCATAATTATATTATTGTCTTTCTATTGCTTCTCATCTCTGACTGAATTTCTATTTTGAATAGTTATATTTATATATCTTCATAGTTTATAATTAAAAAAAATATTTTCACACTTCCCTATAGCTCCACTGATTTAACCTCAGTCCTATATTTAAGAGATCTAGTCTTCAAAAACTTACTGTTCTTTTGTGATGATTTCTTTTCATCTACTCATTGGCTCAAGTTCTTTTCATAACATATTCTAGAAGAGCTCCTGGGAACTATGTTGTGTGAGTTCTTGCATGTTTAAACATAATTTATCTCCTACTTTTTAAGCTTTATTTATTTTTTAATTAAATCATAATTGTGTACATTAATGCAGTCATGGGGTATAGTGTGCTGGTTTTATATACAATTTGAAATATTTTCATCAAACTGGTTAACATAGCCTACATGGCATTTTCTTAGTTATTGTGTTAAAACATTTATATTCTATATTTAGAAAGATTCACATGTACCCTTGTAAGATGCACCATAAGTGTGGTCCCACCAACCACCCTCCCTCCACCCATCTTCCCCCCTCCCCTCTCTTCCCTCTCCCCTTTCCCCATATTCTTGGACTATAATTGAGTTATAGC
Organism: Otolemur garnettii; assembly: GCF_000181295.1. NCBI lineage: Eukaryota > Metazoa > Chordata > Mammalia > Primates > Galagidae > Otolemur > Otolemur garnettii. Next base: position 2,306,431 of record NW_003852466.1, read on the forward strand.
TTTCCTATGAAAGCTACAAATTAGTTTCATAGTAGGGCTGAGTACATTGGATACTTTTTCTTCCATTCTTAAGATACTTTGCTAAAAAGAATATGTTCCAGCCCCATCCATGTAAACATGAAGGAGGCAAATTCTCCATCTTTTTTAAAGACTGCATACTATTCCATGGTGTACATATACCCCAATTTGTTGATCCATTTGTGAGTCGATGGGCACTTGGGCTTCTTCCATGACTTAGTAATTATAAATTGGGCTGAAATAAACATTCTGGTAGAAATATCTTTGTTGTAGTGTGATTTTTGGTTTTCTGGATATACACCTAGTAGAGAAATTGTAGGATCAAATGACAGGTCAATTTTTAGTTCCCTAAGTGTTCTCCAAACATCTTTCCAAAAGGAATGTATTAGTTTGCATTCCCACCAGTAGTGTAGAAGTGTTCCCTTTTTTCCACATCCACGCCAGCATCTCTGGTTTTGGGATTTTTTAACTTTTAATTTTGAACTTATTTTAGACTTACAGGAAAGTTGTGAAAGTAACATTAGATTTCCCAAATGTAAACATTTCTAGCACAACTACCCAAGCCAGAAAATTAGCTTACATACTATGCCTCATCTATGGAATTCCTTGAATTTCACCAGTTTTTAAATTAAAATCCCTTTGTTTTCTGCACCTAGATCCTATCAAGGATCTCATATTGCACTTTATGTTTCTCCAACATCTTCTCCAATCTGTGATAGTTTCTAATGATTGTGACACTTTTGAAAGGAAGTGATCAGTTATTGTATAGAATGTCCTTAATTTTGTTCATCTGGGCACATTCTGAGTCAAGCATGGGGCCACTGTCTCCTAACACTTTCAGCTTCTATTTATTTATTTATTTATTTATT
>NW_003852466.1:2307623-2322414 GCF_000181295.1 Otolemur garnettii
CTGAATTTTTCCTACACCAACTAGCAGGACTCTCTCAGACTTGTGGTGAGACCCAGGATAATACAGGGGCTTGGTTTTCTACTCTTGGCATGACCAAGGGTAAAGGCTGCAGGGCTATCTCCCCAGTGTGGCTACAGCAATGCAAGATCTGTGCCCCCTCCTTGGGCCCCTGCCTCCCTGACTCCTCTGTGGTGTGGAGATTCTACAGCAGGACCCCTGGTCTCATGGTTGCATAACGGGGCTCCTGTTTTGTCTTTCAGGGTACCACCTACTTTGGAGGTGCTGGTGCCTCACCTGGTCTCCTGAGATGTGCCAGACACCCTCTTCATTCAGCATCCTGCTTGGTGCTCAAGTTTAACTGCACCTGGCCACTGTCTCCATGTGCACTTGTGTTTTGTGACAGATGTTTACTTGTTTCATCAGTGCTGATGTTTACTATTTTATTTCTCCTTCTCTTTGATGTTTTTCTGGTGACTTAAGAGAGAGGAGGGCATTAAACTTTTTTGTATCCACCAATCCCAATATTGGGACCCAAAGGAAAAGAAGTCATTATATCAAAAAGACATGTGCACTTGAATGTTTATTGCAGCACAATGCACAGTCACAAAGATTTCACCTAGGCTTGCTTATATTCTCTCCATCCTGCTCACTCCATTTTTTCTCATCTTATCTGCACAAATCCTCATCAGTACAGGAGGGGATTAATAAAATGTGGTATATGTATACTGTGGAGTACTACTCAGCTATAAAAGGAGGTGAACCTTTTTTAATAGCCTGGATGAAACTGGAAACAATTCTGAAGTACCGCAAGAATGAAAAAACACACACAACATGTACTCACTATTAAATTGGAACTAATCAATTAACACCCATGTGCACGTTTTGTAGTAAAACTCAATGGAAACCAAACAGGTAGGGGAGGGGAAAAGGGGACAGGTAAATTCACACTTAATGGGTACAATGAACCTTATCTGAGTGGTGGGTATACTTATAACTTTGACTCAAACTCTACATAGACAATTTATATAATTAAAATATTTGTACTCCTGTAATTTCTGAAATTAATAAAAATAAAGTCTTACCCTTTTGTTTTCAATAATGTGGAAGTTGCCATTGTGTACCTGTTGGTGGGTAGTTTGCCAATGCCTGAGATCCTTTAGGGTGAGACCATTTTGCCGGAGAAGGATGCAAGCTGCTGCAAAGTTTCTGTTGGAAGGCCGGATTATTCACGGCCCCTCAGAGCAGACTGTTTCTCCCTTGGCAGCCACCTCCAGGCCTGGCTTATTCAGGACAGAGCTTGACCTGTTTACAGTATACAATCACCTGACTACAAAGAACCCCACCTACAAAAATGTGGTAGGTGAGTCCCAGCCCTGATCGGTCCACCATCAGGAATAACTGTCATTTTGTTTTCTAATTAGACCATTCGGAGTATGACTGACTTTATGTCACTTTATGTCTCCTTTATGAAATGAAGGAGAGGTCTGCAAGTTATTATTGCCTGAGTCTTTCACCTTGCATCTAGCATGGAGCTTCCCAGTCACCTCCCCAGAAAAGACATTTTCCTAAGGGTCTCACTTGGAGTTCAGAGTGCATTTTTCTACAGCTACAAAATTGAAAATGGGATTTTTTTAAATTAAAACTATTTATTACTATGTTACTGTTGGTTCATCATGGATCAGGCAGGTTTTGTGGCCTTGCCTTAGCTCCTAACTACACTTGTAATTCTGTTTCCATGGGGAAATCCAGTCCAGATCCAAAGTGCTGCTGCCTTACCACATTTGCTGGTCAGTCACACAAACTGGTTCTAAGTTGGACATGGCCCGTTCAGTGAGCAGAGCACTGCTGTACTTGTGGAAGCTGTCATCTTCTTGTCAGGTAACATGGGGCTAAAACTAGATTTTGGCTGCTGCCTTGCTAGATTATCACCTTGCAGAAGATTTTAAAACCATTTTCTGCATCTGTGAAGCACAGAACTTAAGTAGTATATTTTACAGATTTGTTTATCATGAGCGGGAGATGAGAGTTGAGGAAAATGTAGATTATGGAAGACTTTAGACCCAACACTTAGCTTCTCTCTCTTCATTGTTGCCATCTGAAAATTAAAGATTAAAACCAAGAGTATTATTTTTAAGTAAGCTGAAAGTCCTGGAGGACAGGCACATGAAGGTCCATCAATTAGAGACTTGTAGGGCAAGGAGAGATGCTACTTCTCAGCCAGGCTTGCTTATATTCTCTCCATCCTGCTCACTCCATTTCTCTCATCTTATCTGCATATATTTTAACTTGGGGAACTATTGTAATTTTAGTCCATTTAGACTTGTACCTTTCTACTGGTAGGTTTTCACCATAACAGTGGCTTTCTTAAGCCCTCAATATCATACACATTCTGACTTTGTGAACTCCTTGTATGATATATTGTCAAAAGGTGGAAATGGTTTATTAATGATTTATTTTCAGCTGGAAAAGTAGCAGACAGTAGGATAGTATTTTCATGAATATTTAAACAATGTTAATATAAAGGTTCTATATTGGTTGCACCCTGAAAACTTATTAAATGTGAAGAATTCCTATTTCCAGTGCAAATAAATTTGGAATATATGTAGTCCTTAGTGAAAATAGTTACATGCACACATTCTACTAGTTCAGCTTGAGAGAAGGGTGGTGTTCAAAATTCTGCCCTTGAGATGCTTTTGGGAAAGAGTTGTCCACAGTGTCTCTCTAAAGACTAACAAGTTGGTTCAGGTCAGCTTCTCTATGATTCAAACCTCAAGAATAAGAGAGTGTAAACCACCTGATTTGCTGTGAAGAGGAGTTTGTGCCCAGAGCACAATGCCCATGCATAGCAGGCAGCCACAGGAGAGGCAAAGGGGATCCTAAGAACCTGGAGAGCTTACAGAAAGACATCTGTGAAAGGAAGGAAGATGGGGATCTGGGCTCCTCCAAATTTATTAGGTGAGATTGATGTCTTTTTTAACATGCTTTATATATTTAAGATTCCATATTTTTGTGTATATGTGTGTAAAACAAGTTTCTTATTGCAAAAATGTTTAAATGTAAATCATTCAACCCAGAGAAGTTGTATCTGTTAGGGTGGGGACTTGTAGCTGGGCTGAGAATGAAGTCTTGACACAAAGATTAGGGTAGAAAGAAGTGAAAGTTTATTTTACTTCCCCTGACAGAGAGTGGAAAGGGTGTGGCACACAAAGAAACAGATAAGAGACTTACCAACTAATGGGTACAATGCAGGATATGTGGCACACCTCCTGGATCAAGGAGTCAGCTACAACCAGGACTTTATCTTACAAATGCAAACAACGTATCCTCATATTAATTAATTTTTTTTTTAAAGAAGAAAGGTGGGACTGCAAATTAGTACAGCCTCTATGGAAAACAGTATGGATATTCCTCAATGAACTAAAAATAAACCTACCATTTGATCTAGAAATCCCACTACTAGGTATTTAGCCAAGGGAAAAGAAGTCTTTTTATCAAAAAGACACTTGCATTTAACTGTTTATTGCAGCACTGTTCACTTTTGCAAAGATGTGGAATCAATTCAAGTGCCCATCAATTCATAAATGGATGAATGTTATAAAATGTGGTATTTGTATACCATGGAGTCCTACTCAGCCATATAAAAAGATCAAGTAATGCCTTTTGCAATAACTTGGGTGGAACTGGAGACCATTCTCCTAAGTGAAATATATCAGGAATAGAAAAACAAACACCACATGTACTTGCTATTAAATTGGAACTAACAAATGAGCACATATGTGCACACAGGGAAGTAAAACTCAGTGGAAATCAAGCAGTGGGAGGGGAGGAAGAAGAGGGGCAAAAACCTACCTAATGGGTACAATGAACATTCTCTGGGTGATGGGCACACCTATAGCCAGAACTCAAGCTTTATGAAAATGATCCATGGAACCTAAAACATTTATACCCTCTTGATATTTTGAAATTTTTAAAAAATGTAAAAAGGAAGAAAGGAAAGAAGGAGAGAAGGAAGGAAGAAGGAAAAAGAAATAAAGGAGTGCTGGCCTCAAGGATAAGGGATCTGGGGTTATGAGGATAAAGAAAAAGAAAAATAATTGTTGTTATCAGCTGATAGCAGAAAACATCTGTGAAGCAACTGCATTTGATTTTCCTTTCATTGTCTCTTCCCCATGAGGCAGGCTTATCAAGATCCTTTGAATGTGGTTCTGGTAGCTCACAAACTCTTGACAGCTCACACCCCTGCTGTCTGCTTGGGAACTCTTCAAAGATTGTAAAAACAACTTATTTAAAACTATAGGTGGTTAATAAAACACACGGGTGGCTGTATGCTCTTTTCTTTCTCTTCAAAGGGGAAATTATGTGTTGTAAATTTTTTTCTTTTTTCTGTCAGATATTTTATCATCAATGGTGTCCTTTCAGTACCTGAGTCATCAGTTGACATTGATGGCTAGGCAGAGGATTGGTCAAGCAGGCAGCTGTCCTAACTCCTAGATGTCTAGGAGCCAAGGACAAGGTACCTGGTGCCACAGAGCTAAGGCTGAGAGTTGTGGGCTGGGATTTTGTGGGAGGTCTAGAAGGGAGCCCAAGGAAAATTCTAAAGACATCATTGGCAGTGAAGGAAGGGGTTGGATTTAAGGAGACAGGACTTTAAAGTATTCAATTTAAAGAGACTGGTCCTTGTGAAAATAAGTCAATAGGATGAAAATAAACACCAGAGTAAGTTGGTTCAGAACAGATTCCAGAGGAAAATGTGAGTCCATGCTCCTGGGTGTCACTTTGTGGTTGCAGACTGGGCAGAGATATTCATTAAGTACAGAAGCTGGCATCGAGCATTCTTTAGGGGCCCATGGAAATACTTTCCCTTTTTTTTTTTTTTTTAAATAGGGACAAAAGAATAAATATAATCCTCCTTGGAATATTCACCTTTATAATAATGTGATCATAAAATGTAATTTGTAATATTTTTAAGAAGAAAAGGTGGGGCAGAGCAAGATGGTGGACCAGAAGGATCTTCAGCTGACTCCTGAGGAAAAAGAGAGAACCCAGCCATAGCTGGTCCAGGGACATTACCCAGAGTTGTGGCTCAGGGAACACAGTCAGGAGGTGGTGAACTGGATATAGTGTATGTGTTCAGGTCCACAGCAGTGGAAATCTAATGATTAGGCAAGCCAGATTTGAATGCTAGTTGGAGTGGACTTGCCATAGGTTTGGTGGCTGCTGAGACAGCCATACTGAGAAAATTTTTGTGGCCAGGAGGCTGCCATTGTGGGAAGGTTGTGAGAAGATCTTAGCAGGGGCCTAAAGCACGGCTGTCTTAATTGAATCTGCTGGGATCAGAACTCCACTCTTGGGGCAGACTGAGGGACTCCTGCACCCCATAGGAACTGGAGTCAGGAGGCACTGTGAGACGTGCCCCTGGAGGATTCTTGTGAGTTTTAAGATCCCAAACCGTCAGGGTCTGGATGCTGAGGAAATAATCAGGTGATTACTGAAGGTAATTAAATTTGGAATAAGGACCATAGAGGTTGCTGGCTGTGTTCTCTGTCTCCTAAAAAAACATAGCATCACCTGGTGTCCCAGCTACATATTGCAACATATTGTCATCAAGAGCTAGGACTTCTGTTTGAAATGAGGGAGGCAGTGAGAAGGAAAAAGGAGGACCAGGAGGTGAACAAGAAGAATGAACAGATAAGGAAGAGCCAAAAGAAAATCAAGACAAAGGAACTCCCCAGAGGGACAATGAGGCAGCTACTGCAGAAGACTCCACCTACAAAGAATTAATGAACTTGACAGAAAGGGAAGTTAAAATATGGATGATAAAGACAATAAAAGGAATGGATGAGAAAATGGAAAGACAGAACCAAAAGTCAGATGAGAGATATGCAGAATATAGAAAAGATATGGCAGAGCTCAAGAAAATGAAGGAGACAATCAGGGAATGCACAGATGCAGTGTAAAGTCTCAGAATTACGTCAGACTATGGAGAAGAAAGAACCTCAGAGCTAGAGGATAAAGTTTTTGAGTTAACCCAGGTAGTTAAAGGGGCAGAAAAGAAGAGAGAGAAAGCAGAACAGGCACCTGGAGAACTAGGAGACTCCATTAAGCATTCAAACATATAAATAATAGGGATTCCTGAAGGGGAAGAAGATTGTCCCAAAGGAATGGAAGCCCTACTGGAGACTATCATAAATGAATACTTTGAAGTTTAACTAAAGACCCTGACACACTCCTTTCAGATGGATATTGAACCCCAGGTCACCTCAACTCAAAAAGACCCTCTCTAAGACAAATTGTAATAAATGTGTTCAAAGTCAAGATGAAAGAAAAAATTCTGGAAGCAGCCAGGAGTAAGCATCAACTGATCTATAGAGGCAGAGCCATTAGGATGACAACAGACTTTTCAAGTGAAACCTTCTAAGCCAGAAGAGCATGGTCATCCACCTTCAATATTCTGAAACAAAACAATTTCCAGCCCAGAATTCTGTATCTTGCTAAACTAAGCTTCAAAATTGATGAAGAAATAAAAACTTTTGTGCATATACAAGCATTGAGGAAATTCGCCAAAATAAGACCAGCTCTATAAGAAATACTTAGACCTCTTCTCAACACCAAGCACCACAATGGACTACCAGCAAATTAAATACTCAGAAGCTAAAGGTCAAGGCTTAGCTTCCACGAAGGTGCAAAGGATCAAACTACACAACAGACTTTCACAAAATAAGATAAATAGAACTCCACCATATTTATTAATTCTTTCAGTAAATATCAATGGGCTGAATTTACCACTGAAGAGGACAGGATGGCTGATTGGATAAAAAAAGCACGTGCCATTCATATGCTGTCTCCAGGAGACATAGCTAGCCCTGAAAGACAAATCAAGACTCAAGGTTAAAGGATGAACAACAGTATTTTAAGCAAATGGAAATCAGAAGAAATGAGAAATTACAATCTTATTTTCAGATACAAGCAGATTTAAAGCAATAAAAAGTTAAGAAAGAAAGATGGACACTTTATACTGGCCAAAGAGACATTTCGATTTTAACTGTTCATACACCTAACTTAAATAATCCCAGATTTATGAAACAGACCTTAATGAGTCTCAGCAATGTGATATTGCATAGCGCCATTATATTGGGGACCTTAACACCCTTCTGACAGAAGTTGACAGATCCTGTAAACAGAAACTAAACAAAGATACAAAGGACTTGAATGTGACCCTACAACAAATGGGATTAATAGACACACACAGAACACACCATCCAAAAACTAAAGAATATACATTCTCCTCATCAGCCCCTGGTACATACTCCAAAATAGACCACATCCTGAAGTAAAATGGCAAATGTGAGAGAGAGATGGACCCCACTTTAGGTCTAACTAAGCAATAGAAATTTATTAATAATTTAGTACGTCTGCAAATGGACTGAGACACCAAGATGGTGTGCAGCAGCCTCGAGTGGCAGGTGAAGGGCTTTTTTATACCATGCGCAGCAAGCTAGCATAATACAGAAGCCAATCACAGCGGTTAAAGCAGGGGGTTGCTAGGTGGGGGTACACATGGGTTCATAATCACAAGATATATCATGAGTACATTACTTCATGATCTTAAGACGGGGGAGGGGGGTTTTACACAATCCAGGATGAAAGTACATGGTAACCTAGACATTAACTCATAGTTCAGGGGTACAAAATTGGGTAACTCCAGGGCTTAATTTGGAATCCTGGCCCTCCCTTCCTTTCCCTCGTTCCCTTAAGCTTCTTCCCAGAACTCAACTTCCCATCCCTTGGGGGGGGGGGCTGAAGCTAAAAGCAATTCTTTTTACAAGTACAAGAAGTTTGTTGCCTTTCTTACTAGTCCTGGGGTTTGGGGCTGGGGGCTCAGTTATTACAATCCTAGGATACAAATCAAACCTTAGCAACATTAAAAGAATAGATATTATACCTTGTATCTTCTCAGACCACAAGGCAATAAAGTGGAACTCAGCTCCAACAGAAACATTCATCCCCACAGAAGTTATGGAAATTAAACAACTTTATGCTGAATGATAGTTAGGTTCAGGAAGAGATAAAAAAGGAAATTGTTAAATTCCTCAAACACAACAAAGACACAAGTTACCAAAACCTGTGGGATACAGCAAAAGTAGTCTTAAAAGAGAAATTTATCACATTTGGATGCTTACATTGAAAAAACAGAAAGAGAGAACACCAACAAACTCATGTACCGTCTTATGGAATTGGAAAAAGAAGAACAATCTAATCCCAAACCCAGCAGAAGAAAAGAAATAATCAAAATTAAATCAGAGATTAATGAAAGCGAAAACAAAAGAATCATTCAGAAAATTAACAATACAAAAAGTTTGTTTTTTGAAAAAATAAATAACATTGTAAACCTTTGGTCAGATTAATTAGAAACAGAAAAATAAAGTCTCTACAAAGAAAATTACAAACCCATAAGGAAAGAAATAGCAGAAGATGTTATCAAATGGAAGAACATGCCATACTCATGACTGGGAAGAATCAACATTGTACAATGTCTATACTACCCAAAGCAATCTACAGATTCAATACAATCCCCATTAAAATACCATCATCATACTTCCATAATTTGGAAAACAATAATTCTTCATTTTGTAATGAACCAAGGGAAACCATGGATAGCCAAGGCAATTCTTAGTAATAAAAACAAAGCCAGGGGTATTACCCCTCAGACCTTCAGCTATACTACAAGGCCATAGTGATCAAAACAGCATGAATTGGCACAAAAATAGAGACATTGGAACCAAATAGAAACATGAGATGAAGCTAACATCTTATAAACCACATAATATTTGATAAACCAAACAAGAACATACACTGGGGAGATGAGCCCCTCTTTAGCAGATGGTGTTGGGAGAATTGGATAAGCACATGTAAAAGGCTGAAACTGAACCTGCACCTGTCACCACTCCCAAAAAATCAACTCAAGGTGGAAACAATAAAAATTCTCAAAGAAAGTATGGGGGAAAACACTTGAAGATATTGACCTGGGGAAAGATTTTATGAAGAAGACTTCCATGGAAAATTTAACAACAAAAATAAACAATTAGGACTTAATTAAACTGAAAATCTTCTGTACGGTGAAGGAAACAACAACCAAAGCAAACAGACAACTTTTAGAATGGGAAAAGATATTTGCATATTATGAATTGGACAGAAGCTTGGTAACTAGGATCTATAGAGAACTCAAATTAATCAACAAAAAAAAGACCCAACAATCCCGTATATCACTGGGTGATAGACATAAATAGAACCTTCTCTAAAAAGACAGAGGAATGGTTAACAAACATATGAAAAAATGCTCATCATCCCTAATCATCAGAGAAATGCAATGCTCATCATCCCTAATCATCAAATAAAAACTATCCTGAGATATCATTTAACACCAGTGAGGATGATGCATATCACAGTCTCAAAGCTGCAGATGCTGGCATGGATGTAGAGGGAAGAGAACACTTTTACACTGCTGGTGGGACTGCACTAATACAAACTTTTTGGAAGGAAGTATGGAGAAATCTTCAAAGAACTCAAATTAGATGTCCTGCAATCCCATTACTAGGCATCTACCCAGAAGAAAAAAATCCTTTTATCATAAGGTCACTTGCACTAGACTGTTTATTGCAGTTCAATTTACAATCACCAAAATGTAGAAACAACCTAAACCCCTATCAACCCAGAAATGGATTAACAAGCTGTAGTATATGTATACTATGGAATACTATTCAGCCATTTAAAAAGATGGCTTTCGCATTAACACATTAATACGAAAATTAATACATCTTTTGTATTAACCTGGATGGAGTTGGAACACATTCTTCTCAGTAAAGCATCATAAGAATGGAGAAGCAAGAATCCAATATACTCTATTGTAATATGAAGGCAGTAGATGAGCTAATACAAGGGAGGGGTAGGGCAATGAGGAAGTAGGGAGAGAGGAGCAGGCAGTGGTGTATGGCACACCTGTTGGGGGCTGGACACAATTATTAGAGGGACTTTATCTAAAAAATACAATCAGTATAACCTAATTCTTTGTATCCTCAATGAATCCCAAACAATAAAATAAATAAATAAATAAATAAATAAATAAAGAAGAAGAAAGGTCCCTGAAGGCAAGGTGCCCAAGGCTATAAAAGTCATGATGTGGCCCAGAGCAAAAAAAAGAAGCTTTAATAGGATCTCCAAGGGCTTGTCCATAACTGGGATGTAGCAAAGGAAGAAAAAAAAATTCTTTTTGAGACAGATTCTCCTTTGTCACCCTTGGTAGTGTGCCGTAGCATCATAGCTCACAGCAACCTCAAACTCTTTAGCTCAAATGATCTTCTTGCCTCAGCCTCTGGAGTAGCTGGGACCACAGGCACCTGCCACAGTGCCCAGCTATGTTTTTAGAGGCAGGGTCTCACTCTTGCTCAGGCTGGCTTTGAACTCCTGAGCTCAAGCAATCTACCATCCTTAGCCTCCCTGAATGCTAGGGAGGGGAGAGAAATTTGAAAGATAGTTAATTAAGGCTGTGGATGAACAGTATAACAGGTGGCCATCTCACCTTAAAACTGGGATGGTGGATGGAGAGAGGTTCAGGGTGGGGAGGATCTGCAGATACACTCACCGGTTACATTCCTGGATTGAACAGGTGGCCATTCATGACCTCCTTAACCATTAGGAGTGACACAGTGGTGGGGTCTGACTCAGAAGAAAATGCCACTGACAGTGTGACCAGCTGTCCCAGTTGTTGGCACCACACAGTTTCCTAAGATGCAGGACTGTTGGGCCACTGGTGGGGGAAGTTGGTTGGTCTACATAATGTCCTGAAATACTCCACTGACCTGGCAATAAATGACCTCAAATATCTTCCCAGGAGGCCTTGGGTAATTCTTCTAAACCTGCGATTATAAAGTTGACTGCACCAGAAACACCTGGAGGGATTGGTAAAACAAGAATTCTGGGCTCACCCCTGTGGTTTCTAAGATTTGATAAATCTCAGTTGGAACCTAAGAATTTGCATGTCCAATGAGTTCCCAAATGATGCTGATGTTGTGGATTCTGGGACACACTTTGAGAACCCTCTAAACCTCTCCTCCTGACTGTGACAGAGTGAAGTATTCCAACTCCTTTGCTCACGGTATATCCTTGGAGTCTGGCACAGCAACAAAATTTGCTAAAGAACCAAGGTCTGAGTGCCTAGAAGGAAATTAATTGTTCAGACTTTAATTTATAAAGAGGTAACTTGTTCCATAGTGTCATTTAGAAAAATAGGGTTGCTTTTGTTATTATTGTTGCTTTGTTAATATAGATTTACACACTTTATGTTTGAATAGTTTTGTTTTCCCTTGAGAATTACGTCAATGGGAAGTTCTAGGTCTGCTTTTCACTTCACGGCAGTAAGAATATTGTGAGGAGGAATAATAGTAGGTTTGGGTTAGGTAGCTGGTATTCTAAAAAGGATGTAATAGTAAACTGACTGAGCCAGATTTCGAGAAATTAGCTTGTTTTGATTGCCTTGTTCTAGTTCTGAGTTCTAGCCTGGAGAAAATATATTTGGGGAAAATACATATATTAGCAACTTAAGACATCTTGAGCACAAAGGAGGCCTTGTTTTGAGCCTTGGGATGGGGGAAGACTAATTTTTACTTAGGCAGTCAGGGTGTAGAGAACTGTACCTCGAGACGTGGAGATCCTGTGGTGTTTAATGGGGGTTAGCTCTTTCCCAAATATTAAGGCTTCTGAGGTCTAGGCAGAGATTCTGACTTTGGGTTTGGGATCTAGGAGAATCTATTTCTAATAGTGTTTTCCCTCCATTAATCCATTTATTGAGGATATACAATGTGTCATCTGGTGTCCCAGGTGCTTGGACTCTACAGTGAACAAAGCAAGATGTATCCTTACCTATTCTACAGATGTGGATACAAACCATACGTGAGAATGTAATACAAGATAAAATAGTGATAAGCTCTAGAAGAAACAAATAGAAGGAGGAGGATGAGTTAGGATATTCCTGCTGAGGAGATGGCATTTGTGCAGCTCCCTGAACACATAAATGAGAAGGTGGGCCCTGCAAATTCCTAGGTTGTGTCAGAAAAACAGGTCAAGTTAGAGATCCTTGTCTGCAACAAGCCTGACTCCAAGAAACCCTGCACAGAGGTCAGGGTGGACAGATTGAAAATTGAGAATGGGAGAAGGGTCAGGGAGGTGGCCAGGGGCCAGATCACATAAGGACTGGGAGGTCATGGTAAGCCCAATGGATTACCTCATACATGGAACAGGAGGCCACGTTTCCATACAAGTGGGGTGAGTTGCATGGTATGTAATGTGCCATCAATTTAAATTCTGAGTTATGGCATTGCAGGAAGTTATGAGATGAACAGGGTATTATTCCTGCTGTCATGGAGTTTATAATCTAGTAATGTGGATTTCATGAAAAATTAAATGGAGAAATTACAATTTATGCTGCTTTATGTAATATATTTTATCGTCATGGGTTGTTCAGAGTGGGGAAAATTGACGTGGCCAGAGCATATGGAGCTGGTTTTGTGTAAAACAAACAAACAAACAAACAAAAATTACAAGTGCTTCTCAAATTGAGTAATGTTTAACTTTATTAATTCAGTTCTAAAACATGGATTAAGTCCATCACAAACAGTCGATATTTTAGATGACCAAAGGCAAACACAGAGAGCTTTTGCCTCACTTCCTCCTTTGCTCCCTGGTGACAGGCACTGCTAGTCAGTTATAGCACCCGGCTCCTCTGATCACAAGCATTTTCAGGAACCTGTTTAGCCATCAGCATTGATTGCGTATTTATAGATGTACTTACTATTTGACAAAGTAACTGTAGACAAGCACTAAATCTACCACTTTCCAGCCATTGGGATGCCACTGCGTCTAGGAGTCTTTTTATTTCAATGGAATTCAATCAGTTCAGTGAAAAAGTTTAGCCAATTGTTTGGTATGAGATGTAGAAAAGTAGTTTTCTTATGCTCGTCTATACATGAAAACAGAAGTAGAATTAATTTGAAAAGCGGAGAAGAAGAAACCAGAAGATTCCTTTGAGAGTCAATCCTACCATTTCCCAACAACCAAACAAAGAAGTCGGCTTTGAAAGTGCACTAACATTCCAATCGGAATACTCCAAGATGGTTACAAAATCACATCTTGACCACATAACCCTCAGTGAGGAAAGCACCGTCTCCTCTGGAGATTAGATTTGTCATTCTCGTTCAGTGTTCTACCTTGAGCAAGGACAATCTATGTATTACATGAATTATTATACTTAATATAGTCACTCCTTCACAATCATGGTAAATATATACAGCAACATAAATGACGAATTATTAATCTTTGCTCAGAATAGGCTTTCAGGTCATAAATGTCATAGAGCTGAGAAGAAAGGGAAATTAATTTGGAGATAGCACGATTTAAAGTAAACCCTGCAGAGCCTGAGGCAGGTGCCCAGTCATTAATGACACGGTAAGAATTGGCAAGCCACCATTACCTGTCCTTACTGGTCAGTAATAAGAGCCTTTAGTTCCAATCCATGATGCTAAAATGTTCAGATTAATTAATTTGAAAGTTGAATTTACAAAGAAAATATTCCCTTAAAGTTTTGATAGCTTAAAGAAGCTTTGAGCTACTATTTCACATCTATTACTAATAACCAAAAGCTTGTTAAAAGCGTGTATTTGAATATGAAATGATACTTAATGTAGAAGATATGTGTAAGTTGTGCAGACATGCTATCTAACCAGGAAAGCCTTCAGAAATCTCTCAAAACCCTGTCAGCCGAAGGACCCTGTCTCATCTCCTGTCTTGTGCTCTGCTGTTATTTGCATAGCTGGCCTATTGACACAAAGTGACAACCGGATAGTTTAGCTTCTATAAAATCAATGTCCTGAGTTGTTGTGTTCTAAGTATCTCTTTAAAGTATTAGAAAATAATGTTCCCCTCCAGAGCCTACCTGTTCAATTCTTGTTCTAAGAGATTGTTTTGGCATAAAATATTAGAAATGTGATCTGTGTGGTGAGTTCTTGATTCCTATTTCATTTTTCTAACTTGTAAGTGGAAACATGAAAGTGTCAGAGTTGACCAGCTGATTATTTCCTGCTTCCTTTCCCTTTCAAAAATAAAGTCAATAGGATGTGTGTGTGTGTGTGTGTGGGGGGATAACAGGAGGGAGGTACCAACCTAAGTAACTTGAGAAGTAAGTGGAAACTTGCCTCCCACGAAGAAGAAATGGGAGGTAAGTATTGTGCTCTAGTTGATGAAGGGGCTTCCCGTGGGGTTATGGGGTAACAATTCTGATGCTGCTACACATGTATACTGGAATTGAGCAATTAAATAACAGATGACAGTTTCTGGGAGGCAAGTTTCTCACTGGAGGCGTGGAAGGTTACTATGTGAAAAAGGAAGAGGTGAGGGTGATCCATGGATAAGAGTTGCAGACACCAGTATGAGCTCGTGTTTAGCTTGATGGTTACGTAGAGAAATGCTCACAGACGTGTGAATGTGCACAACACTGTACACACACACACAGGGTGTCCACAAAGTTCACATGCAATTTAAAATTTCACACTGTTTTAAATTGCACTTGAACTTTATGGTGACCCTGTGTATTTTCTTGCCCTGTCAACTGAGAAGCAGTGAAACACCAGTAGCAAGAAGTATATGTAGAGCCTGTTAGGCCACAGGGCAGTAAGGAGGCCCTAAAACAATGAAAACATTCTACCCGCATATCAGACTCTTGCACCTGGAGGCAACACCCTAC
>NW_003852466.1:2328099-2365165 GCF_000181295.1 Otolemur garnettii
GATTTGTGATTGTGAGTGGTCTTTGGGTAGGCGACCCCCGGGGTGGGCACAACAAGCCCAGATCTTGGCTTCTAATCCCATTGCTGCAGAAAAGGACTCCTTGAAGAAATGGTCAATTCAAGGATTGGGGCAGAAAGTAAACCAGATGATCCTGCAGCATCTTGTAGTTCCAGACAGTAAGAAAGTGCTAAAATAAAACAAGACTAAACCTGTACAGGAAGGAGTATGTCAAAGGGACACCAGAGCCAACTTTTGATTTTTTTTTTTTTTTTTTTTTTGAGAACAGGATAGAGTGCTGTGGCATCAGCTTAGCTGACAACAACCTCACACTCTTCGGTTCAAGCGATCTTCTTGCCTCAGCCTCTCAAGTAGCTGGGACTAGAGGTGCCCATCACAATGCCCAGCTAATTTTTCTATTTTTAGTAGAGATGGAGCCTCACTCTTGCTCAGGCTGGTCTTGAACTCTTGAGCTCAAGCGATCCACCTTCCTTGGCCTCCTAGGATTGCAGGCGTGAACCACTGTGCCCGGCTCAGAGCCATTTGGAAGAGAGCCCATTGTTCAAAGCTGGAACAATTTAAGCCACAAAATAGTCATACTGGATTGTAACCCAAAGTCTAAAATAGATACCCCTGAGTCCATATTGATCTGCATATAAAAATAAATAGAAAGAATAAACAGAATTTTGAATTCAGAAGAATTCAAAATAATGCAGGCGCTCTGCCCTTCAGGAGGTGGAACAACACCTTCTACAGAGGACAGTAGGAAAAGGGGAGAAACCAGGGTGAGTTTACAGAGGGAAGCTGATGTGCACCACTTACCTGTGTGTTCAAGGTCAGAGTCAGCAGGGCTGAATCACATTGACCGGCACACACCCTGGACAGGCTATGTTAAAAATGACACTTCATCTCTGTAATCTTCCTCCTTAAAACACATCATCCCAGTCTAATCAAAAGAAAAACACTAGACAGATACCAATCGATGACCAGTGTGCAAAACGCTTGACTAGCACTCCTCAAAACTGTCAAGGTCATCAAGGACAAGAAAAGTCTGAGGAACTATTACAGCCAAGTGGAGCCAAGGAGACCTGACGGCGGAATGCGAACTGATGTCTTGGGAGGGATCCTGGCACTGAAGCACGGAGTAAAGGGGGAATTTTAACAATAAGAGAGTATTGACTGTAGCAAACGTAGTTCACTGCTGTGTTAACAATAGGGGCAACTGGCGAAGGGATATATGGACACTGTAATATCTGGGAATTATTCTATAAATCTGAAACTGCACTAAAATAAAAAGATTATTTTAAAGATGAATACAATTAAAACTCACAAAATGGATTTAAATGCTTTCTTAAGCTTCGATGGATATTCCTTCTACCTTTTCAGGTGCTTTGTTGAGTATAATTGGTAAATGCAAGAAATTGAAAAAGAGCAGAGCCCTAATTACCTACTAAAAGCTGTGTCTGAGAGCCCTTTCCACGTCCTCTGTAAAGTAACAAGGACATTTTAAACTAAAGGTTATTTCCTAAGGAACATCATACGTGGGAAAAAAGGACAAAGGTTTTTCTCTAGTATTTTCTTAGTAACAGGTGTAAAACAATATTGTCACCTAATAAAAATACCTTTACCATATCCTGAGTGAATATTTTTTATGTATTTGATAAATCCATGCATTCTATTTGGGTTATCCTCCTACGATATGGGATCTAAGCTGGCGAAACACACACTTATGAATGCTGGAAATAATGTGTTCAAAATACTTAACAACGGCTTGTAAAACTCCTGATATAAATAATGTTTCTGAAATTAATTGTAAAGAGAACAGAAACATTCAGTATGTATGTCAGTATAGTTAGAAGGCTTTTGCTAGATTGTGTAACAGACAGACAATTTCTTCAAATGCAATGTTTATGGTTTATTAGCAAACATATAAACCAAAATTCCATATTCTTTTTTCCCTACACCTATTATTTCTGAACATTTTGAAAGATGATGTTCTTTGTGTCCAGAAACATAAAAGGTTGTAATTTAAGGCACACTATGCAGTTTGCCAAATAGATTTTTGACAACAGTATTCCATCAATATTTTACTGGGAATGAAAAATGAACACCTAGCCGTTTTATTTACTCTCTGGGAGCCCAGAAACCTACTGCTGCGCTCCAAGGGAAGCCCTAGTTCTTTTAAAGAATATGGTCTTTTGCAACCTCTCAGGGAAACTTCAGTGCCATCTGTCCACTTTTTATTTATGCTTTAATAAAAGCCTTCTAGTCAATCTAAGACGGGTGGTACCTAGCTAGGGCAAAGCTCAGGATATAATGGTCCTTTTCAGCACTCTCCATTTGATCTCAACTGAGCGCATAATGCTGCTTGGCATCTGGCCTGCCAGGAGGGACGAAGGTGAGACTCAGGGAGCAGCCTGTCCATGACCTTCCCGTCAAGGCGCAGCTCCGTTCTCCATCACCTCTGTTAGGTTCCGTCAAGGACAAGACCACGTATGTATGTGACCATGGTGCTGTGTAATAGATCACTAAATTATTCCCCCGTCTAGCCAAAATGCTGTATTATTAGGCCAGTATCTCCCTGCCCGCCCTCACGCCCCCTCCGCTGCCTCTGGTAACTACCATTCTGTCTCTACTTCTTTGAGTTCAACTTTCTTGATTCCATGTATAATGCAGTATTGCCTTTCTGTGCTTGGCTTTTACATCCAACATACTATCTTTCAGGTTCATCCATGTGATCACAAGTGACAATATTTTCTTCCTTTTAAGGCTGTATAGTATTCCATTGTGCATATGAATCGTAGTTTCTTTATTCTTCCGCTGAAAGATCGGTAAACAAGATTTTAAAATCATGAACAACCTGAGGACAGCCACTATCACTACTTCTATTAGACACTCTTCTGAAACTTTTATTTATTGTCATAAGACATGAAGAAATAAATCAAAAAAGATGAAAAGGAAAGAAACCCATTATCATTATATGTAGATGGCAGGATTACCTAAAGAAAACTCTAAATAAGGGCGGCACCTGTGGCTCAAAGGATTAGGGCACCAGCCCCATATGTTGGAGGTGGTGGGTTCAAACCCAGCCCTGGCCAAAAACTGCAAAAAAAAAAAAAAAAAAAAAAAAGAAAACTCTAAATAATCTATAAAGAAATTATGAGTGTAATAGAGTTTAACAATGCTCTTGGAAGAACAATACACAAATATATTTTTAACATGGGAGCAATAGTTATTATTTTAATAAGCTGACATTTACAATAGAGACCAAAATATTAAGACAATAGAACACATCTAACACAAAGATCTGGAAGAACTTAGTTTACAATGTTATAAAATTTAATGGAAGATATGAAAGACAGATTTTTTTAAATTTTGGAATATGTCATACATGCAGAGAATATATTTAACATAAGTTAAATTCTTTAACAAAGAAAAAAATTATGCGCCAGCCCCTCCAGCTTCAGAACATTCGCAGCCCCTTTGAAGTCTCTGCTCATCCTGCCCCCTCCACTCTCCTGCCCTGAAGTTGGTGTTGCTCTTTTCCTCATTTTTCCTTATTCTTTACCATGCTTTGTATGTGCCAATCATTTATTTAGTTTTGTAGCTTTGAATTTATCTAAATGGTATCTTATCCCTGGCAACCTTCATGTCTAGCTGGTTTGGAAACATCCAGAATGAGGCACACAGCTCTAGAGCATTCACTTCCTCTACCAGGTGAACTTACATTTCTCTCAGATCAGCTCCCAGTGGATAACTGAGGTGCATTTCTATTTTGCTATTGGCAACAATACTGCTAGAAAGGTCATTCTGGAGATGTTCTTGGTGTGCCTGTGCAAGATTTTCTCCAGAATACAAACCTACAAAGAGAATCATGGGGTTGAAGGAGACACAGATACTTTCTCTTCACCAGCCAAAGTTTCCTGAAGTGGCTGTACCTTTTGCATTCTCTCAGCATAGGAAAGTCTCTATCTGCTCTTGGCAGTACAAGTTCTGTCAGACTGTTTAATTAGTGACAGACTGGTTGATGTGTGATAATATCCTACAGTGTTTGTATTAGTTTCCTCTTGCTGCTACAACAAATTACCGTAAACTGAATGTCTTAAAACAACACAAATGTATTATTTTGGAGTTCTAAAGAAATCCAAAATCAATTTCACTGGGCTCAAGTCAGGTGTTGGACAAGCTGGTCTTTCTGGAGGCTCTGAGGGAAGAAACAGTCTTGTCTCTCAGCTTCTTAGATGCCATTGAGATTCACAGGCCTCTTGTTTCCATCACTGTGTCTCCCATTTCCACCTTTGGCCTCCTTGCCTAACCCACATAAGAACTCTTATCATTATGTTGGGCCTGTGGGTAATCCAGAATAATCTTCCCATCTCAAGATGCTAATTTGGTCCCATTGATAAAGTCCTCTTTCTCATGGAAAGGGACATATAGAAGCTTCTGAAGTTTAGGTCTTTAGAAGACCATTATTTTGTCTGCCAGAGGAGTTCTGATAGCCATTCACTAAAATGCCTTCCCATTTTCACTCTCTAAGTTTTTCCCTTTCTCCAGAGAATACATTTTCCCTGCTAAAGAATATCATTTTGCTGGGAGAGTACATTACATTTTGACATGGGGTTCATTTCTATTTTTTCCTTAAACAAATATTTTAAGCAGTCTCATCTTTACCATACATTACTAGGAGTTCAACATAAATAGACAAACAAGACCAACACAGTCTCTATTTTCCTGGTCTCAATCTAGTTAAGCTATTGCCTGTGACATCTACCACCCTATTTCCGGCAGGAAATGTGCGAAACCACATTCCTAAAACCATATTTATACCTGGATTTTCCTATTACTGGGTTTACCCCTGAGTTTACTTCATCTTCCCTGGGACATTTATGTTTGATTTTTAAAAAATTTTTTAAAAATTATTTATTTATTTTTATTAAATCATAGCTGTGTACATTAATGCAATCACCGGGTACAATGTGCTAACATTTATGTTTGAATTGTAAAGTAGTTGACCCCCTGTCTCTTATACTCCTGCCATTT
Organism: Otolemur garnettii; assembly: GCF_000181295.1. NCBI lineage: Eukaryota > Metazoa > Chordata > Mammalia > Primates > Galagidae > Otolemur > Otolemur garnettii. The sequence goes on from NW_003852466.1 coordinate 2,333,137, forward strand.
TCTTTTCCCTAAACTTTAAATTTTAGATCTATCTCATAATATAGATTTAAAGAATATAAACTAAACACTGAAAAATAGGACTTATTAAAATTAAGAATTTATGTTCATCATAGAGATTGTTGGAAGAGAGTGAAAGGGCAAGGAAATTAGAGGAGATGTCTGTGATCTATGCCTCATCCTCATACTTCACAGACAAAAAGAATGCTGACAAGAAATCTGAGCCAGATATTCCGATGAAAAAATGCCCAAATGACACAAACAGATGCTTTATAAAAGAACATAGCCAAATGCCTTCTATGCATCGAGGAAGGTACTCAGCATTAGCTATAATCTGCAAAATGCAAATTAAAAGCCATCAGAAAAATTAAAATCTCAAACGTAGACAACACCAAGTGTTAACAGGATGTGGAACTATTGGGATTTCCATTCACTGCTGCTGGGAGTGTCTATTAGTACCACTATATTTGAAAACTCTTATTTTCTGCCAAAGCTCAGCAAAAATCTATCCTATGACCCAGCAGTTAAGATCTTAGTCAATTACACTGTGAGGGTGCATAGTCAACTCTGTGGGGATGGCCCTGGGTTTGGGCCTTCTGCCAACAGCCAGAGAGAAACTTAGGGTCCTCACCAGTAGCATGAGTGAGTGCTCCATCTTGCCAGTAGGTCTTCCTGCCTCAGTCAAGCCCTCAGAGGACTGCTGTTCTTCCTGTCCTGGCTGACACTTCATGAAAACTCAGCCAGATTCACTTTCTACAACACTCTAGAAGTGTGAAATAATAAATTTTTGTTGCATTAAACTATATTTTAGGTTAATTTGTTACACAGCAGTAGAGAACAGGTATATCTCTCCACTTATAAGCTGGAAAATGAGGGCAGAAAACTGCTTCTGTGTCCTCTTCTGTACTATGGGAAGAAAACTAGAACTTACCTCAGGTACAATGTGTAAAGATATTCTTACTGGAAACATTTCAGAAGCATTATGCAAAACAGCAACTCCCTAAGAATTCATTATGAATATGATTCATTTGGAAGAAAACAAAAGACTGCTCAATTTTAAGTCTCTTTTTATAATTTAGAAAAACTGCTATGATTTAATCACCTCTTGATAATGATGCCTTAAAATTTTAGGCAAGAAGGCTATTCAGTGGAGGAGGACTTTTTTTTTTCAGACCAGAAATCACCTATATGAATTCATCTATGTTCAAAGATAAAATTTTTATCCATGAGGTTGAAACATATCAACATTGTTCACCCACATATGTAATTCTGACTGTTTTCTGAAGCATATCAGCTAAGTTATGGTGGCTACTTCCCCTGAAGATGAATGCTTTACTATACAGAGTAAACAGTAAATGAAGAGGTATTTTAATAGATTTCTCTGAAGATTTCAGTCATAATTCCTATGATAGCAAAAGGAGACACAACTATCACACATTAGGAGAATTCAGAAGTGTCCAATGTAAAGGCAAAGTATGGCTTAATAAAATTCATCTAAGATGATTTAGTCTTTTAAATTATATAAGTCCTCTTAAATTAAATAAAGCAAATATGCAGTTCAAAGGAAGAAAATACGATCTCTCCAGAACATGCTAATAAGAATAGTTTATCTATATATTTCAAAATCTTACAACTGGAATGTATTTGTTACCATTTCTTACATTAGGTCCTACAGAGATATAAAGTTCCTATATCTACTCAAAACTGAATAATAGTGTTAAACTAAACATTTTTATGCACTATTTTGATGTGGTAAAAACAGTGTACTTTTGGAGCATAAAATTGCTAACCTTGGTAATCTGAGAATTTTCCTGGTACTGCATATATATTCGTTTTCCATTTTGTCTTCTCTTTATGCCTGAGCTCTAGTTTGAAATACAAGCCATTAAAAAGCGGGTCAGCATTTATGAGATATGAGAGCAGCTTTGATTATAGTCATTTCTGTGAAAGATAAAAATGATTTATTTTATGCTGATTATAGCTCTACCTTCCTCCCAGGGCAAGCTTTCAGATCATTTATAACTTTATCAGTCCTGTTAGATGAAATCACATTTGTATTTATTCTTCATGATAAAAATTGATGAAGAATAAATTAAAACTATATATATATATATATATATATATTGCAATGGAAATAGAAGGTACATTAAACTTGGTCCCTAATTTAAAATTCAATTTTGCTGTTTACTGAGATACTCTAGATTAGTGATTTGTTCTATGAGCATCAATTTCTTCATCTGTAAAATGGGACTAGTGAGATTCACTTCAATAGATTCTGAGGATTTAAAATAAAACAATATGACGTCTGAATGATCTAAGTTGGCCTCAGTTACCTGATGGTTGGTGGGCTGATGGCTGGGCATCCTACTTCTTTTCTATGTGGCCCTTCATCCTCTAGCAGGCAAGCTGAGCTCCTCTACAGGGTGGCTACACAAGAACAAGTGGTGCAAGAGAAAAAGCATCTTAGGTTCTTCTCAAGACTCAGATGGTGTCACGTTTACAAAGTTTCAAGATTGGCCAAAACAATTCCAGGAAAACATAAAGGACAATTAATAATTATTTAAAAAAATTACAGCTTATTAAAATTGATTTGAAGCAGATTGTCTTAAACTAATTATAATAGAACAATAGAGAAATTAGTCACCAAGCTCCAAGAGTTCCAAGAGAAAAATAATATGATTGTCTCCATAGATACAGAAAACACATTTGACAAAATTCAATACCCATTCATGTGAAAAAGCCTAAATGAAGTAGAAATTAATGGATGCTTCCTTAACTTTTAATATGCCTGGTGTGTGTGTATTTCAAATGGAAAGGCTTTATCTTACTTATGGACAAATGCTAGAAGCTTTCTTGTTAAACTCAGGAAAATGACAAAGATGCTTATAATTTTTTCTTTTATTTTGTATTCATTATTTACAAGAAATACTCAATGCACTTAAATAAAAATAGAGCAATTAGAGCATAAAAATTTGAAAGTAGAAGGTAAAACTATCCCTACTTGCAGATGATATGATTAAAGCAAAGCTTCTGTGACCACCCAATAAACCATAACAAACTGGTCACTAGATGCAGGTGGTCAATGCAAAAATTTTCCACTTGTGGTGCATGTCTGGTTTATGAAAATTAGGTCAACTTAAGGAGGTGGTCAAGGTAGGGAGGTGGAAAACTATGGAGGTACTAATGTATTTGGAAAACCATAAAGAGTAAAAATAATGTATTTAAATAGTAAGATAATTTAGTAAGAAAATTTTATAAGGTAGCCAGTTAAAAAACACTTCATAGGTTCACATATTGGAACCAAAGCCAGTTAGGAAATATAATGGAATAGAAAACTGTGTTGAAGACAGTCGTATAGAAAAGAAATAACCATGGCATTAACTTAATATGTAATTTCAAAATTGTCTATGAGGAAAATTACAGAACACATCTTAAGGATGCAAAATTATAACTGAATAAATGGAAAGATGCATTATGTTCATAAGTCAGGAAGATACTAGTTATTCCTAAAAACGATTTATATGTTTAATATAATATGCATAAAAATGCCTTTAGGTCAGTTTTTCAGCTGTAATGTGTAGGGAAATAAGCAAGATTACCCCCAAATCCCTGTAAAAGAGCGATAATATGGACTATTCCCAATTAAATATTAAAAGATAATATAAAATTTGTGCAATTAAAGTTTGGTACTGGTTTATACAGACTGAGCAACAGAAAATAATGTAGTTACGTGGAGGCACCTGTGGCTCAGTGAGTAGGGTGCCAGCCCCATATACCGAGGGTGGAGGGTTCAAACCTGGCCCTGGCCAAACTGCAACAACAGCAACAACAAAAAATGTAGGTGCAGATTCAAGTGCATAATGACATAAATGTTACAACAAAACCAATATCTTAAACAAAGGAATAGCAAATGGACTTTTAATACCTGGCATTGAGCTTAATTAAATAAAATTTATACTGTAAAAATAATCTAAAATACAGTAAATAAAATTCATACTGTAAATTTACTCCTCATAACTCTAAATAAATTGCAAATACATCAGAGATTTAAATGTAAAAATATGACATAGGTGAATTTCTTTGTAACTTAAAAGTAAAGAAAACCTTCTTCAATATGACTTAAAAATCAGAAGCAATAAAATAAATGATTAATAGATAAAATGTCATTACATTAACAATCATTATTGTCTGACAATCATCTTTTTGTCCAACAAATCAACACAACAGTAGAAAAATAATACACCTGGAAAAATATTCGCAACATACTCATAAAATATGAAGATCTCTAAAATACAAGAGCTTCTAGAAATAGAGAGAAAAACATCCAACAACTGTAATAAAAACAATGGACTAAAAGTACAAACACTCACATCAGGGACAAGATACCAGTGGCTCTCAGCCATATGAAAAGCAAGCTTATCAAAAAATAAAAAAAATAAAAAAGGTAACTTAACTCTACAATGGGATATATTTTTCACTTATCAGAATGTAGAACTCTAAAAGATTAAAATAATCTGTTGATAGATTATGTGGAAATAAGCAATGTCATTTTCTACTGATAGGATTGCAAAATTGTACAGTACCTATTGAGGAATGAAGTTGGCAATATCTCACAAAATTATATAATCTTATAAAATTTCATATATATTTATCTTTTGCCTTAATAAGAGTCTCATTAAATAAACTGTGGCCTGTTCACATGAAGAACTACTGGACATTTCTTCAATAGAATGAAGAATGTCCCTATATATCACTACTTTGGATCAATCTCTAAAACACAGTTTTTATATGAAAAATCAAGATGAGGAAATTTATGTATAATACATTTATATCTATCAAAGAAAGAGGGGTACAAATACATACATATTCACAAAGTATATCTTTACATTTTAAATATAAGAATAAATCATGAATTGAAATTTTAAAGTTACCCAGAGCTGGAGAGAGGAAAAGAGTAGAAGAGAAAGGGATAGAAGCTACAGTTTCCTAAATATGCTCTACTTGGTAGATTCCATTCTACAACAATATAAATCTTTTGCATGAGTAAAAAAAGATAATTAAATTTTAAAATATAACCCTTGAAAGTCAGAGATAAAATGAAACAAATGAACTTAATGCATATCCGGTTGACAATAACCACCCAGAGAGTAACTATTCAAAGTAACTTTAACATCATAGTGATTTGTGCATTCCTAGTGCAATATGCCCTAAGGACTAAAAAAATTGCACCCCTCAAATAATCATAATTTTTTGATGATAGTTCTGGTTTGTTATTTTGAGACTGTGTCTTTTTTTTTTAAGGCAGAATCTCACTTTGTCATACCAATGGCTCACCCCACCCCGCCCCACCCCTGATAGAGTGCTGCTGAGTCATAGCTCACAGCAACCTCACACTCCTGGGCTCAAGTGATTCTCTTGTCTCAGCTTCCCAAGTAGCTGGAATTACTGGTGCCCTCCACAACAGGGAGGCAGGGTCTTGCTCTAGTTCAGGCTGGTCTTGAACTCATGAGCTCAGACCATCTGCTTGCCTCAGCCTTCCAGAGTGCTATGATTACAGGTAGGAGCCACTGCACCTGGTTGAGACTCTGTCTTTATAGATCATGAATTAGTTGGTTTTCTGACATTAAAAAGTGTGATTTACATAGTGTGAGAAGATGTAAGGTGGAAAAAATTATATAAACATCTTGTAGTATTGATTTTGAGTTAAAAATTTTGGTATAAATTCATTCTATCTTAAAATATATGCTTTCTAATTTTTTCCATTTAAAGAGTTTAGAGAAAAATGACCTCTGATGCAGATTTGTGCTAAAGAAACCATAGCTTCCTGGAAAAAGGCAGAGTCCAGGTCTAGGGTAGGAACTGAATAACCCTTGAACACCTTCTGATACCCAAAACAAAAAAGTCATCCAGAACTTGTAGGTACATGGCACAAAGATTTAGGAACCAACTTGAAAAGGGTGCCATGGAAGAAACATGGGACAATTTAGGAATCAGTAAGCACTATAATTTATGTGTTAAAAACACATCAGCTATGTCTACATCAGTTGAAATAGTTTCTCCCCTCAAATTGAATCTGAATGTGACCAACTCTAAGCTTACTACTGATCTAACTATCAACTTATGATTAATAAGAGGTCAGAAGAACGAGTTCAATAACACCATATGATGATACAATCAGCAAAATCCAAATAAGGAGAAATCTCTAGGACAGAGGGTTCTGTTTCTGCAACAACAATGACAAAAATTGCAAGAAGAAAAATGAGATGGAGGGAGAAAATATAGAGACTTATCAACCAAGTTTAATATATGTATGGACTTATCTGAATATTAAAGTAAACAAACAACTAAAAAATAAGGAAAGAGGGAAAATTAGAATACTAATTAGATTTTTAATGATATTAAAGGACTACTTTCTATCTATTTTTGCCTACATTTGAAGTAATTTTTATCCTTTGGGAGCATATATAAAAACACTTGTATTTTAAATAATATGATGTCTGGAATTTGCCTCAAAATAATTTGGTGTGGGTTCAAATGCACATGAGTAAACAAACAAAATTGGCCATTAGTTGACAAGTGTTGAAGTTGGGTGATGGGTACTTTTGAGTTGACTCTTTCATTTTTTTTTCTTTTAGATGGAGTCTCACTCTGTTGCCTCAGGCTATAGTACTATGGCATCAGACGAGCTCACAGCAACCTGAAACTCCAAGGTTTAAGAGGTCTTCCTGCCTGCCAAGTAGCTGGGACTATAAGCACCTGCCACAGTGCCCGGATAATTTTTTGATTTCTAGTAGAAATGATATCTTACTCTTGCTCAGGCTGGTCTTAAACTTTGAGCTCAAGTGATCCTCTCACCTCAGCTTCCCAGAGTGCTAAGGTTATAGGTGTGAGCCACTGCACCTGGCCAACCCTGCCTATTTTTATTTGTTTGTAAATTTCACAATACAATGAAAAGAATTTTAATACAAATAACTGGAAGGAAAGATGATGTTAATGTAGGGATAGGGCAGAAAAGGAAAGTTGACAGAGCCTCAGTGCTGCCATTTTGACTGATAACAGATGCCTGACCAAGGAAGTTGCCAACATGTTGCTGTTTTGGACCACTGAAGGATGGATGAATTACTAAATCAGTTGACTTACAAATTATTTTCCTGTACATTTCTGTGACAGTAGTTTATGACTTATCTTTGTGGCCTAACCTCAAGTTAACATGGGCCATATACAGGGGTTTTGAGCATTTAAAAATGTTACCAAGGAGAAGAAGAGAGTCTCAAGAGCATGGAGGCTCTAGTTGAAGATTTTGTAGTTGAAAATTTTCCAAGCATTTGATAGAGACCTAGATGTACAGATACTAAATGGATATTGAACTCCAGGAAGACTCAATTCAAATAAGAAATCTCCTAGACACATTGTAATTAACCTGGCCAAAGTCAAAATGAAAGAAAAAAATCTATATGCAGTCAAGTATAATCAGCATATGATTTACAGGGGTAAATCCATCATGTTAACAGCTAATTTCTCAACAAAAACCTTACAAGCCAGAAGAAAGTAAGCTTTTACTGTTAATCTTCTCAAATAGAACAACTGCAACCCTAGGATTCAGTGTCCTGAAAAACTAAGTTCCATCCATAGTCAATGGAGAAAATAAATCTTTTCTTGACAAGTAAACTTTTAGAAAATTTGTCACTAGACCTACCCTGCAGGAAGTATTCAGACCTGTACTCTATGGAGACCAACACAATGAACTCTAGAAAATTTATATTACCTAGAAACTAAAGGACAAAGCCTAGTAACCATAATGCCCCAACTGATAAAACAAAGCCAAAGAACACACAACATGATGAAGAGAAACTCACCCTATCTACCAGTTCTCTCAATAAATGTGAATGGATTGAATTTCCACTGAAGAGAAAAAAAGCTAGCCAATTGGATTAAAAAAAAAAAAAGCAACCCAAGTATATTCTGTTTTCAGGAAATGCATCCAACTTCTAAGGACACATCAAGACTCAGGATGAAGGGCTGGAAAACAATATTTCATCCAAATGGAAACCAAAAGAAAGTGGGAGTTTAAATCCTTATTGCAGATACCATCAACTTTGAAGCAACAAAAGTGTTCCCTTTTCTAGACTTTACTTCCTTCATGTTTACATGGATGGAGCTGGAAAATATTCTTCTTAGCAAACTATCTCAAGAATGGAAGAAAAATTATCCAATGTACTCATCCCTACTATGAAACTAATTTATAGCTTTCATAGGAAAGCTATAGCCTAATTACAGCCCAAGAGTATGGGGAAAAGGGAGAGGAAGAGGAGGGGAGAAGGAGGATGGGTGGAGGGAGGGTGATTGGTGAGACCACACCTATGGTTCATCTTACAAGGGTACATGTGAATCTTTCTAAATATAGAATAGAAATATCTTAACATAATAACTAAGAAAATGCCATAAAGGCTATGTTAACTAGTTTGGTGAAAATATTTCAAATTGTATACAAAACCAGCACACTGTAAAAAAAAAAAAGAAGCAACAAAAGTAAACAAAGACAAAGATGGTGATTATATACTGGTCAGAGGAATAACTCATCTAGAAGACACATCAATCCTAAATATTTATGCACCAACTTAGGTGCTCACAGATTTATAAAGCAAATTCTACTTGATTTAGACAAAATAATAAACGACAACTCTGAAATAGCTGGAAACTTGAATATCTCACCAACAGAACTGGACAGGTCCTCCAAGTTGAAATTAAATAAAGAAACTTTGGATTTAAACATGACTATAGTAAAAAATGGGCTTAATAGACATGTACAGAATATTTCCACCCAATACCACTAAATATATATTCTTCTCATCATCAACTCACGAATCATTCTCTAAGATCAATCATTTCCTAGATCACAAAACAAGCCTTAGCAAAGTAAAAAAAAAAACAAAAACAAATTATACCATGTTTCTTTACAGACCACAAAGGAATAAAATTTCACAGAAACATTCATTCTTACACAAAATCATGGAAACTAAACCACTTACTGCTGAGCAATAGATGGGACAAGGAAGACACCAAGATGGAAATTAATAGATTCCTGGACAAAATGATAATGAGCTATTAAAACCTGTAAAATATGGCAAAAGTCCTGAGAGTAAACTTCATTGTCTTAAACGCACACATCCAAAAATCAGAAAGAGTACAAAGAATCTAATGAATCATCTCAAGGAACTGGAAAAGAAAGTGTAATCTAATTCTAAGCCAATCAGAAAAAAAGAAATAACCCAAATCAGATCAGAACTAAATGAAATCAAGAACAAAAGAACAAATTAATCCAAAGGTTAATGAAGCTAAAAGTTGGTTCTTTGAAAAGATAAACAAAATTGGCGAGTATTTGGCCAGATGAAGCAGAAAGAAAACTAAGATATCTAATAAACTCAATCAGAAACATGAAAGGGGAAATAACAATGGATCCCATGGAAGTACAAAATATCATCACTGAATATTACAAAACTCTCTATGCCCAGAAATGTGAAATTGTGGAGGAATAGACAAATTCTTGGAATCTCACTACCTCTTTAGACTCAACCTGGGGGGAGATAGGGCTCCTGAATGGACCAATATCAAGTACCAAAACTGAAACAATAATAAAAAATCTTCAAGAAAATGTCCTGAATAAGTTGCTTTCATAGCAGAATTCTACCAAACCTTCAAAGAAGAGGTTGTACTTGTATTGCAGAATCTATTTCACAACATTGAGAGGTACAGAATACTCCCCAGCTCCTTCTCTGACATGAATATCACCCTGATACCAAAGCCAGGAAAGGACTCAACAGAAACAGAAATCTACACACCAATATCTTTAATGAATATAGACACAAAAATACTCAATAAAATCCTAGCAAACAGAATTAAGCTACACCTCAAAAAAAAAAATATCCTTTTTGATGGTTATTTTGATGATTGGGATGGCCATCAGAGCTGTTGACATTTGAGATCTGACAATTAAGTTTGTGAAATTCTCACCCAACTTTCTTATTGGCAGCACTATAAAAACAAACAACTAAGTAATATTTTGTTTCTCTGGTGTATCAGGGTCTCATAGTTGTTTTCGTGTTGATGTGTGGTGGTGTTGGTGATTAATTATTGTTGCATGGTTTTGTGTACCATATAATTACAACTCTGATGACCTTTACAGAAAGAGTTCCAAAATTACTATGAAGGGTGGACTAGGTGCTGGCATTGATTAGTAGCATTGCAAGGGGTATATTTTGAAGGTGACCACAGGGTCATTCACTGGTGAGGTACACAGCACTTTTTCTAGGATGAGTTCATGAACTTAATTGTCAAACCTTTTTATGCCAGTGACAGTCAAACTGAGAATCAAATCTAGGACATAATTCCCTTGAAAGTAGCATCATAGAAGATGAAATATCTTAGAGTATGTTTAACTAAGTACGCAAGGATCTCTATAGAGTCAACCATGAAATGCTGATATAAGGACTTGCAGAGGACATTAACAGATAGAGGAACAGACTGTGATTATAGCTTGAAAAAATGAACATTGTTAAAATGTCTATACTACCCAAAGGGATCTATAGAGTAAGTGCAATCCCCATTGAAATACCATCAGGATATTTTACAGATTTTGGAAATATAGTTCTAGCTTTGTATGGAATCAGAAAAAAAATTCCAAATAGCCAATGAAATCCTGTGAAATAAGAACAAATGTGAAGGCATCACTATCAGACTTCAGATTATCATGATCTAAACAGCATAGTATTGGCATAAAGATAGAGACATGGATCTGTGGAGCAGAACAGAGAACCTAGAGAGCCTCATATCACCATCTAATCTTTGACAAAGCAAACAAAAGCATATACTGGGGAAAAGAATCCCTACAGAGTAGATTGTCCTGGGAGAACTGGTTAGGCACATGTATAAGACTAAAATAGGTTCTGTATCTCTCAACCACTCACAAACATCAACTCATGATGGATAAAAGATTTCAACCTAAGACATGAAACTATAAAAACTCTAGAAGAAAGTGTGAAAAACTCTTAATTATATAAGCCTAGAAAAAGAATTTATGAAGAGGACCCCATTCACAGTTACAGCAACAGCAAAAATAAATGAATGGGACTTGATCTAGTTAAAACGTTTCTGTTCAGCTAAGAACATAATCAACAAAGCTACACGAAAACCTACAGAACAGAAGACAAAATTTGCTTGCTACACATTATCAAAGGGCTAATAACCAGAATCTACACAGAACTCAAGAAAATCAACAAGAAAAAAATCACAGTCAAACAACCCCATTAAAAACTGGGAAAAGACATGAACAGAAATTTTTCTTATGATGATAGACTAATGGCCAACAAACACATGAAAAATGCTCATCATCCCTAATCATCTCAGACGTGCAAATCAAAACCACATTGAGATATCCCTTAACCTCAGTGAGAATGGCTCACGTCATAAGATTCTAAAGCAACAAATGCTGGTGTGGATGTGGAGAGGAAGGAACACTCATACATTGTTGGTGGGACTGCAAACTTGTACAACCTCTATAAAGTAGGGTGGAGATTCCTCAAAGAAATAAAAATAGGCTTATCATTTGATCCTGGAATCCCACTAGGTATTTATTCAAAAGAAACAAAGACATTTCATCATATAGACGTTTGTACTTGAATATTCAGTAGCATAACTCACAATCACAAAGATGTGGAAACAACCCAAGTGCCCTTCAATACATAAATGAATTAATAAATCATGACGTATACTATGGAATATTACTCAGTCATAAAAAGATGGAGATCTTACATCTTTATCAATAAACTGGTGGAACTGGAGACCATTGTCCTAAGTGAAGTATCAGAAGAATGGAAAACCAAACACACGTCTTCAGTGTTAAACTGGGATTGGTAGATTAACACCTACAAGAGCACATGAAAGAGAAACCCATTGAAATTCAAGTGGGGGAAGACAATGGGTAAGTTTCCACCCTGCAGGTACATTGCATGGGTATATTGTACTTTATCTGGGTGAAGAACACATCTATAACTCAGACTTGAACCCCACAAAAGCCAACTATGTAATCCAAATCCATGTACCCTCATTTTAATCTGGAAAAAAATACTACCATTAAAGGGCCACCCTCCTGCTTGAGAGAGAAGCCCTGTCCTACTGTGGAGTAGGATCTGTTGTCTGTCTCTGCCTCAACTTTCCTGCAGCTACTTGGTTTGCTTTCAAATTTTTTCCCACATGGAGCTGAGAACTCACTCAGCAAGTGCAGAGTTCTGTCCTCCCTTCACTGGACACTGCCGGTGTCAGAACCAATTACAAATGTGCTTTGGTTCTCAAGGCAATAGGCTCCTCTTTTCTCCTCTAATTGTCATTTCCCCAAATCTGAGCAAGGTCACGAGTAGTTGTGTTGATTAATGTTTTGATGAGAGAGATTTTTCTGCCCAATCACTTTAATAGTCTTTGTTCCCTCAACACAGAATTTCTTTGAAAGCTACTCTGCATATTGAATATCATTCGTTAATAGTTTGAGTCACTCACAATAGGTTTAAAATATTATTTATTCAATTTTCCTATATATGAGCATGTGTTTGCCTTATCTTATGATTTTTAAATTATTTGAATAAAACAGAAAAATTTTAAATCCATGCTGTAATGTTCTTTAAAATTCACCCAAAACAAACATAAACATCAGAAATACTGAAATTACATGCTTGTTATATGTATCAGTCTGGATAGGATAAGTTGTATTGCAATAATGAATAGCCTAAAAATTCAGTGGCTTAAAAAAGGTTTATTTTTTGCCCATACTACAAGGTATTTTGGGTCACTTTGGGGACTCTACACATTGTAGACACCCAAGTGATTAATGGAGTTTCCATCTTGACCTTGGTTAGGAAAATTACAACCCAGAGATAAGAAATAAGAAAATATGGTGTGGTATATAGTAAGAAGTATATTTGGTCTTTATCTCCAGTTCCTGGTAGAGATTTCCTAAAACCCTTGGAATTTCCTGAGTGCTAGGAGCATCTTTTGTTATTCAAAATATGCCCTTTTCAAATTGCACCAGAGTTTACACTAATGAGGTGAGTCAGGCACAGCCTAGATAGCCTCAGGTCACCAAAAAGGCCAAGATTAGAGCCGTTGGCTTTTTCACTCCTACCATTGACCTTGAAGAAGGGGACTAGGTGGTGGGATTCGAGTTTGCCATCTATAAAAATATTTGAATGGTAGGATGGGAAGAGCTTCTGGGTTGGTGAACATACCAAGGTTCCGGGAGGGTGGCCTGCCTGGAGAGAGCTCAGAAGCTCTGCACCCGGCCCCCATACCCAGCCCTATGCACCTCTTCTCTTTCACTGTTCCCGAGTTGTGACTTTTTCCTAAACCAGTAAATGAAGGAAAATTGTTTGCCTGAATTTTGTGGGCCGTTTTAGCAAAATCATTGAGCCTGAAGAGGGACCTTCAGTTCATAGCTGGTTGAACAGAAATACGAATGTCCCGGCACTGGCAGCTGAGATCTGAAGGCTGAAGGGACAGAAGTCTTGTGGGACTGAGCCCTTAAGCTGTGGCGTCTGTGTGAAGTCTGCAAAGTGAGAGTCCAAAGTGAACTGAACTGTAGGACACCCAGCTGCTGTTGGAGAATTAAGGAACTGGTGGTTGTTACAGAGAACACCCCGCAGGGTAAACCATGAGCTGGCTCATAATTTGTATGGAAGTGTGCTAAGCCATTTCTCACCACTTTCTGTTTGCCAAGCCAGATTCTGTGGCCATTATCTCAGTGCAGCAGAGAGAGATGAACAATACACTTTGCAGGGAGGGCACCCCGTGTTTCTTGATGCAGTCTGCCATAGCATGTAAAATATTTTTAAAATACAGAAAATAGCACTTAACGTCTCTTGTTGGATAGAAGCCGTAGAGTGATTACAGGAACAAGCATCCTTAATAAGATGCTTTTCTCTGTAGCCTTTATTACATGGCAATTCTGCAGCAGTGCAGAGGCTGCGGCTGGTGGGCAGATGGCTGCTTCCCAGCGGTGCTCCCTTTCTCCACCTCAACTATCCCTGTTGGCACCTCAGGCTTTCCCATGGCCTGGTGTGATTACGATTTGGCTAAGTGCAGGCAGCCCCCTCGCAGTCTTTGGTGCTGAGTTACTTTATCCCCTGATGCCAGCCCCTCTGGCAAGGGCCACTGCCAGGCAGTTTTCTGCCTATCCTATAGTAAGACCAACGGCAATTTGGAAGCAAAATCCCCAAGTCTTCCCTCTGCAGGAGAAAGCTGCCCACCCGCTGAAGAGTGCCTTTAAGATGGGATCTTCTCAGAGGCCCAGGTGGGGATGGAGGCCAGAGGAACCCCGCGGCTGTGGTGTTGGCCTCCCTCGCTCACCTCAGTCCCTCTCGGGGCCTTGGGGAACTTGGGTGGACTCATCCAGCTAGTTCATGCTGCTTCCTTGTTTTGCTCTTCTACCAGCCACCTCTTGGGACCAGACAGGAGCAGCCTTTTTTTTTTCTCCTAAATTATATTTTTAAATGTTAGAGCAGCAAATTTAAGGCCTCTATGTCTTGGACAGAAAGAAAATCTCTAAGTTACAGTAAAACAGATAGCATGGGTCTTCCAGCTCTGTGGGAGACACCTGATGGGGGCAGAAAAAGAAAAACGTTGCTTCTCAGCAAGGCCTGGCCCTCAAGCCTTTGTGCTTTTGTCAAATCCTGTGAATGTCAACTGCTGAATATTGCCTCATTCTTCCTTCTTAACACTTACTGTAATAAATACTAATCTCCTCCTAGACACACAGAACTTTGAGGCTATGGGCTGACTAGTGTAAAAGGTCAGGATGAAAGAAAGGCAAAAAGGACAACTCTTAAAAGGATTTCGAAAGTATTATTCTAATTACATTTATTTCTCTTGCTTTATACATGTTTTAAAAAATACAAATTACTTTTAGAAAGCAAATATCTGTGTATTTACATGCATGTATAGTGTTATAAACTCTAAGAAGGTGACATGTTTTTTATTATTCATTTTAAGTCTAACATAGAAACTAGTCTACTTTCCATGTGCATGTGTGTGTAAACTGTATGTAAACTCAGGTACCTAAACTAATACAAATAACCAGTATTTATGACAAAATCAGCCTGCACAAATTTGCATTTCTGTCCACTATTCAAAAGTAAAAGGTATTCATTTTCCCAAACGCAGGTCTAAGCAATGAGAATGAATGAACGAGCATGACTTGATTATGTCTGGGCCCAATCATGGGATAAGTATAGGTTTGTTCAGAAGAGAGAATTTGAAAACGATTCAAGTAAAATGTTAAGCAACAAGCAGGAAATGAATTGGGCAAAGCCCGAGATGTTAATTGATGCAGTTGAAGCTTAGCACTACAGCCAAGGCAAATGTTAGAGCAAAAAACTGAGCAAGAGCCAGTAGTTCAACTCCAAAACCAGAGATGAAAACTTAATTCATATCAAAACAAAGACTCTTGGCTCTCCACTTCCCTGCCAGAAACATCCATGCATGATCTGTTGTAATACAATTTTTCTAAAGCTCTCTGTAAGCTCCCTGGCATGAGAATTGAGCCAGAACTGGGTTTTATGGATTGAAAAGGATTATTTCCTTATCATATGGGAAATTCTCCAGTAGTCTCTATTCAATTTGCTTTGAAGATAGGTTTGTTTCACTACTTTTTATGTACGTTTCTTTCCAGAGCACCTTTTCCTTATTACTCTGAATCAGATCATTATCACTTTATTAATTCTGTTGAGTCATTTTTGTGTGTGTGTACTCAAAGTGCACGAATTGAAGGAATATTCACTGCATGATTAAAAAACATGCACATACCCAAACCAAACTCACCTGTTAGTGCAGAGCTACTTCCACATAAATACAAGATTTATAAGCAAACTTATAGTAAATGGGATTTTAACCTTAGTGTAACCCTAATATTATAAATAGATTGTGTCCCAAACAATTTCCAGTCAGTACTTTTTTTTAGCTACATAGAAAAAAAATGCACAGACTCACAGAAAGTTACAGACAGTGGATAGCTTCCTAGACAGGAAACAAGAAGTTCATTTATAGAATGCTAGACCTGAAAGCTCTTTGAAGCTAATTTAGTCTTCTCTCCTCACATATAAAAAAAGAATGAGACAACATATAATACAATATAATAAGTGGACCAAGTGAACACAGCAAGTACGGGCCTGGCTACGTCTGGGGCTGGGGTCTAGGGTGCTGGCCCCTGGCCTGCTTTTTACTGTGGACTCTGACTGTCAGCCCGTTCTTAACTCATGCAATAGTTAGAACCTATTTAAAAACCCAACTAAAAGGTTTTTTTAAATCATGGGCCCAAATTTCTGCAATAGCATCACAGATTACCCTTGAAATTCCAGTGTCTTGGTGCAATAAAAGTTTATTTTTTTCTCTTGTTATGTGTTGGTTGACAGGGATACTGCCCTCTGCGGTCATTTGGGAACCCAAGGCGGGTAAAGTCCATCATCTGATAGGTGCACTATCAGAAACTTGTGGCCTTTATGGCTGATGTGGGACTTACCATTCCACAGGGGAAAAAAGTAGAAGTTGCTTGAGATAAAAATAATAACAAACACGTTTTAAAAACTCTTCTTGAAAGGCTAGTGCTTGAATCAAAACAGATTATCTTGAGAAGGTGCTCATATATTTTGACTGTGAAAGAGCCTCTGGAAGCGATGTCTGGGTATTTCCAAAGGAGGATTTAACGAGCCGGGCCTGGTTCTTCTCCTGGATGAGAAGGGGCAGTAACATGATGCTGTGCTTATCAGACTGAACTCGAAGTGTGTTTTGACTCACAAGAAGAAGGGGTACATTCAGTAGACATTTCACATGTGTCTTTTAATTTTACAGCCCCATTAGGGAGCTAAGAGAGCTGTTATCATTTCAACTTTATGGATGATGGGAGAAAGTGCAAAGAAATTTGTATTAAAAATATTAATTGAACCATTGTCAGGCTGTGAGGGTAGAGCTGTGGACAAGGCAGGGTGCCTGCCCTTGTGTCTGTCCCTGGACACAGGCTAGACGAGGCAGAGCCAAAACTGGACTCGTGATTTCCTAATTTCTGGTCAACAGCTCTCAAGTCCATAATATATTGTTCCAGCTGGAATGCCAAGGTCATGTGTGATGAACGATCCTGACTATGGAATCCTTTATCTTTGAGTGTAGATAAAATCCAACATTCCTCAATCTTGCATTGGGGTTTAGTCGGCTGAGACCAAGATACACCCTTGTCCTCCTCTTCCTCCTCCTCTCCCTCCTCCTCTCCCTCCCACACCTCATCTTCTCTTGGGCCAGCTCTGTATCTGTATGAATCTATTGAGACACAAATGGGAACTTCGGTGCTTAGTGAAGGAGGGATGAGTTTAGTCGAGAATAGTAGAAAATGGAGGAGATATCATGGCAACTATTTCCCTTCAAATTCCACAGATTAGATTTGAGATACCACGATCATGGGTGTTTGAAACTAATTTCTATGAGTGGCTTGGCATTGTCCTGGGAAGAAGTACAGGCTAGGAGTTAACAGAACTACTCAGGAGAGACTTTGTGAGGCTCAAAAGTGGGGGCAGAGACTTGAGAACAGATGAGGTGGCCTAGCTTTGCACAGAGCCCTGTGGACGAGGGCACATTAAAACATGGATTTTGGGAACATTCAGACCCTGCCCGTTTGGCATGGGCAATGGCATTTTCATGGTGTATGGTGATGAAAACAAAAATTTTCCAAGTGGCTTCATGTGTCAGAGATGAGGATATTAAAGTGAGAAGAAGGGATAACAGGAAGTTGCCATGTCCAGCTGGGTTGTGACCCATGGCATGCATTTGTGGTACTTGTTTGAGCTCTCAAAGAAATAAATGGAGACTATTTCTGTGCAGGAGAGGGGTGGTCCTCAGACCTTGTACCTCACATGTGGGAGCTATGGAACCCATAGATATTATGTTCTTACTAGCACATAGACTCTCTTCTGAAAAAAAAAAAATCAGCCAAATCCAATCTATTTTAATCCTTAAATCAGTACCCATCTATGGAAGGGGTTGTTCTTTTTACTATAAAAAAAGTTCCTGTACTGTAGAACAAAATGCTTGAGATAGTTTTAGACAATGTATCTCTCTCAAAGAGGGTTTCAGAGCAATTTCTGAAATGTTTGTGCAGAAGGTTGAGCTGGGGGAGGGTAGGGCCCATGGGAAGCTCTCCAGCTTTTTCTGAGAACCCAGAAGGGTGTTAAGAGCACATTGCACACGTTCTGGTCCTGGCTTCATTCTTCATTGCTTAATAGTTTAAAGATGAGAAGTTTCCTTTCGTACCTTGCCTGGTCTGCCATTAAATGTGGCTATGGCAGTGTACACAGAGGTGAAATGCTGTCAGATGGACGTATGGTTGCCGCCTGGTTACAGAGGCACGACTGGTGCCTTCTCTCATCATGCAGGTACTCAGGGAAGTATTTCTTGTCTAAGCATCAAGAAGCCTGCTTTTCCCTTTTATGCAAACTGTCACCGTAACTTTCCTTAATTTACGTGTAGAAGTTGAATATTTTATAACAAATGCCTCAAACATAAGCCTCATAAATTATTTCACAAGGCTATTATCTCATAACTCAATAAGAATCATTTATTTTCTTATTCAGTAAGTACGACTGAAAATAATTTTGCTATCAGAAGTGACAAAATTTTTCCTAACGGACTTGCTATTTTCCCCAAAATGCCTTCATTGTTTTTGTTTCTTGCCTGTCTTTCCACTTACTCTCGTGTGGACTATGTCTTTCAAATAGCATCTGCTTTCTACTGACAGAGCTCTTTAAACCTGAATATGCTCAGCAAGAGACGGAGGGCAGGTTAGCTTGCTAGCTGGCTGGAACCAAAACTAAGTGACCCAGTAGAAATTGAGAAATTATCCCATTTCATGTGTGCTGTAGTCTTATTTTTTCAATTCAATCCTAGAAAATATCTATAGTTTCTCATTTTAACTCCTTTTACATATGATGAGACTAATACATGCTTTTTGGAAAAATTATAAAAGTTTAAAAGGAGCCAGGTGTGGTGGATCACGCCTGTAACCCCAGCACGTGGGAGGGAGGTTGAGGCAGGTGGACTGCCTGAGATCACAGGTTCAAAACCAGCCTGAGTCAGAGCAAGACCCCATCTCTAAAATAGCCAGGCGTTGTGGTTGGGCACCTGTATTCTCAGCTACTTGGGAGGCTCAGGGAAGAGAATCTCTTGAGCCCAAGAGTTTGAGGTTGCTGTGAGCTATAACACCAGAGCACTCTACTGAGGGTGACAAAGTGAGAGTCTATCTCAAAAAAAAAAAAAATGTTTAAAAGGAGATTGAATCAGCATCAATTCTACAAATCATAGCCAGGTTTTTTGGTGTATTTCTACTTGGTCATTCTCCACGGATGTAGGTAGGCCTCTCTCTTTCCTCCCCAACACACACACCTCTTTCCCCGTAGGCCTCTCCCCCCCCCAGCCCCCACCTCTTTCCCTTTTTCTGTTTATGTCTTTATTTCTTTTGGTTACTGAGAATTGAGGAAGCAGCAGACTAGCCCGTTTTGGATCATGTATCTCCTCCTTCCCCTGCAAAGCTGTGTTATGTATAGAAGAGAGAGAAAAGGAACTCCGGTTCACAGGGCCTGACTTTTAGTCCCCCCTTCTCACTGCGGCTCCCAGTGAAGTTAGGGGGATCTCTGCACTCCCGAGGACTGTAACTCCAGGTAGAGTTCAATGTCTGGCATCCGAAAGAAGAAAAGTACAAATGCGAGATGACCTTTCCTGAGCACACGGTTCACTAGGAAAGGCACTGCTTTTTCTTACTTTTGCTAATGTTCCTCTAAGGTGGAGAATATAATTAAACTATGCTATCGCTATGGAGATTTGGAGGCAGAAATTTAGTCCTCATCTCCCGGGACATAATGAGGACCCCAGGATGTATTTTCAGGATCCTAGTCTTTTTTCTCCCCATGAGGACACTTGGCTTTCTCTGCTACTTTTGTGACTGAGGCTGAAGACAGCCCCTCACTGAGCGTGTACTTGGCACTGCTGCTGCCGGGACACTTTGCTCTTCATGCCTGACTTTATCTTCACAACACACCACGAGGTAAATTCACTGTGTTTCTGTTTTAGAGAAGAAAACTGAGGCTTAGAGAGGCTTAGAGAGATTAACTCGATTAATCTGCCTAGAAACAGAGCCAGGTGGGTTGGGGTGTCATACCTATGTTTCCCCATTAGATCTGCCTTGTCTAATTACACACCTGGAGTGCAATGGCATTGGCTACAAAATAAAGCCCACCTGCCTGCTCCTTGTCCTGGGTGAGCCTTGTGACCTGTGCTTAGCGGAGTGCCAGAGCATGACCTGGCCCCAGGAATTGTTTACTGCACACAGGAATGGATAGCGTATGTGGATATGTTTGGTACACCATGAAGAGGGAAGCCCATGTTCATACTGTGTAGTTTAAAGCAATTGGGGAAAAGAAGTGTAGAAGGTCATTAGCCCCATCTTTATTCTTTCCATGTGGACCCTTACGGATGGGGAGAGGGGCAGAAAAGAGGAAGTGTGCCCATGGAGGCAGTCTGCCGGCTACAGCTGTCATCAAAGAGTTGTTAAAAGAAATTTAAAGGAGTCCAACAAACATGATTGAGTCATCAGAAAACACAAATCCATTAGGGGGAAATTGTCTGACTTTGAAAATCAATAAAGAGAAAGTGGACCAATCTTTTAACTACATGGGCGGATCAACTTATTTATTTACTTTTATTTATTCCCTTCTTATTTCCCTGTTACATCTCAAGACACTCATCTAGATCTCCCAACTGTCTCCAAATCTACTCCAGAGAGACCCTTCCCTCACCCAGGTCCCTTTCCCCATCTCCCGCTTGCATCCCTGCAGACGTTACTTTATTACACTAAAGCTTGCTCTCCCAGACGCTTTTGTTTCTCCAAATACTGCCATTTCCAGGATCTTCCAAAAGGTTCCCCTGTTCAACGCATATCTTTTTGTTTTTGTCTATTTCTCTGTGAATTGCATCCAAAATAAATTCCAGAATATAATTTCATTTGATTTAATTGTTGCCTTTTTGTTTACCCTTGAAGTCTCAGTGGCTGATTCGAGTCACACCAGCATCCACTGTGTCTCCTGTACAATTGGCAGCTCGGTGATCCATCACAGCACTGCCTGGTGACGGCCTTGAGATGTGAACTGAGGAAATACTAGAACTGGCCTATTGCAGCCCCACCTTCTGTGAGTTCCTGCAGTAAAGACAGAGAGGGTGGAGGAAGCTCCTCCCCAGGAGTAATGGCAGCTACAGAGCAGGGAATGTCCCCCCAAATTAAAGATTTGAGGCAAACATCGCCTAATCCTGAAATCTAGAACACCTACCAAGGACTGGTCAGAATGAAGCAGATCACTGGTTTGTTTTGTTCCAGTCTGTGTATTTGAAGACTAAGATTTTTTTCCACAGCTTTTACACATTTTGTGCTATAGGAAGAAAGAACATGTGAGACCATCATGTCTGGATGACTAAGAGTGGGTTTCCTTTTACTCTTTCCGTAAAATGAGGATTTGAATTCTGTTAAAATCCTGAAAAGTGGCTGATTGTTCTTTTTAGCTTGACCTAAAGACAAGATCAAGTGATAAGATCAGGCTGTTTATATATTTTAATAAAAATATTTTTTGCTGATTAATATTTTATTTTACAAAAATATGAAATAGTTTAACGTTCTTCAACATAAATCTTATAAAGTAAACGTTCTTGTTCTGCTAAAGAGAAGAAAGTACACAGCTGTCTTATCTGTAAACAGACAAACATATTTGGGGGTGTTTAGTGAGTGGTTTCCAACCTTTTTGGTTTCAGGGACTGGTATCAGGGAAGACGACTTTTCTACGGACCAGGGAGGGTGGATGGTTTCAGGATGATTCAAGGGCATTGGATGTATTGTGTACTTTTCTATATTATTACATGTAATGTATAATGGCATAATTATACAACTCATCAAAGGCAGCTTCAGTGGGGACCCTGAACTTGTTTTCCTACAACTAGATGGTCCCAGTGCTCACATCACCACCTCAGCTCAAATCATCAGGCAGTAGGTTCTCACAAGGACCACTACCTACATCCCTCGCATACCCAAATGACAGTGGGGTTCTCACTCCTCTGAGTATCTAACACCCCTGCTGATTGGACAAGAGGCGGAGCTCAGAGTGACGGGGAACGGCTATAAATGCAAATGAAGCTTTGCTCGCCTGCCCACTGCTCACCTCCGGGTGGTCAGCCTAGTTCATAAGAGGCCCCAGACCAGTAAGGCATTGGCACCAGGTTGGGGACCACAGTTTTTATGCATATACTTTTGATCTGGAGTCACATGCTCTACCACTGAGCTCTACTCTCTCCGCTGCACATATGGTTTTGGCTTTCCTTGTGTGTGGGTATGTGTAAAATCTAGAAAATAAATATACTTTCCCTAATTTTTGTTTTATGAAACCAAAGGACAGTTCATTGCCATTGTTACTAATGTTACTGGCATGTTTAATCATTTTGGAAAAAATGCTTACAAATTAGAGATTTTTCTTATAGTGTTTTTTAATGGGTTTATTGCCAATTATTTGTTGTGCCCACAACTTCCTCTTATTACTAAATATATTCTCTAACAGCCACACTACTATGAATAGTGGGACTGTTCATCAAGCATGTTAACTTGACTCAGTCCCTGTGACGACGCCCAGGGCAGAATGAACTGAAGAGTAAGATGGAAGGTGTGTGACCACTGGTGTGGTCAGGATCATGAATGAAGGTTATTCATTAATACAGCTTCTTTATTGTCCTGACTCTCTCAGTTTCCTGATTGTCACTGTTTCATGAAGAAAATCTGATGGAGCCATTTTTCAACCCAGTATCTGAGAGAAAGCATTTTTTAGGTGGAGATCCAGGAGCTGTTGATGTCGCATGATATGTGATTGTGCTGGTAGTGGCAGCTTGTTAAGTTCTCTCTTGCTGAAGCCTCAGGTACAAACAGGTCCTATAACACTCCTGCCTGGGAGTTCTCACCTGTCCTGAGAAAGGTGGTTTAGGGGAAAGGGTCGGGTATATCTGGACCTGAGTTATGACGCTCTCCTATCTCTAACTCTGGGAATGGAAGCAAGTCTTTGAATCCTTATATGTCTTCATCTTTGTTTCTTATCTGTGAAACAGAGGTAATAAAATCTGTTTCATGTGGTTGTAAAGCACCTCACAACAGGGTTATGTAACCATTCAAAATATATTCATTCCCTTCCTCTTCTTAAAAAAAGGTCTGTGAAGTAGTGGTAGAAACTCACCCTTTCTGAAGTGGTCTAACAATGGTGTTTGGTAGAAGCTCCAAATTCCTTCTATTGCTCTTATCATATAGCACCGAAGATTCTCCATAAACCCAGCCCAGGACCATGGGCATCCTGCAATTTCCCTGTGGATGTAAACTCTGAAGGTGTCTCTCTGGGCTCACTGTCTGTTGTCCTCACCAGCTGTGTGACCTTCATGAGTCACTGCATCTTCCTGTGTCCCTGGTCTCTCATCTAGAAATAAGTGTATTAATAGAATCTACCTACAGGTCATCGACAGAGTTCACTGAGTCAAGTCACAAAAAGTGTCTACAACAGAGCCTTCGCAGCGCACATAGTGAGTTCAAAAAATGTCGCTTTCTATTATCAACACAATGGATTTAAGGGTTTAAATTTTGCAATAAAAACACATCCATTATTTATTACTATAAAGATCAATAAGAAAAATGCAGACAAACCCAATAGGAAAGTGAGCAAAAGACTTGAATAAGTATTTAACAAAATAGGATATCTGGAATTCTAATAAGTGTGAGAGAAGGCCCTGACTTGTATTAATCATCAGAGAAATGAATGCTGTAAAGTGGTTCTGCCAGCAGCAACCACACAGCTATCCTGCTGGTGGGAGCCTCCACTGTGGCAACGCACGCTGGGAAACTCTGCTGATGTTTATGGATGTGCCATGTTCTCTAACCTGGCAGCTTTACTCCTAGAGAGACCCCTGTTGTTCAGGTGACCCTGAAAGAATAAGAATGTCTGTAGTGGCATTTGTGATAAACTTGCACTGAAAACATCCCAAATGCCCCTGAATAGAAGATTGAACACAAGAATTGTGTTATATTCCTATAAGGGAATATAATATAGCAATGAGAATAAATAAAGAAATGCAAAATCATTGCCAATTAGTAATGTTGTACTTATAGGACTGGACATATAAAAGCACGCATGGCCAAGTTACATATAGTTTAGTCGAGGCAAAACTAATCTACCACCATAGAAATAAGGCCAGGGGGTTCCCTGGCTGGAGAGCCAGGAGGAGGAGGTGTCTGGGTCTTCTAGGATGCTGGCAGTGTCCTCTTCCTTGATCTCTCAGTTACGAGGGTGAGTTTACTTTCTAAAACCTCATCAGGCTATTCACTTAGAATTCGCATGTTTTGGCTGCATGTTGTACTTCACTATGAAATTCAAAGATGGATTGAGTTCCAGAGAATCTTATACATGTCTATTAAAGATCATCCATTTTTCCCCCTAAACAATGCATGGATTTCATTGCTCCATGTTACGGGAGTTCTGACAGAAGCTAGACCTAGAAAGCACATCTCATTCCGAAAGTGGGAGGAGATCAAACCATAGGCAGTGGTTCTGAGCAACAGCCGCCAGTTTGGACAGGGGCTTGAGGCAGCTTTGGATCTAAGGAATCACACTGATTTTTTACTCCTTGAAGCCTGCTGAGAGGACATCTCCATCCTTGACTCTGGCGAGCTTAGCCATTTCTCACCTCCACATTCAGCAACTACTGTCCAGACTCCACCAGGGAAGTTCTTGCCAGATTTGTGCTGCTTCCCAAGCAGGTGGGCAGCTGTCCAGCATCCTCCTCTCCATGTCAGGATGGCCAGAGAGACACCATTCATGCCAGGTCCTGCTGGTTTTCTGGAGAAAGTAGCTCAGAGTAGGACGTACCTTGTGCAGGGTTGCCTGGGGTTCAGGTGAGAAGCTCTTGCTAGACAGGGAAACTCAATGGGACATTTACGGCAGGGACTGTTGTTTCATAGAAGACCTTCACGTTCTCAGCTGCCTCCTGGCCCTTGGTCTTTCTTCTGTTTCATCCCTTGTTAGATTTAAACCAATTTAAAACATCATTCTGATAAAAATAGTGATTTCAAGTATGCCAAAATAATTTAGTGGTGACTTTTTGAGCATTTGGGCCCACACTATACTCTTCCTTACTGTGACAAAGGCAGCTCTGTGCAGACCACATCATAGTCACCCCCCCCCCCCAGCCTGGCAAAGAAAACCTCGTAAGGACGAGGTGAGGGCTGCAGGCACTACGGGCACCTTACTGTGTGTGACACCAGAGTGGACCACTGCTCACACCTCTCTTCTCTATAGGATGAAATGATTCTCAACATTAACCTTAAAATGAAATAAATAATAGTAATAGCCAGAAAAGAAATAGATAGTAAAGATTTTATTTTGCTGAGGCTCCTATTCATGCCAAGAAAAACAATTACAGTAAGAAAAATATAACAATATTCGATGTCTGCAAAAGATCCAATTTAGGCAAACATTTTATTTCCTTGATTCATCAACAATTAAAAACAAATTTCAAAGTGGAAGATAATTAAATTCAGTAAAATTTTTCATGCACAAACTTAAATTTATAAAATGTATACATTTAAAAAAATAAGAATGTTGCAGCTAGCACACTGTTTTTAAATTCTAGACATACATAAAAACTCTGAATGGTTACTAAGATGGCAGAATTGAAATAGTGAAAGTTCTGTTTTCTTTGTTTTCACAATCATTGTTCTATCATTTAAATTATGACATAATATTAAACACAGGAATATGTTGTTCTCCAAGGGTTGGAGAAGTAAACTGCATCTGAAATAATGTGGAAGCTTCCTGACCATTAGAAACATACTCTCCAAATAAACTTGTACAATTGAATCTTCTTACATTGGGGACTGACTGTATAAATAAGATTCCCCCAAATTAGCTTCCTATTGAATATAATATTTATTGAAAAACAAGTAATAAAAATATGCTAACTTCAAACATACATAGATATTATTAAAACTCAATTAGTCAACAACAAAAAAAATAAGCAATAAGCAACCTGATTAAAAATATGTGATGAACTTGCATAAATATTTCTTTAAAGAAGGTGCACAAATGGCCAAGAAGTACATATAAAATGCCCAACATCCTTAATCATTAGGGAAAAGCAAATAAAAACCACAATAAGATATCACCTCACATGCAGGTATTACCAAAAACAGAAAATAACAAGTGCTGATGAGGATGTGGAAAAATCAGAATCCTTGGCTGAGTTTAGTAGATCATGCCTGTAATCCTAGCATTCTGGGAGGCCCTAGGAGGGTGGATTGCTTGAACTCAAGAGTTTGAGACCAGTCTGAGCCAGAGCAAGACCCCGTCTCTACTAAAAATAGAAAATAACTAGCCATTCTTAGTGGCACATGCCTGTAGGTCCAGCCACTTGGGAGTCTGAGACAAGAGGATTGTTAAGACTCATCTTATAAGGGTATACATGAATCTTTCGAAATGTAGAATATAAATGTCTTAACACAACAACTAAGAAAATGACATTAAGGCTATGTTAACCAGTTTGATGAAAATATTTCAAATTATATTTGAAAATAGTACACTGTACCCCATGACAGTATTAATGTACACAGCTCTGATTTAATTAAAAAAAAAAAAGAAGAGTTATGATGCCATGGCATTCTTCAGAGTGAGACTCTGTCTCCAAAAGAAAGAGAGAAAGGAAGGAAGGAAAGAAGGAAGGAAGGAAGGAAGGAAGGAAGGAAGGAAGGAAGGAAGAAAGAAAGAAAGAAAGAAAGAAAGATTGGAACCCTGTGTATCATAGGTGCTGGAAATGAAAAATTGTGCAGCCACTATAGAAACAAACAGTAGGGTGGTTCCTCCAAAGATTAGAAATAGGATCGCTGTATAATCCAGCTCTTCCACTTTGGGGTATGTATTCAAACGAATTGAAAGCCATGACTTGAAGAGATTGTTATGCACCCATGTCCATAGTAGCATTATTTACAATACCCAAAATGTGGAAACAGTCCAAGTGTGCATCCACAGGTGAACAGATAAACAAAATGTGGGCCGTACGAGGGCTGTCCGGAAAGTGTCCAGTCATGCATGTACCTATTTTTCATATTACCTGGCTGGGTAACCAATATCTCTCGGGTTTAGTTCATCATGGATCATCTTTTCTTTTAGGTAACACTTATTTCCTGTGGAAATTAGGTTATTCAGAAAATTCTTTGAGGAATGCTCTGTTGACTTATTATGACATTCATCCTGCAGACCAGTCAACATGGATCTGCTGAGTGACAGGAGGGAGGATGGGCCAGGACGCTGCAGCCCGAACCCTCTGCTGCCCCTACTCCCTCTCCCAGGAGGGGAACATAAGTGTTGGGATTTAAGAAAGCTCAATGAAAAGAAAATTAAGGACTATATGTATATTATTTAGCTTTACTGTAATAACCAAGTGAAAAATACTGATCGTGGTGATATTTGTTTCTCACTCACATTGCCTATCACATCAGGAGTTTGTTTCACTGTCTTCTCACTTTGAGATCCAGACAAATTGTTCTCATGGCAAAGGGAAAATGTCAAAAGGCTGGTGGAAAATCTCTGACCATTTGCCTGTTACAGTAGATATCAGTTCAGGTCATATTCCATTAGCCAAAATGTATCGCATGGACTTGCCTGTTTCTGGGATTGACTTTGTGTTTGTCGTCTGTGTACAAAGTGGTGGTAACAAGTGACCCCCCAAGCCCCTCTCATGTTGCACCTTGGTTACCCTGGGCTGGCCGAAGTCTCTCACAGCCATCCCTCCTCTCATTTTCCTGATCACACTGCAGAGGCGGCTGTCGTGCTGGCATTCTCATGGCAAACTTACCATGGCAGACAGAAAAGATTAAGATGATGGGGAGAAACTCTGGATGCCTCTTGGCCAAAGTACATGATATGGAGAATCCGGCACAGTAGGGAAGGAATGTTTTTGCTTCCACAGAGAGAGGGCACTGTCAGTTCTACAGCAGTGGTGGAGGTGTACCGTCTTACAAACAAGAGGAAGAGCTAGCAATTGGGACAGTAATTATCTGGGAATAGTTTCCATTGAATGTGGCAGAATATCTAAATGATAATACTTTGAACTGACAGGGGTTTATTTTTCTCATGTAAGAGAAAGTCTGGAGGCAAATGGTTGTTAATGTTAGTTAGTTTCTCAACAATGTCTTCAAGACCCATATTCTTTGTTTTCCCTGTCTTTTCATTACACTGTCCTCGATGTCTTAGTCTTTCACATTTATGCACACTGCCTCTTCATCGCAAGAAGGCTGCACAGCCCCAAGAATCGCATGCACATTTCAGGGAGGAGGAGAGAAAAAGGGATAGTGCTGTCCCACCAATTTCTACTTCAAATTCTTTCCTAGAAGCCTCCCCATTCCCACACCAAAGATGGACACTTTCACCTCATTGGGTAGCAGTGGCTCTTCAATGTTGGCAGAGAGGACAGCAAGGAGAGCTAGATGGATTCTACTAAAGACAAGAAAAAAAGTATGGGACTTGAATGTCACATGGTTATCCAACCAATATCGCCTTTCACAGAGAATGACTGGAAAGGATGGGTGTTTGAGTCTGAGCTTCTTCCATCATTATTTACAATTGGGAACAAAAGGCAAGGTCTGGGTGATTAGCTTTTTATTTGTTATGCACATAATTTCTTTAATAATGCTATTTAATCCTTCAAACAATTCAGTCTAATAGAACTTATGTAGGCCTATTTTGATATTAAGATAATTGTGTTTAGTAATTTGCATCTCCCCTAACAGAGAAAAATGCTGCTCCATGTGAAATCTCAGTGCATGATAGTCTTTAGGAGACAAAAAACTTTTATTTTCATTTGACTTTCTTTTATTTGTAAATGCTTTGTAATTCTTTCAATGGCACGCTTCTATGTTACACAAAACAGAAATAATTGTGTTGCCCAAGGTGTGACATAGACATCAGGACTCATTTCCAATGGCTGAAACACATTCTTATTTCCTGAGCGGGATGTGTTATGAATGTCTCTCCCCAGTTAAACTGTGAACTGCTCGCTGGAGCTGGACTGACTTATAACAGCAGAATATTTCAGAAAAGACTAATGAAGAGAAGATATTTCTGTTATGAGAACTTGTCCTCTGTTTTCTATGAATCCAGAAAGAAAATATCCATGCATTTTGGAAGACACAGAAGGTAGGGGACATGTCCTCCACCTGCTCCTGGTGCCCCCTCCCTGTTTTTGAAATCCCCCAAGCCACTGCTGGTGGTTAGTCAGTAAAGCTGAAAGAACTTGACTGGAGGGTCTTCCTTTTCAGAGGACGAACTGTGGACATCTGCAGGGAGGTCAGTCAAGGAGGGTGAGTGGGTCAGCTATGGCTGCTGCAAGTAAGTACCATGCCAGATGGCTCAAAGAAGAGTTGGTTCCACACGGCTCTGGTGGCTAAGAGTCCAGCATTGAGGAGTCAGCAGGGCTGGCTCCTTCCAAGGCCTCTCTCCTTGGCTTGTGAATGGCTGTCTCCTCCTGGTGTCTTCACATGGTCTTTCCTTTGTGTGTGTCTGTCTGAGTCTCAGTCTCTCCTTTCCGTAAGGATAGCAGTCCTGTTTTATTTATTTTACCTAAATCACCTCTTCAAATGGTCTGTCTCCAAATACAGTCACACTCTGTGATACAGATTTTTTGAGGAACACAATTCAGCCCATAAGAGAGAGGCACATGAGAATAATTTCAGGAGATGTTCGTTTCTGTAGACGCTGCTATCCTAGATCTACTTATTTACTTCTCTACGGTCCAGTAAGTTTCCTTTGTCTATTGTTACTTCCGGGCCCATTTGTACCTCACCTTTGCTAACAGACAGTCCTCCCAGATAGTGACAGTGGTGTCTGCCAGCACAACATCACACACACATACCCCGCGTTTGTCAACTTCCACAGCGCTGACTATTGGCATCAGACACCCAAGGCCAAGGGCACCTTCTGTGAGCTCAGATTAATGGACACCGATTTCTAATTTCTCAGTGAGGCTAATACTAGTTATCTAAATCAAGAGAAGATTCCTACAATCTCACAAGAAAGTTGCTATGTGGGGTTTTGTTTACTTATGTATTTTTCTGATTACATCCTCAGAAGTAGACAAACCACGTCTAATTTAGTGGGTTTTTTTGGTAAGTATCATAAAAATTGCTATTTTGCTTCAAAAAAACAGGCTAAAACCTACAGCATGGAAGTCTGTAATTTTTAAATGCAATAAAATCATATCTATTGCATGAAAAAATAGGAAATCCAGGCCATGAAGTAACCTGTCATGCTCCCAGTTCTTGACGGTTTTCCTGTGCTCTGCCTCCATCAGGCTGGTTTGTGGACCTTTGCTATGATGGAAATCATGGTACCAGGAAGTCTCCAGCAGAAGTTCAAATGCTGTCCTTTTCAGTAGAGAGGCCTTGAGACCCTCCAGGCTTGGTTTACCTATGTGAAGAGATAAAGGGTCTCAACGAGGAAGCAACCCCCAACCTTAGAGACAAGGAGTCAGTTTTGCTCTGCTGACATAAACTGTCGCCTGGCCCTGGGAGTGGGATAGAGCTAAGGGCATTGCCAGCTGCTCTCACACTGAAAGCAAAGCCTGGTATGCACCAGAAAATCCAACTGCCTCACGATTTTGGTTCCAAGCTGTTTTCTACTGTTTGTTTTTGAAAGGCTGCAGCAGGCAGGTGTAGCTCTGGACCTGGCGGTTGGTTGACCTGCATTGGTGGCAGCCACGTGCAGGGGACATGAGGTGGATGTGACAGACTGGAGAGAGAGCAGGACACGGACGCTTTCAGCTTGTTCTGCAGACAGTCTTTTGTTTGTCCACTTAGCTCATTACTGTGCAGGGAGAGGACTAGGTTGCTATGCTAAGTGTGCGCTCAGCTAGCGGCTGAGAAAATCAACAGATTTATTTGAACTTGAAACGCTACTTCTACAGCCAAATATACCAGGCTCTGAAGTGAAGCCTCATCAGGCTGGGAAGAACTGTAATGACCCAAGGGTCTTACTACCCACGGAAGGAAAGCTGTCGGAGGCAGGTCTTACTACCCATGGAAGGAAAGCTGTCGGAGGCAGGTCTTACTACCCACGGAAGGAAAGCTGTCGGAGGCAGGTCTTACTACCCACGGAAGCAAAGCTGTTGGAGGCAGGTCTTATTAACCATGGAAACAAAGCTGTCAGAGGCAGGCCTTTATTTTATCTGTTTCTGATGTACTTGCAGTATTTTGAGAGTCTACAGTGGAGTGGTTTCCAGGCTGGAGAGAGAAGATGTTGCATGGTTTTGCGTGGAGGCTATCCCATTGTGGAGCTGCAGAACTACTTACCATGGGTGAAAGGAGCTGTGGTTATGGGATGACCCTGTAAATATGTGGGCAACCGTACCCTTTCCTGAGGGAGCTGGTCACCTGTTAAAACAACAGCAACAAAAGGATATTCAAGTTTAAGGATTTTTAAGTACTGAAAGCCACACATTTATAAAAGGTTTATATAACAAGGTACACATTGATACTTAGACATAAAAATTAGTTCTATGACAATGGAAAAACTCTAAGCTCATTAGGTAAAGTGGTTTTTAGTTTTGATTCTAGTAAGGGTACAAATTCATCTGATGTTTTTTCTTCCCTAGAACAAAATATTTGAAAAAAATTGAACAGACCTAAATATATGTCTGTGTGTGTCTGTGTGTGTGTGTGTTTTGTAGTTTTGGCCAGGGTGGGGCTTGAACCCACCACCCTGGTACATGGGGCTGGGGCCCTACTCCTTGAACCACAGGTGCCACCCCAGACCTATTTTTTTTTCTTTTTTTTTTTATTGAACGGTAACTATGTACATTAATGCACTTCTAGGGTACAGTGTGGGGTTTTCACATGCAA
>NW_003852466.1:2377749-2379422 GCF_000181295.1 Otolemur garnettii
CCCCCCCAGACCTATTTTTTAAAGGACCAACATAAGGAGAAAATGTCCTAAGCGATAGTTTTACCAAAACCAAAAACATTTGGTTATACATTTGTACTAACTATTCTGTATTGGAAGATAACTCAATATTGAATTAAACCATAATAAAGGGAGTCTTGAAGATGTGTTTCAGGATAAAACAAACATTTTGTTTCCTTGTAATTCTGTTTAATGCAGGGCAAGAACCTAGAAAATTCTAATAGTCACAATGTAACTTTCAATCTTTGAATGGATTCTGAATTTGAATCACTTCACAATTAAGTTGTTTTTGTTTGTTTGTTTGTTTTTAGAGACTGACTCTAGTCTCTCTCTGTCCCCTGGGCTAGAGTACTGTGGCATAGTCATGGTTAGCAGCAACCTCAAACTCCTGGGTTCAAGCAATCCACCTTCCTCAAGTGGCTAGGACTACAATCACCCAGGACAACGCCTCACTAATTTTTCTATTTTTAGTAGAGACAGGTTTCATTCTTGTGCAGGCTGGTCTTGAACTCCTGAGCTCAAGCAGTCCTCCCTCCTTAGATTCCCAGAGTGCTAGAATTATAGGTGTGAGCCACCAGCACCCCTCCCACAATTAAATTTCTAATGATAACAGTGAAAAAAATTTCCATCTCATAATCAATTGCAGGGAGAGTGCACAATTTTGACACGTCCCTAAAAAAAGAAGTGTTGGCATTTGACTATGGACATTTGCATGTTGGGCTTATAGCAGGGCAGGAGTGGTTGGGATACCTGGACATAGAATAAAACTGGTTGCTTTCTCAAGGAGAGTTTTGTAAGCTGTCTTTCCACTGATTGGTTTACCCACCAAAGCTTAGTCTATACTTTACAAACAAAAGAGTCTGACATTAGTCTAAACATTTAAAAAACTAGATCAATTTATATTCTTTCCTTAAAAGAAAAGTCAATAAGTCTCTTATATTCCAGGTTTTAAAAATGGTCTTCCTGAATTAGAGAGCTGCCAGTGATGAGCATATCTCTAGAAAGTCTCCCATCTAAGTCTTTATAAAGGCCTGCCAGAGGGAATAGCTTGAGTTTCAGCATAATTGATGCTGATCTATTTCTATCTAAAACATTTGCCAAAAAATTCAACTACTTTTTATTATCACTAACAGAGAAACTGAATGAAAATGATTGCTACCACCAAGGCAGCTAGCAATGTCCTTACTTGCTGAAGCAAGTGAATATTAATTCAATTATTTTGATCACCTTTTATTCTTTAAGCATAAAGAAAGATGTCACATTAGAACTTGTTTAAAATTAGTTTTGTATAATTAGCTCAAATTAAGGGCAACTAACTTCCTCAAAGAAGGGGGGCTGATGCCTTGAAGCTGTTACTTTGCAGTAGTTGGGTATCTCTT
Source organism: Otolemur garnettii (assembly GCF_000181295.1). Classification (NCBI taxonomy): domain Eukaryota; kingdom Metazoa; phylum Chordata; class Mammalia; order Primates; family Galagidae; genus Otolemur; species Otolemur garnettii. The sequence goes on from NW_003852466.1 coordinate 2,379,147, forward strand.
GAATGGACCTATGAAGTCATGCAGATAGAAATAGATGAATTAGAAATCCTCTCAATTTCTGCCCCTCACACCTGTGTCGTCAGCTGTCCTTCCTTTTCTTCCTTTTCTGGGATGATTTTTTTCTCCTTCTCTAAATTCCATCCCTTCTGTACTATGTGTCCCTGCTCCATTGGTCTTTCCCTCCCTCCCCCTGCCCCATCGGCCTTTCCCTCCCTCCCCCTGCCCCATCGGCCTTTCCCTCCCTCCCCCTGCCCCATCCCCCTAAGACGTGGTGTC
>NW_003852466.1:2379442-2391363 GCF_000181295.1 Otolemur garnettii
CATCGGCCTTTCCCTCCCTCCCCCTGCCCCATCGGCCTTTCCCTCCCTCCCCCTGCCCCATCGGCCTTTCCCTCCCTCCTCCTGCCCCATCGGCCTTTCCCTCCCTCCTCCTGCCCCATCGGCCTTTCCCTCCCTCCTTTATTTACAGTGCCTCCCCCTCCTGGGTCTTTCTTCACTGTCCATCTCACAACAGATTTCTTGTATTATGAAATATCCCTTCCTTCATTCTGTGTATCCCCTTTCTTTCTAAGCTAAGTCCCAAGAAGGCAGAAGCATGGTCTGAGTCAGCCTTTTCCCCTCACCTCATCCCTGCTAGAACCCTCTGTGGCCAGGCTTTTCCTCCTTTCTTCAGGGAGCTGAGCCAATTTTGGAAAAAATCTCCAGGGATCTCCTGACACTCAGGCTGCAGCATCCCTTGTTAACTCATCTAACCAATCTCTTTGGAGCCTTTGAGACAACCTACTTTTTCTAAAACTCTTTCACCCTCAGTTTCTAGGAAACCAATTACTCCTACCTCCTCTTCCTGACTGCTCTTCCTCTGCCTTTGCTGCTGGCTGCTGCTTTCCTTTAAAGAAGGATCTGCATTCCCAGTGGGTCTCTTCTTGGCCCTCAGAACTTCTCAGCTACAATGTCATCTCCCTGGTGGCTTTTGCTTGGGCTTTATGCTGATGACTCTATAACCCCCCAGCTCTAGCAAGGCACACTGGTCTGCTGCCTTGGTAATGCTCCCCACACAGGCCAGTCCTCATGTCCAGGCTGAACTCTTTACCTTGCCTCCCAAGCTGAACCGTGTGTCCACTTCATGCCTTGCTTTGTGGTCAACAGCCAACATAGTCTCCACAGTCAGAAACCCAACACGTCCCTCCCCTTCACTTACAGACCTGACAAAGTGGCCAGGCAACTGCAGCAATGTGGTGAGAGGTACTGAGAGCCTTGAAGTAGAACTTTAGCCTTGTTCATGGACCGATGGTAATGGGAGACTTGGCTGTGGAGAACCCTGAAACATGTTCTTTTTGTTTTTGCATGGAAACTAAATTATCTGATATTTGCCAAGACTCTAAATTGTATTGAATTGAAAATTAAGATTTTAAAACTTATAGTCATAATACAAATAATTGTCCTCTGCTTATGCATGATATTTGTAAACGGCGTTCTCATAGGAGACACATAACACATTGATATTCACGTATAGCAGTAAAAAATGCAATAAAAGAGAATCCAGCTGGTCAAGAGTAGTAGGGAGGGTCAGGGTTTTAGATGTTCCAGATGGGTTTTCAGGAAGGGTATTCTAAATAAACTGACATAAGTATAGAAACCTTGTAGTGTACTGACTGGGGTGCACAAAACTGCTGTGTTTATAGAGGGCAGGAGTGGGTCCCACGTGTCTCTCTGTCCCTGGCATGCACCAGGGTTTGAAACACAGAACTTGCTCCTTTAATGTGTGTTGGGTGAGTTTCAGAGTAAGGAAGCTCACTCTCATAATTTGGATGTGGGCAGTTGCAAAGGAGTGTGGGCTGAGGGGGCAAAGGCTTTGATAGCTGAAGGAGACCCGCAGACTCTAGAGGTGTGGCCAGCAGTGCAGGGCAGCCCAGGGCTCAGTTCTGTAAAGCGCCAGCCCTGGGTTTCTGTCTCAGAAAGAGGGGCAGGGGATGTAGCTGGAGGTCAGCACCTGCTGTCAGTGATGGTTGAGCAAGTTTTGCACTGAAAAACTCAAGGAGATGCTGCAAAGTCAATGAATGTATTTACTACAGGTCTTCTGGCAGATGGCCATAAAGTGTCCTGTTTTGATACTTGATGAAGTATCTTGGCACAGGGTGCCTGGTGGTGCAAAGCATGTTCATGGAGTTTCAGAAGTGCTATGGAGGTGACTTTGTGCTAATTGTTGGAGACTCAGTGTCATTGTCAGTCCTGCTCTCAGGATAACCATTGGGTTCAGTTTCAGGTCTAACACTCAACTATTTGTCATGACTTCTGCTCCTGAATTTGTTAACTGGCAAAGTCAGCACGGTTGTAGGAGGCTCAGTGCTCTGCCAGGACCAGCTTTTCTCAAACTTTGCTCTGTGCAGCTGCTCACAGCTGGGCACCCAGATGGCCGCATAGGCACTCTCTGGGACTTTCTCCAATTCCTCAGCTCAGCTGGTTTGCCTCAGGAAGTGGATCCTCAGCCTCCACCCTCCCTCCCACCTCAGTGCCTGTCCATTTAAAACCTGTCCCTCTGGCAGAACTGCGCTGAGTTGGCCTAGGGATGATGGCTGGGCTCCTAAATTTGCCACTGAGGTCTCTCTGCTCATGATCGGGCTTGTGACTGCTGCCTGCAGGAATGTCATGAAGGCATCTGGTGCCTGCCAGCCACACGCCACTCCTCACAGGCTGACGGAAAGCCCACAGCAGGCAGCATTGTTCCCACGTCTGCTAATTGTCCAGCTAGATGAGTCTTTCCTGGGATTACAGCTCTATCCTAAACCTCTTCTCTGGGGAGACAGCTCTGCTCACCTAGTCCTGCGAGCCTAGGACCCCGCCCTGTTTCTAGCTTGGTGCCTGGGGACCTGCTGCCCACGGACACATTTGTTTGCTCCATGCCAGGTCCACTAAAGGCTCAGAGGTGCTTTTGTGAAAACTGGAAAATGCCCCTATACAGAAATTAGCACATATGTTTATATGCTTTATATAATACATTATAAAGAGATGTATATACACACAGATATAAAACATACATTTTCTGTACAAATACATGAATGTGTATATTCACATTCATGTGAATATGTATATGTGTATATGAAACATATACATTTCATGTACAAATACATGAATGTGTATAAATAAATGCTTACAAAATTTATATTAAATATATATGCTATTTTTGAACTTTTAATGAACACAGCTGGGCATTTTTTTGTCATTAAATATTTATTGACAATGTGCTTTCAATATAAGCTCATAAAATTCCATCATTTGAAGACAATACCATAATTTATTTAGCCAGTTCCTAATTGTTGGCTATCTGGTTTCAGTTTTTGCTGTTATAAATAACGCAAAGACTATTGCTGCTCTCCGTAGGCCTTTGATTTGCGTTTCTGACATTTTCAGTATGCGATTGTTATTAGTAATCAGGCTTCAATGCTAATCAGCCTTTGGAAGCAGACACGTTCTCTTTGGTTCTTTCTCAGGGGTTTTCTTAATGGTATTATGCAATTTAGTTATGCAGTTCTGTTTGTCTAGGTTTAGATTTTTATTTCTTTATTGTGTAATGGAGTAAATCACATCTGTCTTGCAGATTGTTGCTGATCTATTTGTTTCATTGGTCTGTCTCTTCAGGGACTGGCTGGGAGAGGGCAGAGGCCCTTAGCAGAGCATGTCATTGGGAATGTCTCAAGACAACACTGTGGGCCCATTGGTGGAGTGACTGTGTGTCTTGGGTGATTCCTTATTTCTTATTAGTGCCTTCCTTATTCATAGTCTTTCTTTTCTTTCTTTCTTTTTTTTTTTTTTGAGAGAGAGTCTCATTTTGTTGCCCTCAGTAGAGTGCCATGACATCATAGCTCACAAGAACCTCAGCTTCTTGGGCTCTAGTGATTCTCTTGCCTCAGCCTCCTGAGTAGCTGGAACTACAGGTGCCACCACAACACCTGGCTATTTTTTAGAGATGGGTCTCACTCTAGGCTGGTTTAGGCTGGTCTTGAAGTCCTGGCTCAGGTAATCTGCCTGCCTTGGCCTCCCAGAGTGCTAGTATTACAGGTATGAACCACTGTGCCTGGTCTTATTCCCATTCTTGAAGATAAGAGTCTGGAAGATCGCCCCAATCAGCTGTGATGTTCTCAGTGAGTTCTGCTGGAATGTCAGCGTATGGAGTAGGAGCTTGTTATGGGTTGAACTGCAAAATCTTAATTTTCCAAACATTTATTTAATACATATTCATATATTTGCACACTCAAAAGAGAAGGATCCACTGACATTCTAATCTTATGTAAGTCTAATCTTACGTAATCTTATAAAGTGACCTTGTGTGAAGACAAGGTCTTTGCAGAGAAAGTCACATTAAAATGAGGTTGTGGTGGTGGGCCTACACTATATGACTGATGAGAGACTGTGTGCACAGACACGGGGAGAAGACAGTCATGGGAAGCTGAGAATGATCTGCCACAAGCCAAGGGATGTCTGGGGCTAGAGGAGGCAAGGAAGGATCACTGCTTGAACGATTTTAGATGGTGCATGGCTCTCCTGACACCTGGATTCCGGACATCCAGTCCCCAGAACTATGAATAAACAAATACATTTCTCTTGTTCTCAACCACTCAGTTTTGCCACTTTACTGGGGTAACCCTAGGGAACAAATATAATGCTCATATTATATGTTATGACCAATGACACCAACAAACATTCGACCAGGGACTATAGCAGACTATAGCATTTATGATAGTCCAGCTTCCAGACGAATCAGATGGCTTTGCACATCCATTTATTTCTTGCAAATGCTTGTTTATTTGCTCCCTCCTGTTTCAACGTCTAATGAATCAACACTATAGCTACCTCTGAATAGAGTGCTTGGGAGTAGCAGCACCAAACTTCAGAGGTAATGATTTTTCTCTCCTTTCCCTGTGACTTAAAGCCAAATAAAATGTTCCTCGGAGGAAGTCATACATGGCTATCCCAATCCTCTTCCCGCCACTGCCTGGCCGTTACATATGTCACTTGGTGATGTATGACCTTGCCATGCTTGGTGGTTCTGCCCATTTTTATCATCTCCTTAACTCAGTGATGTTTTGTTTCAGCCAACTGAGGTTGGTCCATTCAATATACTTCCACCTGCAGTAGGTATGTCTTCACTTTATTCCCCTTTTTACATCTTTTATCTGATGAGAGAAATGAGTCTCTTCATTTAATGTGGGGCTGAGCAGTTAAGGAAATCAATCACCTTCTTCAATTTGTACTGAAATGGTTTATTCCTTGACAGCATTCACCAAAATTTCTCCTATATTCTCATAAGGTTTAGCATGGAGTATTGGTTGAATAAATATTGGACTATACGATATCTGTGATTTCTGTGTTTCTATCTGCTTTAGAATGGGGCTGAGTGTATTGCCTAAGGTTATGTCTACCCAACCCTTTGTTTTGTCCATGAGAATTCATCAGTATATTTGGGGAGTTTTTGGTTAGTATTATTATCATGATCATTGGAAATCATCGTAGCCATGGAGAATCAGCAGTGCTCTGAGAGGTAGTATGTCATAGCTGGTTAAGACAAGGCATCGAGATTCAGTTTCCAACTGACATGCTTATGAGCTATATGGCTTGGGGAAAGTAATTAATCCTGGCAACTCCAGATGTGTTATCTGTAAAACAAGAATAATAATACGTATCTCAGTAAGTTTTGGATATTCAGTGAGTTAATGGATTTAGACTAAGTAGTGTGGAGATTGCATAGTAGACAGCATACAGTTGTCACTGAGCAGCTCTCAGCATTGTGTTTCCAGGTGTCATATGATGGCTAAGAGCCCACAATTCATTGCAGGTCTTCAGGGTAACCAAATGCCAAGAGGGTGCTCTGGCTGCCGCTGGGGCTGTTATTCCTGCATCCAGGTCTGAAGCTGTAGGCTGACCACATGGACTCCAAAAGATGTTGAATCTCAGGTGTTTATTTATTTATTTTGCATTTTAACCCTTAGCTTTTAATGTAGTTATAGTAAAGGAAGTTGGAGAAATGGTTATTGATTAAATGGAGGGCATAAAATCTATCCAAGTTGTGTCACTAGAAAATCCTAATGTTGATCTTGGTACAGCTTCTACATTTTTAAACATTTATGCTTTTCATTAGTCCTAATCACCATTAAAACCTGAGTTCTATCCATAAAAGTGGTCTTTATTTTCAGGTGCCAAAACCTAATGCAAGAGCAGTTGAAACTTCTAAATGTCATAAAATGCCAGGCAGAAATATGAGGCTACAGCAATATTCATTATTTTACACTTTCAACCCTGTAGGAGCTATTGGAGGCTTGTCTTATGTATTCATGCAGCTTCATTTATTAGTATAACCTTATAATATTATTTGGGGCATTTCTGTAAATAGTTGCATTTACTGTGATACTTTACAATGTCGGAGAATTTCTGTATGGTTCTGAAAAATGGTTTTAAAATTGTTATTGTGTCTCTAAGACTTCTGACCTTCATTTTCCTCTACAAATCTTTTAAACCTCTCAGCATAAGTGGTTATGGAGCTTGGGAGATGGGAAATGTAATGAAGCCAGTCACAAGGGGTTAGCAGTGTAACTTTTTTCTAGTGACCTCAGACATACTGGAAGGAAAGAACACCACGGATCTTCCTCAGCCTCACCACAAGTGTGTGTGGAGGGAGATGAGGGAAATGGTCATGATGTGAATAGTCCAATCCTCCGAGGGCAATGGAGATGTTAAAACTCAGTTTCTTCAGACCTAAGAGAAGATTTTATTCCAGAAGTGAAATGCCTGTGAGGTTCCTGAGTAGACTCATTTTACCATTGCACAGTGCCTCAAAGAAAAGTTTCTAATATTAGCCCTATTATTTCTGTTTAATAACAAGTTTCCAGGGATACTGCTGATATTTAAGATATAAATCAGACTAATGTTTTAAAATGACTTCTGGCTTGCTGTCTCTTCCAGGTTCTCACTAAGATACTCAGGAAGTAACATGGAATGTGAAAACTCAGAGTTCCATGGATAATGAAGGCAAGTGAAGAAATATGGTTAGAATTTAGGCAGAGTTTTCAACAATAAGGCAGATGGAATTACACAACTAAAAAACCAAAACTGGCTGTGGCAAATGCTTAGCTTCATAAAACAAGAGAGATTTGCTTCTTCCAAACCTAGAAATACTGTTCTCATGAATTGATTTCTTACTGTTCAGAAAAAATCATCGGCCAGGTCTCTCCCCCACTTCTGATGACTGCTCCTGTGTCAGGAGCCCTGGCAGAATCTGGTGTAACTGAAGTAGCAACAACAACACAAGCAAACCAAGAAACACACCAGCCACAATATCGTCTTCCACTCCCCACCCAGCACCTACCTTCCTAATGCCCTAATCCAGCTTGGGGAAAACTGCAGGAGGAAATGAATTTGTTTTTCATATATAGTAGCACCTTGTAAACTGAGCAGCCCAAGGACTGTAACAAATAGGTCAACATATGGAAGTGGTCACCATAAGGAACTCGTCCTACTGTACTGATGGTGCATGTCTAGTCTATGAAAATTAGGTCAACTTCAGGAGGTGGTCAACTATGGAGGTTCTACTGTATTTCATCAGAGTAGACACAAGCCTTTGTAAAGACTATATTCTTTAAAAACCACTTCATTCCCACCAGCAGTGGAGAAGTGTTCCCTTTTCTCCACATCCATGCCAACATCTGTAGTTTTGGGATTTTGTTATGTGGGCTACTCTTACTGGAGTTAGATGGTATCTCAAAGTGGTTTTGATTTGCATTTCTCTGATGATTAAAGATGATGAGCATCTTTTCATGTGTCTGTAGATCATGTGCTTGTTTTCTTTGGAGAAGTTTCTGTTCAGGTCTCTTGCCCATAGGGAAATGGGACCACTTGTTCTTTTCCTATTAATAAGTTTGAGTTCTCAAACTCAACCAGTGGATTCTGGTTATCAGACCTTTGTCAGAAACATAACCTGCAAATATCCTCTCCCATTCTGAGGGCAGTCTTCTTGTTTTACTTACTGTGTTCTTGGCTGTGCTGAAGCTTTTTAGTTTGATCAGATCCAAACTTCTTTTGGATCTAAACTTCAGGGGTCTAAAAATTGACCTGCAATTGGATCCCGCAATTCCTCTACTAGGAGTATATCCAAAAGACCAAAAATCACTTTGCAAAAAAAGATATTTGCACCAGATTATTCACTGCAGCTCAATTTGTAATCACCAAGTCATGGAAGAAGCCCAAGTGCCCATCGACCCATGAATGGATTAATAAATTGTGGTATATGTACACCATGGAATATTATGCAGCCTTAAAAATGGAGCCTTTACCTCTTTTATTTTACATGGAAGGCATTGGAACATATTCTCCTGAATAAAGTATCTCAAGAATGGAGGAAAAAGTATCCAATGTACTCAGTACTTCTATGAAACCAACTTATATTTACTCCCACTTTCTTATAAAGATAGAACACAACTATAGCCCAGGATGAAGGAGAGAAATGGACTGGGAAGAGAGGAGAGGGAGGATGTTTAATAGAGGGAGGGTAAAAGGTGGGACCTATGGAGCATATTGCAAGGGTATGAGTCAAATCTGTCAAGTGTAGAACATAAATGTCTTAACACAATAATCAAGTAAAAGGTGAAAGCTATGTCGATTGGTTTGATATAAGCACCAAACCAATCAGATTGTATAAAAAATCAACACATATGCATAAATGAATTCATGATCTATGTGTATATGACTTAATAAAAAACAAACAAACAAACAAAAAAAACCACTCCAGTAATCTCTAAGTATGAATGTTTAAGAAGATTTCTATTAAAAAGTAATGGGCAAAAAGGAGATTAGGGAATCGTGTTTAGAGCTGGGAGACAGAATGCTCTTGTTCTTTCTTCCTATTGCAGCCTCCTCCATACATGGAGCACAAGATGCAGGGGTGTATGGAAGGAACCAGAGAGGGAGCTTTGAAAACACAAGAGGGCTTGTTCAAGATGTTCAAGGTGTTGATGAGAGTGTCAGATTTCTCAACAACACTGGAAACCAAGTATCCCAAAGAATATCCTCAAGTACTTTCTATTTTTCACTTAAAAAAAAAATACAAAACTCTTGAAAGCCTCACATCTGCTTGGTGTGTTGTGGTGTGATGGCTAAATTATAAGGAGGCTTCCTCTCCCACTGTCCTGCCAGGTTATACTGCTGTGTCACTGGTGTGGGTGGAGGGGGGCATTCTGGACACTCTCTACCACAGCTACACTACTCTAATCAGAGGGCATGCAGGTTAATCAAAGTCCTAGCTGGCAAAAAGCAGGTATTCCAAGGCCATGTAAAGCAAATGTTCCCAATAGATATAGCAAAAGTCCTTTTTTGGAGCAGAACTGGATAAATGTCACTGTGCACTGGGAATTAAACTGGGTATTGCCCTAATTAATCACAAGGTAGGGAAGTGCTTATGTTGGCCAGATCTCTCTAGTAAGGAAAAAAGACAAATTCCTTTACCTTCTGGTGCCTATGAACAGAAAGCTTTATTCCTAAAGGCTCAACAGAACAGCAAACTTTCTAAAATATTTTATTGTGAGAACCATAAGAATATTGAGGATATATTTTAAAGGAAGATCCATCAGTAGGATGAAAGAAACAATGACCTCCAAAAAACAGGTCCAAAAAACAGTGAGAAGAGAATGCCTGTACTGATTAGGAGTCTTTTGGTTGCCATGCACAGATTGTCTAATAAAAGTAATGTGTGTAAAAAGGGGTTAACGGACTCTCATAAATGAAATATTTAGGCATATTCTGGCTTTACACAGAGGGGCCCATAGTGTTCTCATGAATTGATTTCTCCCTGTCTGACAGCCATCCTCCTCTCTCTGGGTTCTATCCTCGGAATGGCTCTTTCTTCAGTGTAGAAGGATGGCCACAAGTTCCATTCACATGCTCGGTTCTGTATCTACGGAAACAGAGCAGCTGCCTTCACCTGCACATTCCCCATGGCTTCATTGGCTGGCCGGTCAGGTGTCCATCAGGCTGTTCATTCATTATCTCAGGCAGGAGGTAATCCAGCTCATTGACTTTAGTCCAAGACTGAAGCCTCAGTCTTTCCTAAGACTTACCAGGTCATGATAACTAGAGTGAAGCCCCCTGGTGTTAGTAAACCAGGAGCATTTGTTTGAAAATGTAGAAATGAAAATTGGGAAGTGAACAGTAAAGACTCCCAACTTAGAGTAAGATTGAATGAGAATGGAGTGTGGTAAGATGCACAAAAGATTAAAATTGTAAGAGTACAGTCCAATGCTTGAGGACCATGAAGAATGAACAGAATGACAGAACGAAAATCTTTATGGGAACTAGGAAGGAGAAGAAGACATGAAATGGTACAAAATATTGAACTGTGATAGAGAAAATAATCAAGAAAATCTTTCAGAAGACAGAGGAAGAGGAGAAGAGGAAAACAAACACTATAAAAGGAAAACAACCGAAATTTAACTTAAAAATCATAGTTATTCCTGAGGAAGAATTCAGAGAATGGGAATAGGAGCTATAATTGTGCATAATTGAAAAAGACCTCCCAGATATTTATTAAGGGAAAAAAAGCGGATTTAGGTCAAAGTGCTTATTAAGGGATAGGACATCTTAATAAATAAAGACTCCCACCTAGATTTATTCCAGCTAAAATTTTCAATTACAAGCACAAAGAAAAATAAAAATTACTTGGATAGACAGAAAATAAATAAAAAGAAGTAAAAATAATGCTGGCCTGATTGCCAGTTTCCAGAAAATAATGGAGTCTGTATTATCTCTGGAATTTTGTGGGAGCAGTTTTATGAACCAGAAATTTTATAATTATTTAAATTATTATGTATGTGTAGAGAGAACAGATATGACTTTAATGAGAAGATATGATATTTATCTAAATATATTTAAGCAAAATTACTCATAGACATGGTCTAGCCAACTGAGAGCTGTATCAAAATGAAAATTATGAAGTGGAAATTCACAGTATGCACAGAGTTTGTGCTGAATGCTTTCCCACCTCAATCCACGAAGAGACCACAGCTCTCTCGCTTTACCATATGCAGACACAGTAAGAAAGTGCCCTCAAACTCAGGAAAAGGGTCCTTATCTAGGAGCTGGCCTTTCTCACACCTACAATTATAATGAACAACAATAAAACCTACATTTAAAAACACCTGTGGTACAAGAAATGCTAAAGGAAGCCCTTTGTGCTGAAATGAAAGGATGGTACACAGTAACTCAAAGCCAAGTAAAGAAATAAAGATCTATAAACGTCACTATTGATGTATGTTTGGTTGAAAAGTTCAGTTTTTATTTCCTGAAGAATTAAAAAGACACATACATAAAAATAACTATAAGTTTGTTAATGAATAAACAATGTATAAAGTTATAATTTGTGACAATAACATGAAGGGAAGAAGAAGAAGGCTGTGTAGGAACTGTTTCTGTAAGCTATTATAAATGTTAATGCCCAACGAGTGTCTGCCCCAGAAGCAATTGCTTTCTTGATGTGTGGGGAGAAACTCGTGGATTTGGTGACAGAAGTCATCTTCATTGATGATTGTGGTGGTATGAGAGCAGAGGAATAACAGCTTGAGTCTTTTCTACAACTCAATTCCATTACCATTGCCTTTTGCATATAGTTTTTATGTATTTTCTCTTTGGTTACAATGAGGATTACATTTAACATTCTAAATTTATTGCAGGTGTGGTGAGGCCAATGGAATAGTGGATTATTGCTATTAAAAATAAAGTTGGTTACTCACATTTCCCACACTGGGCTACACAGAGATACATCAGGATGGGCCAGGCGGGGGAGGGAGCAGAGGAAAACACAGGCAAGAGCTTTGTGGTTTCTGAGAGAAGCAATGGCTGAGATGGGTCAGCTGATTTAGAATGGCTAGTTTTGAATAATTTCAGCTGGCTCTGTGGTATATGGGCTGTCTTGAGTTGCCTGATACTTGACTTTCCCTCCTTCTGATTTTAAAGAACACAAAAATAGACAGAGAAACACTCTTCCTGAGAACAAAAGTGTAGACAAGACATTATAGTCATGCTCTGCATAATGACATTTCAGTCAACAATGGATCACATACACTACAATGGTCCCACATGTACAAGGAAGGTCCCACATTTACAAAGATGGTCCCTCATGCACAAGGAAGGTCCCACATTTACAAGGATGGTCCCTCATGCACAAGGATAGTCCCTCATGCACAAGGAAGGTCCCACATTTACAA
>NW_003852466.1:2391785-2394305 GCF_000181295.1 Otolemur garnettii
GATGGTCTCACATATGCAAGGATGGTCTCACATATACAAGGATGGTCCCACATATACAAGGATAGTCCCTCATGCACAAGGATGGTCCCACATATGCAAGGATGGTCTCACATATACAAGGATGACCCTACATATACAAGCATAGTCCCTCATGTACAAGGATGGCCTCACATATACAAGGATGGTCCCACATATACAAGGATAGTCCCTCATGCACAACGATGGTCCCACATATGCAAGGATGGTCTCACATATACAAGGATGGTCTTACATATACAAAGATGGTCTCATATATACAAGGATAGTCCCTCATGCACAAGGATGGTCCCACATATACAAAGATAGTCCCTTACACACAAGGATGATCTCACATATACAAGGATGATCCCACTATACCTTGCCTATGTTTTGATACAAAAATATTTACCATCGTGCTACAGTTACCTACACTATTCAGTACCGTAATGCATTATGGAGAGTCATATGGAGAGTCATAGCCATAATGCATTATGGAGAGTCTCCCTATCAATTTCTTTACATAATACAATTTCATGTAAATTGTATAAGATAAATGTATCCTTATCCCTATCTCACTTGGGAGTACTAGCATATATTACATATTCTACATGTGTAGTAGATTATACCATTTGAGTTTGTGTAAGTACATTCTGTAACAGTTGCACGACAACAAAATCACTGAATGACACCCCCTGATGTTAGGAGATGCATGGCTGTCCATCCTTTGCTCCAGCTATTTCCCTATACTATGGTTTCATGATGCTTTTACAAAAATTGTGCATATTTTCTTCTTTTAAACTTTCATATTCATTTACATGTAATGGTTTATTTTTAAGAAGCTTTGGAATCTTGCTTACCAATGGAAATTCATTTTAAAAATTATATTCCTATTCTGTTTTTCTAAAACTAGATGAATTAAAACCCTTCAAAATGCAAGGATCGCAAATTCCTCTGTTAAATCATGAATGGGCCGCTGACTTATCCTAAGCCTTTCTACCATTAACCACTAAATCCAGGGATTACCAAGCAGATAGGTCATCAAGGCAAACTGCCTGTGTCAATGAAGTTATTCTGGAGATATTAGTCCAGACCCTTCCAGATACTGAGAAGATGCTTTTGATCAGGGGGTGGGAGGAGAAACATCAGAAGTCCCAGGTGTTCCAGGGAGCTAAAATATTGGGTGGATCATGGGGGGACAAAAAGAATTTCATGGTCCCAGACCTGAGACTCCTAGGAAATTAAATGTGAAATGTCTTATCCATTAAAGAAATTAAAAAGAATGTAAGACTTGTCCATTTCATCTCTTCAAATTCGAAGAATAATAAACATTAATTATTAAAATGCAGTTAAATAGTAAGCTTTATTGTGTAAATAATTTAATATCTGATTAAAAAAATTCCAAGTGGGTATGCAAAAATTTAAAAATTTGTCTTATTTTTTCTTCTTTAGGGTTAGTAGATACATTATCTAGCTTGTAAGGTCTTTTTTTTTAAGGCCACATTTAAAATTGAGTAATTAAATAGCTTTTTGTTGTACTTAGAAACTACAAATAATGAGCCATTGAGAGAAATAAGAATATAAAAATGAAATTTTCTTACACCACAAAGGACAAAATTGGAGAGCATGAGAACCTCTGCTCACCATAAGCTTTGCTCCCTGGTAGGACTGGGAGAGGGATGGATGCATTTCCCTGGCACCATCCATTTATACGGAATTATATTCTACAGAGAAACTAACAGAATGAGACTCCACAGAGTTCATGGCACTTTTTCATACCCCATATAATTTGTATTGCATTGTGCCCTGGCCAACATAAGCAGAACATAAATTATCTTGGTGAGGGAGCATTGGCACTGTACCTGCCAATGAGCTCTTTAGTCACATGCAAGTTATATCACCATCATACCATTAAGTGCTTGGCTGGGGGATGTGTGTGGACACAGAAGTGAGGCAAAAACTCAATGCACCTACTCAGTTCAGCTCTCTCTTTCTTCCTCTCTCAGCCTGTGTGAAGCCTTTGAAAGGACTGTTATCAGTGATCATTAAACTAGCTGCCTGTTTCCTTGGCAACCCTTATCAAACTGCACCAGGCTGAGGCTGCTTGTGAGTCCCTTCAACCCTACAGGGAGTGAGGAGCATCAAGTTGCTACCATCTTGTATGCTGAACTCTCACAGAATGTCAGGAGAACTTTGCCTTAGATTGCCTAAAGTCCTTCATGGCATATTAAGATATGTTGGGATTCACCAGCAATGAAACAAAAGAGTGAGAGGAAGAGAAAAAATTCATTTCACAGTTGCAGGAAAAAAAAAATTCTCATCAATCCCTCTTTCAAACTGATGAATGATTTTTATGAAGAATGCCTGTCTCTGACTCACTTCACGTGGTTATTATTCTTACTGTTTTCCAGTTTACATCTAAGCTTATGTGGCATCATGTCTAACCATTGGGGAAAAGGGGAAGCCACCATCATTAGGCTGTCTGATGTTTCATTTTTTTTTTTT
>NW_003852466.1:2395763-2396876 GCF_000181295.1 Otolemur garnettii
CAAGTGTTTTCCCTACACTTTCTTCTAGTATTTTTATAGTTTCATGTCTTAAGTTTAAATCTTTAATCCAGTGAGAGTCTATCTTAGTTAGTGGTGAAAGGTGTGGATACAGTTTCAGTCTTCTGCAGGTCACCAGCCAGTTCTCCCAGCACCATTTGTTAAATAGGGAATCTTTTCCCCACTCAGTGTTTTTAATTGGCTTGTCAAAGATCAGTTAATGGTAAGTAGCTGGATTCATCTCTTGGCTCTCTATTCTGTTCTATACATCTACCTCTCTGTTTTTGTGGCAGTACCATGCTGTTTTGATCACTATGGATTTATAGTACAGTCTGATGTCTGGTGGTGTGATTCCTCCTGCTTTGTTTTTATTTCTGAGTAATGTCTTGGCTATTCGAGGTTTTTTATGATTCCATATAAAATGAAGTATTATTTTTTCAAGATCTTTAAAGTATGACAACGGAATTTTCATAGGGATTGCATTAACATTATATAGTGCTTTGGGTAGTATGGACATTTTAACAATGTTAATTCTTCCTAGCCATGAGTATGGTATGTTTTTCCATTTGTTAACATTTTCAGCTATTTCTTTTCTTAGTGTTTCATAGTTCTCTTTATAGACATCTTTCATATCCTTTGTTAGGTAAACTTCCAAATATTTCATCTTCTTTGGCACTACTGTGAATGGAATAGAGCTCTTGACTATATTTTCAGCTTGACCGTTGTTGGTGTATATAAAGGCTACAGATTTATAAGTGTTGATTTTGTAACCTGAGATGCTGCTGTATTCCTTGATCACTTCTAAGAGTTTTGTAGTAGAATTCCTGGTGTTTTCCAGGTATACAATCATATCATCTGTGAAGAGTGAAAGTTTAATCTCTTCTGATCCTATATGGATACCCTTGATTACCTTTTTTCCCCTAATTGTGATGGCTAAAACTTCCATTACAATGTTAAAGTGCAGTGGAGACAATGGGCAACCTTGCCTTGTTTCTGATCTGAGTGGAAATGATTTCAATTTAACCCATTCAATATGATATTGGCTGTGGGTTTGCTGTAGATGGCCTCTATCAATTTGAGAAATGTCCCTTTTATACCAATTTTCTTAACTGTTCT
>NW_003852466.1:2397173-2398870 GCF_000181295.1 Otolemur garnettii
ATAGAATGTGTTGGGTACTATTCCTTCTTTTTCTATATTTTGGAAGAGTTTAAGTAATATAGGTACTAGTTCCTCTTTAAAGGTTTGGTAGAATTCTGGCATGAAGCCGTCTGATCCTGTGCTTTTCTTTTTAGGGAGATTTTGTATAGTTGATGCTATTTCAGGACTTGATATAGGCCTGTTCAACATTTCCACTTGATTCTGGCTAAGTCTGCTAAGTCTTGGAAGGTGGCATGCTTCCAAGTATTGGTTGATTTCCTTCAGATTTTCGTATTTCTGAGAATAAAGTTTCTTGTAATGTTCATCAAGGACTTTTTGAATTTCTGAGGGGTCTGTTATTTCATCTTTACCATTTCTGATTGATGAAATTAAAGTTTTTATTCTTTTTTTTTCTTGGATAGGTTGGCCAAAAGTTTGTCTATTTTATTGACCTTTTCAAAAAAAAAACTTTTTGATTTATTAATCTGTTGTATAATCCTTCTGTTTTCAATTTCATTTAATTCTACTCTAATTTTGGTTATTTCTTTTCTTCTGCTGGGTTTAGGATTGGAGTGTTCTTCCTTTCCCAGTTGCTTGAGATGTCCCATTAAGTTGTTTACTTCCTCTCTTTCTGTTTTCTTAAGGAAAGCTTGCTGTGCTATAAATTTCCCTCTTAGGACTGCATTTGCACTATCCCAGAGGTTCTGGTAACTTGTGTCTTCATTATCATTTTGTTCCAAAAATTTGTTAATTTCCTTGTTGATCTCGTCTCTTACCCATCTATCATTCAGCATAAGGTTATTTAGCTTCCATGTTTTTGTATGAGTCTGCAGATTCCTGTTGTTACTGAGTTCAAATTTTATTCCATGATGATCTGAGGAGATGCATGGAATAATTTCTACTCTTTTAAATTTGCTGAGTTTAGACTTGTGACCTAAGATGTGGTCGATTTTGGAGTATGCTCCCTGGGCTGAGGAGAAAAATGTGTATTCAGTTTTCTTATGATGAAATGTTCTGTAGATGTCCATTAAATGCAAATGCTGAATGGTTAAGTTTAAATCTAAAATTTCATTGCTAAGCTTCTTATTGTAGGATCTATCCAACACTGCCGGAAGAGTATTAAAATCTCTGACTATGATGGAGCTGGGAGAAATCAGGTTGCTCATGCCTATTAGAGTATCTCTTATAAACTGAGCTGCATTCTGGTTGGGTGCATAAATATTGATAATTGAAATCTCATCGTATTGAGTATTACCCTTAACAAATATATAGTGACCATCCTTATTTTTGCTTTTTTTTTTTTGTTGTTGGTTTAAAGTCTATTGTATCTGCGAATAAAATTGCAACACCTGCTTTTTTCTGCTTACCATTTGCCTGGAATATAGATGACCATCCCTTCACCCTGAGTCTATATTCATCTTTTAAGGGAAGATGAGATTCTTGTAAGCAGCAGATATCTGGCCTGAGTTTTTGTATCCAGTCAGCCAACCTGTGTCTCTTTAGAGGACAATTTAAGCCATTAACATTGATTGAGAATATTGTTAAGCCTGGTAAAATTTTGTGTATCGAGTTTTTTGGAAGTCCAGTGGACATTTTCAATCTTTTTGCCACTGTGGAAGTTGGAATTTGATCAAAAGTTTCTGAGTGAGTTTACTTTTGTGGTGGAGGATTGCATTGGTCATTATGGAGGATAGGTCTGAGAATATCCTGGAGAGCTG
>NW_003852466.1:2399011-2420609 GCF_000181295.1 Otolemur garnettii
GTTTTAGGAGATTAAAAGTTGATGACCACCCTCTTCTAGCCTGAAAGATTTCAGCAGAGAGATCTGCAGTCATTCTAATATTCTTCCCTTTGTAGGTTATAGTTTTCTTACATCTAGCTGCTTTCAGAAGTTTCTCTTTCATATTAACTTTAGTGAAGTTAATTATGATGTGCCTGGGGGATGTTTTGTTCATGTTGAGTCATGCTGGGGTTCTGAAACTGTCTGCTATGTGAATTTCAGAATCTCTTGGCATGTCTGGAAAGTTCTTTTTCATAATTTCATGAAGAAGAGCCTCTGTGTTTTGTGAAGCAACTTCATCACCTTCAGGGATTCCTATAAGGCGAATATTAGTTTTCTTTGAATTGTCCCACAGCTCTCTGAGAGAATGATAAGTTTTTGCTTGCCATTTCTCATCCTCTTTGAGCTCTTGGGTCCGTTCAAATGCTTTGTCTTCAATGTCAGAGATCCTTTCTTCTGCCTGCTCCATTCTGTTACTGAGGGATTCTACTGTATTTTTCAAATCTTTGAGGGCTGCAAACTCTTTCTTCAATGTGTCAAAATCTTTGGTCATCTTATCTTTGAAATCATTGAATTCTTGAGACATCTTTTGAATAATTTGAAATTCTGATTCCCTCCTTTCCTCCATTCTGTTGATCTTATTTTCTATCTAGACTCTGAACTTGATTTCTGACATCTCAGCCATCTGTTTATGGATGAGGTCTTCAGTTGCATCTGCCATGTCCTTCCTTAGGGGTTTGATCTACTCAGGTTATTCATGTTACCAGAGTTTTCCCACTGATTCTTCCCCATGCTGAATTTATACCATTTGGAGTCTGTCCCAGAACCATTCCTCCAGTGGCTGCCACTTGGAGAAGATGCCAGCTTCCTCTGGTTGTCCAGAGAGACAGGGTGTGTCTGTCTGAAAAAACCTCAGAGGTGTGAGCCTTATTGTTCCCACTGCAGCAGCTGCTGCTCTTCACCTTGGGGTACCTCCGCTCTAGTGTAGTTCCCTCTCAACAGATCATCCTGTTGCAGTTCTCAGGCTGCCTGGCAAGGGTGGTGGGAGTGGAGATCACTGTCACCAGGGGAATGCTTGGCTCTAGCAGAAGTTCTTGGGCTGTCCAGGGTCCCACAGGGGTGGCAGAAGTGGGGAATGCGCAGCTCCAACTGCAAGGCCAGGACAGGGTGCTTGGTTCCATAGGGGTCGGAGGATGCTGCTCTTGGGCCTCCCCTCACTGTCTCTTCAGGCAAGGGGGGAAAGGTGGACTAGAAATTCAAAATGGCTGTGAAAATGTTAGTTCAATTTTTCTGCCTAGCAAGAGCATGTTTGGAATCTCAGCAGAGTCCCTCTAGGGGAGTAGACCCCAATTCCTGTAGCTCTCACACATGTAGTAAGATAATACGTCCTCAGTTCACTGCTTGCCTATAGAAAATATACAGGAGCAGATGATGAGAAAACAAAGAGAGAAACACATCTTTCTTGGGGAAGGGGACGGACACTTTCCTTTGGGATGTATTATGTATCTGTAGACTTGCCTCAGCAGAAGTGTCCTGCAGATATCACTGTTCTCTCTTGGTGGAGCACCCAGTCTTCACCTTTGTTGGATAATTTCTGGAGATTATCCTTCCCTTTGGATGGGAGCATCTGTCTGAGGCTTGCACCTGTCAGCCATCATGCCCCTCCCCCAAAATGTTTCCCTGTCTGATGTTTCAATGTTTAAGACTAATGAAGACACTGTTGGATGACTGCTATTCCTAAATCATTTCTCCATTTCTACTTAATACAGAATTTTAATATTGTGAATATTTTCAATTCCCCTCTTACTCCACCCTCATGATGAAACAGCAAATCTTGACTAGTTTAATTCAATTATAATAATTTTATTTCCTTTGTCAGTGTTAATATAGAAGATTATTTGGCTTAGTATTGGTTAGTGAGAAAGAAGGGAAAGTTGGCTGGGAGGCTTTAGAATGGTGTCTTGATCAAAAAGTGTCATAAAGAAACAACCATGGGGTGGCAATGTGACTCAAAGGAGTAGGGTGCTGGCCCCGTATGCCAGAGGTGGCAGGGTTTCCTAGCCCTGGCCAAAAACTGCAAAAAAAAAAAAAAGAAAAAAGAAAGAAAGAAAAACAACCATGATGTGTTCATTACTGGAACTGTGGCAACCGTCTTGTGATCAGCCTGAGATGGGAAGAGATGGGAGATGTGAAGAAACTTGTCCTCAATGACTTTATTGAGCTGTTCAATTAACTAAATTCAAAGTAATCATGCATCAGGCTTTCTTTAAAGGTAAAGAAATAGAGTTTCCTTATTATTTAGGTCATTTAATTTATGTATTCATTTATTTTATTTTCAGCATCCTAAATGCACTCAAAATTCTTTACTCCTCTTAATTTCAACACCCAATTTATGGAAGTACTTCTTTTAGAGACTATACTTAAACTTTTAAAGCAGTTAATGCATTCTCACCCTTACAAGTTCATGAGCCATAGATCTCAGGAAATTAGTTTATATACAAATGTTTTCTATGGAAACTGATTAACAATCATTTTTTAGCATGGAGTGGTTTGTCATAAATGTTTATTTCTTCTTTTTATATATTTATTTATTTTTCAAGGGTCTTGCTGTGTCTCTCTGGAGACACACCACTGGAGTGCAGTGACTATAATCCTCACAGCCTCTTACACCTGGGCTGAAGCCATCAAAACTCCCTCATCACCCTCCTTAGTCTCTGCAATTATAGGCATGAGTCACTGCCTTTGGTACATATTGGTTTAAATTCAACTAGTTTCTTGAGAATTGTATTGAGAAGAGGAAAGATTCTAGATAAAGAAAAGGATAGGGAACAGTAAAGACACTTGAACTCCATCAGTGGCTCTGAGAGATGGAAGAACAGCAAGAGGGTCATTGGGTTTGCAAGGGCAGAGAGACAGGGAGGCCAGAGTAGAGAGGAAAAGTCTGCAGAAGTTGTACAAAAAGAGACGAAGCATGAAAGCCAAATTCTTATCTTTTTTCCTGGGAAGGTAACTCTAGTCTAAAGTTGGTAAATAAGGAAGTAAGTGTATAATGTAAGCAGATTATTTCCAGAATTCTCATCTTTCACTGTGAGAAGGCAAGAGATATCATCGATAGTTGATAAATCTGTCTATAATGGACTTTGAATTAATCACATGTAACTATTTTCATTTTCCCAATATTCCATTAATATTATAACAAAATAATAAAGAATTAACCTGACAAAGAATATTGAGAGAGGGATGATAAATAGACAGGATTAACTGGCATCTGCATACAGTTTCTTTGAACAGAACATAAGCAGGTAAGGGTCTGTTCCCCTCTGTCCCCAAAGGAATTCAGAGGAATTCTTCTGTGAAAAGCTTGAATTCCATCAAGGAAAAGACTTCTATGTGGGCACATCTGGATCACCCAGCATATGGGCTAAATCACTCCCAGTCACCTGAAAGTGGAGTGGTCCAGCCGACATATAGGCTTCCTAACAGGTTATTAACGACCAATGCTTTTCCCTTTCTTTCTTTCTTTCCTGTGTAACATAAAACACACACACACACACACACACACATACACACACAAATTTGATGTATATATCAGCTATGAAACATAGTAATAAAACATTGGTGAAATCACAAGCCAAAGTAAGGGCTGAAATAAAAGCTATTAATATGGTATAAAGAAATGTGAGTTTATTTTATGTATTATAACTGCTCTTCCTAACAGCCTTTTTCAAACCTTGATTCTACAGTCATCATTCTTATGCTTTTAAAAAATAAAGCTCTACCACACACGTTTTTGCTGGATAATACAGTGTTTAGTTTCTCTTGGTTTTGGATTTTGTAAAAATAATTCTTTTTTCTGAATTCTGTTTTTAATCATTCAACTCTATATTTGTCAGATTCTTTTGGGAAAATCCAGATAATATTTTAGCTTTTATAAACCACATGGTCTCTGCCACAACTACTCAACTCTGTTGTCTAAGCAAGAGAACAGACACAGCCAATACATGAACCAGAGGGCCTGGCTGGGCTTGTTATTTACAAAAACATGCAGCCTAAGGGGGAGGCTTGTGCACACCTGCACTGGAGCATAAGACAGGTGAGGAGGATGTTTGCCTTGTTGAATAGAGTGTTACCAGACCCAACATAGCAGAAGCTCAGTGAAAATTCTTCAATAAAGGAATACATATACACATTCATTCATTATGGTAATATATTTCTCTGAATATTTCCTTGAAATTAATTTGTTAGACAGATTGTTGGAACAGAGTACACAGTTGTGTATATTTTCAAAATTTTACCTACCTTTTAAAAGTTTACCTTGTTTTTTTACAGTAGCAACGTACAACAGTGCCCATTTTCTCATGCCATAATCAAAATTGGTTATTATCAATTCCTGATGCCTTTGTCTTCTTAAGTACAAAAAAATAAAAACCTGTTATTTTATTTTAAGAAAAGTTTTATTAGCAATAATGTTGACCACACTCTCAAGTATTTTTCTGGTATTTCATTTTCTTCCATTGTGAAAAAATCTTCACAGCTTTTGTCTGTTCTTAATGATTTTTAGAGATCTTTGGACTGTAAAAGACATTAAGACCATACATATGTGAAAGGATAATGAGGCATCATTCAATATCTGAAATAAAAAGCTGATGTTCTTGCTTACCACAGTAAAGAAGTGTGATGCTAGTCAGGCAAAATTTGAGTGCTGATTTTATATATAGTTCTTGGGAGGCAGTCAGAGATTAATGGAACAGGTAGAAGTACACTGATATTCACTTAGCAGAAGCTTACGTAGTTACCTGCATGAGCCTGTGTTGACTGTATTCAGAAGTGCATTTCCTGGAAAGTCCTCTGATGTGCTGATGTCAGGAATGCTGGGTCTAACTGATTGGCTGCCTTGCACTGGCCTGTCTCCTGAGGCAACTTGTCTTCGATCCATGGAACATAAAATGGATTCTTCTGGTGGTTTACTACCATGACTACATGCTACATATTTTTGTCATAAGAAAATTTAAAGTTTCAGGTAGGCAAATGGGTTACTGTTTTACTTTTTAATTATTGATTTTACTGTCACATTTTTTCATGAATGTACTCTACCTCCATAGATATGAAAAAATTCATTTTCTTGTAAAGCATTCACCGTGGTTTATTTAAAAATATTTTTAGTGATAAATGATAATTGTATGTTTTTATGGGGTACTTGTGATGTCAGTACATGGGTTCATGTATGATGATTAAGTTAGGTATTCAGGATATCTATGGTCTTAAACATTTATCACTTATTTGTGTTAGAAACCACAGATCTTCTAGCTATTTTGAAATACAGAATAAATCTTTGTTGTACTGCTGTTGCTACTATTCTAGAACTTACTCTTTCTATCTATCCATATGTTTGTATCCATTAACCAAACTCTCTTCACCCCACTACCCCTAGCCACATTCCACTCTAACTCCATGAGAGCAACTTTTTTAGTGTTTATGTGAGTGAAAACATGTAATATCTGTTTGGTTTTTTTGTGCCTTGTGTATTCAACCTAATATAATAACCAGCATTTCCATCAACATTGCTGCAATGACAGGATTTCATCCTTTCTATAATTGAACAATATTCCGTTGTATCTATACATACCACATATTTTTTATCCATTCACCCATTGATGGACACTCACTGATTTCATAGTTGGCTACTGTCATATACCTCTTGACGACTTTTAGTCTTTTTGTCAGAAATATCTAATCTTTTCCTTTGCCCACTTTTGAATGAAATTATTTATATTTTTGCTGTTGAGTTGTTTGAGTTCCTTGTATATTTGGATGTTAGTCCCTTGAGAGATGAATAACTTAGAAATATTTCTCTCACTCTGAAGTTGCCTTTTCACTCTGTTGATTTTTTCTTTGTTGTACAGAAGGGTTTTAATATAGCCCCACTTATCTATTTTTGTTTTGACTGTTCATGCTTTTGGATTGTTAGCCATAAAATTTTTGGCTAGCTCAGTATCCTGAAATGTTTCTTCTGTGTTTTCTTTAATAGTTTATAGTTTCAGGTCTTACATTTAAGTTGATTTTTGTATACAATGACAGATAGAGGTTGAATTTAATTCCTCAGCATATGAATATCTAGTTTGCCCATTGCCATCTATTGAAGAGGGTGTCTTTTCCTAAAGTATTTTCTTAGCATCTTTGTAAAAATTCACTTGGCTGGGCCTGACATTTTGGCTCACACCTGTAATCCTAGCAAGTGGATTGCCTGAGCTCAGGAATTCAAGACTAGTCTGAGCTCAGGAATTCAAGACGAGCCTGAGAGAGAGTGAGATACTATCTCTTAAAAAAAATAGATGGGCATTGTGGTGCCTGTAGATCCAGCTACTTGGAAGGTTGAGGCAAGAGAATCACTTGAACCAAGGAGTTTGAGGTTGCTGTGAGCTGTGACTCCATGACACTACACCAAGGGTGACAAAATGAGACTATTTCAAAAAAACAAAAAAATCACCTGGCTGTAAATTTGTGAATTTATTTCTAAGTTCTCTCTTCTGTTCCATTGGTCAATGTGTCTTTGTAATGCCAATAAAAAAGACACATTGTGTTTGTAATACCTTTGTAGTCTATTTTGAATTCAGGTAATGCTTCCAGCTTTGTATTTTTTGGTCAGGATTACTTTGGCTATTCAAGGTCTTTTGTGGTTCTGTATGAATTTTGGGATTTTTTTTTTCCATATCAGTGAAAAATGTCATTGGTATTTTGACACAAATTACATCAAATCCATATATTAGCTCGGGTGGTGTGATGACTATACCAATGTTCGTTCTTCCAGTCCATGAGCACAGAATGTCTTTCTATTTGTTTGTGTCTTCTTCAGTATTTTTCATAGGTGTTTTTTCTTAATTTCAAAATATAATGGGGTACAAATATATTTCTTATATCTTTTATAGTAACTTTTATACTAACTTAGTCAAGGTTATTAGTGTGCTCATCTCCTAAACAG
The DNA here is from genome assembly GCF_000181295.1 of Otolemur garnettii. NCBI lineage: Eukaryota > Metazoa > Chordata > Mammalia > Primates > Galagidae > Otolemur > Otolemur garnettii. The sequence goes on from NW_003852466.1 coordinate 2,406,009, forward strand.
TGTTCATTGTACCTGTCCTATAGGTTTTTACTCCTCCCATTCCCTCCCCTACTCTTTCTTGATTTCCAAAGACTTAATTCTCTGTGTCCCTATGCAACCATCAATTAGTTCCAAATTATTAGAGAGTATATGTGGTGTTTGTTTTTCCATTGGTAGTTAGTTTGCTTAGGATAATGGCCTCCAGTTCCATCAAAATTGTTGCAAAAGACATTAATAAATTACTTTTTATGGTTGTGTAGAATGCCATGTTTCATTCCATTCATGAATCGATGGGCATTTGGGTTGATTCCACATCTTTGCAATTATGAATTGTGCTGCAATAAATAGTTGAGTGAAGGTATTTTTTGATAAAATGATTTCTTTTCCTTCAGATAGATACCCAGTAGTAATTTCTGGGTCAAATGGCAACTCTACATTTATTTCACTGAGAAATCAACATACTATTTTCCATAGAGGTTTATAATTTGCAGCCACACCAACAATATATAAGTATTCCTTTTTCTCTGCCTCCGAGCCAGTATCTATTGTTTTTTCACTTTTTGATTATACACATTCTGACAGGAGTAAGGTGATATATCTCATTCTTATTTTATTTGCATTTCCCTGATAATGGTGATATTAAGCATTTTTCATGTTTCTTTGCCATTTTTCTATCTTCCTTTGAAAAGCTTCTATTCATGTCTTTTGCCCACATTTTAATGGGGTTGTTTGATTTGATTTTTTTCTTGCTGATTTGTATTAGTTCTTTGTAGATTTTGGATTTAGCCCTTTTGCAGATATATAGTTTGTAAATATTCTCTCCAATTCTGTAAGTCGTCTGCATGTTTCCTTAGTGGTGCAGAGGCTTTTGATTTAATCAAGTCTCATTTGTTTATTTATGTTGTTGTTGTAATTGCCTTTGTGATATTAGTCATAAATTCTTCACATGAGCTGATGTCTAGAATCTAGAAGAGTTTTTCCTAAATTTTGTTTCAGAATTTTTAGTGTTTCATGCCTTATACCTAAGTGTTTTATACACTGCGAACTAATCTTTTAAAACAATCAACTTTTTCTTTTGTTGATACTTTTTTTTTTTCTTTTTTGGTTTCCTTTCCATTTAGTTCTGCTCTGAATTTTGTTATTTATTTTCCTTTCCTGGCATTGAAGTTTTGTTTTCTCTTCCTTCTCTAGTTCCCTGAGATGAAACAATGGGTTCTTAATTTGTTATCTAAGTGATGTAGATATTTAAGGCAGTAAATATTCCCTTAGGGCTGCTTTTGCTGAATCTGATAGATTTTGATAGCTTGTCTCTTCTTTGTTGTTCAGTTCCAGAAATCTTTACATTCCCATCTTAATTTCATCATTCACCTAAGGACTTTTCAGTAGCAACATTGTTTAATTTTCATGACTTAGCATCGTTTTGAGTGTTTATCTTGGAATTAATTTCTAGTTTTTTGCACTGTAATGTGAGAAGACACATGGTATGACTTTGATATTTTTTAATTTGTTGAGACTTATTTTTGGCTTAATATATGATTAGTCTTGGAGAATGTCCCATGTGCTGGTGAGAAGAATGTATATCCAGTAATTTTGGACGAAAACAGTAATTGTCTGTTAATTATATTTGTTCTAGAGTTCCATTTAATTCCAGTGTTTCTTTATTTTCTGCTTTAGTGATCTGTCCAGCTCTGTCAGTGGCGTATTTAAATCCATGACAATTTTGATGCTACCATTTTGTCTTTTTGCTTAGCTCTAGTAGAATTTGTCTTATGAATCTGGGAGCTCTTGTGTTAGGTATACATATATTTATAATTGTTATCTCTTGTTGAATTTATCTTTTTACCATTATATGATGACCATATCTGTGTCCTTTGACCATTGTTGATTTAAAGTCCATTTTATATGATATGAGAATGGCTACACTGGCTCCCTTTTGATTTCCATTTGCATAGAATACAGTCAGTCTCCAGTCACTAATGAAGTAGGCTGTATAGGTTTCTTCTTAAGTGAAATTTGTATGTAAGTTGGAACAGGTATGTTTAAGGCTACATGTAATAGCCTCCATTCATAGGTGTTAGTTATATATCAATCAGATTTTTATAACTTGGGGCTTACTGTAATGGCCTCTTTTTAAAGTGTAAGTTGTACATAAGTCAGATGTTTGCAATTTGGGGGACTAACTGTATTTTATCCATCCCTTCATCTTAAGTCATGTGAATCCTTGTGGATAAGATGCCTTTCCTGGAGAGAACAGATACTTGGATTGTATTTTTTCATTCATACAGCCAGTCTGTGTGTTTTGAGTAGAACATTCAGATCATTTATGTTGGATGATAATATTGATACGCTGGATGCTGTTCTGTTCACCATGTTGGATAGTACCTTAATGCTTTGTTTTCCCTCTTGCGTAATTGTTTTATATGAGCTGTGAGCTTTAACTTTTGGGTGATTTTACCCTGGTGAGTATCTATTGTATCATATGATGGTGAGTATCATATAATGCTGTTCTGAGTATTTCCTGTAAGTCAGACCTAGTCATGACAAATTTCCTTTGTTTACTTGTCTGGATAAGTCCTTATTTATATGTCATTTATGAACCTTTGTTTTGCAGGATACAAGATTGTAGAACTGTCTTCTTCATTTTGCCTTTGGCCAGGTTGATTGCTATATGTCTTCAAGATGTTCTATTTGCTGTGAATTTTCCAAGTGTTTGTTCACCTTCTTGTATCTAGATGTATGAATCTATAGTGATACCAGGAAAAATTTCTTCAATAATTCCCTTGAATAGATTTTCCATGCTTTCTGCTCTTTTTTATTCTCCCTCAGGGTACCTATAACTTTTATTTTTTCTTTGCATAGTTTCATATTTCTCTTAGTGGTCAGTCAGTCTTTATTCTTTTTTATGCATCTTGAAATGACTGAGTTTATTAAAGAACCTCATCTTCAAGCTCTAATATCCTTTCCCTCTTTTTGGTGTAGCTTGTTGTTGGAGCTTTCTGCTGTATTTTGAAATTTCTGAAATGACTCTTCCATTTCTTGAAGTTCTACAATATCCTTTCTTGTGTTGTCTATTTCTATCTCCTAACATCTTTTAGCTTCTTTTTGTTGATTTTCAATCTTTTGTTCAATTCTATTTATTTACCATCCATATTCTGAATTTCAAATCTGACATTTTTTTTGACAATTTCCTTTTGGTTGGCCCCCACTACTGTAATTTCATTATGATCTCTTGGGTGTGTCAAACTGTTCTACTTTTTCATGTTGTCAGAGTTACTTTGCTTGTTTCTTCTCCTCTGATTCTTTTTCTCTCAGCTCAGGGCTGATGGATTTACGAGAAACCTATTCTTCTTTTGCTTAGATCTTTCCTACTTAGTGAGAAGAAGGGGATATTGCTAGATGGCACTTTGGTGTCCTGCTCTGGAATGTTGACCCATTGGGGAGGGACAGGTGCACTGAGAGCATGTGGTGCAGCTGTTCTATTCACTCCCTTTCCCCTATGATTGTCACAGCTCAAGTTAGTGCTGGATGATTGTCATGTGGGGTGGTAGGCTTATCCCCAGATTACTTTTGGAATCTCAGGTTGGGATGAGACCCTCTCCATGGAGACTTGCATTGTGAGGAATTGCTCCACCCAAGTCTCCTCACAGAGGTGAAAGTGGCAACTGAGTGAGATTACCTAGACAGAGATATGCAGTCCCGGGAGTCTGGGTTGTGAGCATTTGTTTGAACCAAGTCTTGGTGTAATATCAGCTCAAGGCTAGGAGAGGCACTGGTGGAGTGCAGGAGTCTGAGGGGAGAGGTTGAGCTTCAGGGTCAGCAGCTTCTTTGAACCTTCAGGGGTGGAGCTTCAGGGGTAGTGCCCAGACACAATGGTAGCCTCAAAGCCAGAATTTTGAACTGGAGACAGGGCAAAAACTGTGTGGGTGTGGATGCAGATCAGAATGTATCATGTGTGCCACAGAGGTTGAGCCACGTGGGTGGGGGATGGCTCCTATGGCACAAGAATCACAGAGGTGGAGCTGAGCCGGGTGAGCAGCAGTGTGGGGGTGTGTGGCAGGGGGTCTATTAGGTGGGCCGCCAGGTGGCCGGGGTTGTCCCACCAGCACAGTTCAGCTGAGGCAGCCACTACATGGCTTTTCAGGTGGTATCTATGGCCCCAGAGATGGCATCTCTGCTTAGATGCTTATCTAGGGGGAAGAAGCACCTTGCACCTAGTTATAGGGCACAGCACAGGGGAGTACCCACTCTGCCTACTACCTCCCTGACCTGGAAGAGGCTAAGAGAAGGCTATTTTTACAAAATTGAGCTCAATGTAGACCTGGAGGCCTGTACTGAGTGCTTAGAATGGGTTCAGTTGCAGAAACCTAGAATGGGTAGCCATCAAATCCCTCCTGTGCCCAATCTCTGGTGAAATGTCTTTATCTAGTCAGCTCCTCAATCCTTCCAGAAATCTTCAGTGTTCATGGCATCTCAGAGCTTGACCACAGTGCCTATGTGGGGAGCATGGGGCCCCAGCCAGCTCTCTTCTGACCCATGTGTGGATGGCTCCCCACAGTTTTCTTCAATCTTGCTGAATGAATCACCCCACCACCTTCTCCTGAACTTTTCCCTTTACTTCTCCAGATTTTTTTAATATTCTTTCCCAAAGAGCCATCCATAGGTAGGTATCTCCCTGCAACTTCCTGTCCTCTCCTCGGGAGAAGCATGCATGGGCTGCTTCTAGTCCATTATCTTCCCTGCTTGGCTTCATCAGTACTTCAGAGTTTTCAGAGTTGCAGATGTCTTTTGATCCTTGGTTAAATTTATTCCTAGGTATTTTATTTTTTTGAAATGGAATTGCTTTCTTGATTTCTTTTTCAGCTAATTTGGTACTGGTATATAGAAATGCTGCTGATTTTATATGTTGATTTTGTATCTGGCAATTTCACTAAACTTTTTGTTTTAGCCAATTTTAAGAGTTTTTTGGTGGAGTCTTTAGTTTTCTCTACTTATAAGACAAAGTCTTATGCAAACAGGGTCAAATTGACTTTCTTTTCCCCCCAATCTGGATGCTTTTATTTCTTTCCCTTGCCTGATTGTTCTGCCTTAGGCTTCCAATACTATGTTAAGTAGAAGTGGTAAATGTGAACATTTTTCTCTTGCTGTAGTCCACAGAGCAAAGGATTTCAACTTTTCACCCCATTCAGTGTGATATTAGCTTTGGTTTGTCATGTATGATGGCCTTTATTACATTGAGATATGTTCCTTTTATGCGTTATTTGGACATTGAATTTTATCTAATGCTTTTTCTATGTCTATCAAGATGTTAATATTCTCGTCCTTCATTCTATTTGTATGATGTATCACATTTATTAATTTGAGTATGTTTAACCATTCTTATATCCCTGAGATAAATCTGTCTTGATTGTAGTATATTATGTTTTTAATGTGCTGTTTGATTTTGTTTTGTTGAGGATTTTCCCATCTGTGGTCATTGGGAATATTGGCTTGTAGTTTTCTTTTATTGGTTGTGTCTTTGTCTGGGGTTGATATCTGCATAATGCTGGCTTCATGGAATGGGATAGAATTTCTTTCTCTTCAATTATTTGGAATAGTTTGAGAATTGGTAAAGCCATTCATTCCTGGGCTTTTTTGGGGGTGAGACTTGTAGTTAGTGATTTAATTTTTTTGCCCATGATTGGTCTGTTCAAGTTTTCTATTTATTCCTGAATCCCTCTTAGTAGGGTGTACATGTCTAGGAATTTGTTCATTTCTTCCAGGTTTTCCAATTTGTTAGTTTATAGTTTATAATCATCTCTAATGATCTGCATTCCTCTAGTATCTTTCGTAATTTCTTGAAATATAACTGTGATTTTATTTATTTGAGAATATTTTCCTTTTCATTGGGTAGTATAGCTAATGGTTTATAGATTTTGCTTATCTTTTCAAAAACCAATTTTTCCTTTAATTTATTCTTTGTATTAATTTTAGACTCTATTTCATATAAATTTTTCTATGATCTTCATTATTTCTTTCCTTCTAAATTTGAGTTTGAATTATTTTTGCTTCTCTAGTTTCTTAAGGTGTATTGCTAGGTCATTTATTTGAAATCTACTTTTTTGATGTAGGCATTTATTATTGTGAACTCTCTTAGCACTGTTTTAGCCATATTCCATATTTCATAAGTTTTAGTATGCTATGTTTCCGTTTTCACTTGTTTCAAATTTTTTTATGTGCTTCTTAATTTCTTCATTGACTCAAAGGTTATTCAGGGATATGTTATTGAATTTTTAGTTATTTGCACAGTTTCAAATTTATTGCTGTTACTGACTTGCTAGTTTTATTTTATTGTGATCTGAGAATATACTTGACATGATTTCTATTTGTTTTTTGATTTGTTGAAATTTGTTTTGTGGCTTAATAATTGGTATTTACTGGAGAATGTTCCAGATGCTGATAAAAAGATTCTGTATTGTGCAGTACTTAGATAAAACATTGTGTGAATGTTAGGTCCATTTTGTCTAAAGTCAAGTTTAAATATAATGTTTCTTTATTTATCTCCCATCTATACAGTCTGTCCAATGCTGAGAACGAGATGTTAAAGTTCTGTGTTATTGGCTCAGTGTCTGTGGCTCAAGTGGCTAAGGCATCAGTCACATACACCTAAGGCGGCAGGTTCGAATCCAGCCTGGGCCTGCCAAACAACAATGATGGCTGCAACCAAAAAATAGCTGGGCATTGTGGCAGGTGCCTGTGGTCCCATCTACTTGGGAGGTGGAGGCAGTAGACTCACTTGAGCCCAGGTGTTGGAGGTTGCTGTGAGCTGTGATGCCACAGCACTCTACCCAGGGGGACAGCTTGAGGGCTCTGTCTCAAAAAAAAAAAAAGTTCTGTATTATTATTGTTTTGGAGTCTAACTCTCCCTTTGGATTTAATAAATAATATTTGCTTTATCTATCTGGATGCTTTGATATTGGGCACATATTTATTTAGAAATGTTACATCTCCTTCCTGAATTGATCCATTTATCATTGAATCCATAATGGCATTTTGTCTTTTTCTACAGTTGTTGGCTTGAAGTTTATTTTATGTGGTGTAGCTCCTCCTACATGCTTTTGGTTTCCATTTGCATGGAATATTTTTTCTTATCTTTCTACTTACAGTATATTGTGCATCTTCACAGGAAAAGTGAGTTTCTTACAGCCAGTGTATAGTATAGTTGAGTCTTTTTTTTTTTTTTAACCTATTAAGTCAGGGTATATCTTTTAAGTGGGGAACTTAATTTTTTTACTTCAAAGTTATTATTGATAGATGAGGACTTTGTCTTGTCATTTTGTTAATTGTTTTTGAGTCATTGTGTAGATCCTTTGTTCCTTTTGTTCTCTTTTCTTGTTTATCATTGCAGTGAGTTTTTTTTAAATGGTGGTGACATTTGAATACTTTCTCTTTTTCATTTGTGTGTCAACTCTCTCAGTGAATTTTATACTTTTGTATATTTTCATTATGGTATACAGCCTTTTTTCACTTCCAGATATGAGACTCCCTTAAGCATTTCTTGTAAGTTTAACCTAGTAGTTATTAATTTTGCTTATCTGGAAAAGACTATATTTCTCCTTCATTTTAAAGAATAGCTTTGCTGGATATGGTATTCTTGGCAGCCATTTTTCTTTCTTATCAGCATTTTAAATATATCATACCATTCTCTCCTGGCTTGTAAGGTTTTTGCTGAGAAATTTACTCTTAGTGATGAAGATTCCTTTATATTTGACTTGACACTTTTATCGTTTTTAGAATTCTCTCTTTGTCTTTGGTTTTTGACAGTTTGATTATAATATGCCTTCCATATAGTGTAGAAACTTTGGGGTATCTTTGAGCTTCCTGTATCTATATGTCCATATCTCTTGAAAAACTTCCAAAGTGTTCAGCTATTTTTTGTTAAAATAGTTTTTCTATGCCTTTGCTTAACGTTTCTTCTACAATTCTCAAAATTTGAATATTGGGTCACTTTATTGTGTCTCATATGTCACATAGCTTTTCTTTGTTTGCTTGGTTTCTTTTAAGTTTATTGTTTTTGAATGTCTGTCATGTTTATTTCAAAAGATCTGTCTTCAAGTTCTCACATTATTTCTTCTGCTTGATCTAGTCTATTGTTGAAATTCTCAATTGCATTTTTTATTTCATTCACTGATGTTTTTCTTTCCAGGATTTTTGTTTGGTTCTTTTTATGGTATCTATCTCTTTGATAAAATTTCTTTCAGATCATGGCTTACTTCCCTGATTTCTTTATTTTGTTTATCTATGTTCTCTTGTATCTTATTGAGCTTGTTAAATATCATTACTAAAATTCTTTTTCAGGTATTGTATAGATTTCTTTTTCCTTTGAATTTTTTGATAGGGAATTATATTCCTTCGGAGGTATCATGTTTTCTTGTTTTTTAATGCTTTTTCTATTATATTGATAGGTGCACATCTGAAGTAAAAGTTACCTTTTTATTTTTATTGATTGGTTTTATAGGAAAAAATTTTTCCTTTAGGTATATCTATAGGGTTGGCTTAATATGGTGCTTTTGATTCTGGGTGTGTATGATAGTATATTTTCTGTATTATTTCTTTTGCTATAATTAGGGTCAGTGGTATCTATGAGTTTCTTAGTGGCCTAGGCTACAGTTTTTAGTGGAGGCTGTGGTGAATCTTTGGTTGCAACAAGAATACCAAGAGGGACCTAGTGGTGGTGGAAGCAGAAAGAGTGTTCTGGTCTTTAGGCCCTTAGGTGGCCATACGTGTGCACTGGTGCTACCAGGTCTGGGAAGTCCATTCCTTGGGCTTTCAGGCAGCTTACTCAGGTACTAGTAGTGGTAGTTCAGGGTCAGGTAGGACGTTGGGTCTTCAAGCTCCTAGGTGGGATCCATGGCATTGGCAATGGCAATAATGGCAGTAGGCCATCCCTTGGGCCTTCTTGTTCTTAGATCTCTGATAGCACCCATAGGTGCAAGCTATAGTAGGTGATTTGGGTTGATCCTCAGGCACCCAGACACCATACTTGAGCGTTGGTGTTAGTGGCCATTAGCAAGTTAGTAAGCCTGTCCTAGGGCCCCTGAACAGCTTGTTAAGGCACCTGTGGTAACAGACCAGGCAGAAAAATACCCTGGCTTTTGGAGGACACACTTGCGTGCCACTAGTGGAAGCTGCAAATAGGGTGGGCCTATACTCAGGCCTCTTGATTGTGTGCACATGTGCCAGTTGTGGTAGGCAGGACAAATATATCCCCAGGTATCAGGATGATATGCACTGGCAGTAGTAGCAATTGCAATGGGCAGGGTAGACCTGTCCTCAAGCCCTTAGATTGCCCTTGGGCCAGTCTCCAGGCCCTTTAAAAGTGTATACAGGTGTGTAGTGGCCCTGCTGCTAGGGGATGGTGTGAGATTGCTGTCAGGCCCAGGAGGCTGCACTGTGGCTCTGGGAAGCACACCCTTTTGCACTACCCTTTGTCCTGAGGAAAGCCTCTGTGGGGGGCTGCACTGTCTGTTCCCCAGAGTGCAGGATACTGTGTGGGATAGAATGCTGGGGACCTGGATCTCACCACTGATTCTAGCTGGTATTGGGCAAGTGGGTATAGAGAACTGGGCAAGTGGATGTAGAGAAAGGGCTATTGGGTCCCAACTGTCTCTCTAGAACAATGCTATTATGTGGATTCCAAGAAGCTTTCTATGCTAGTCTTAGTATCTCTGAGAGCTGAGAATCTCTTCTGTGGCTAGGATTGCATGAGTTGTGGTGGGAATGTGAACCACTGGAGAACTCTTGATTAGCTTTTCCCTGTACTAGGGAGTTTCTCATGGTACCAATCTGATCCCAGCTGAGCTGGCTGCTTTCTTACCCTTCTTTTGCTGCATTAGTGTAGGGGAATTTGAGCCTAGTCTTTAGCAGAAGACTCGCTTTCTACTTGAGAGACCTAGAGAATCATGAGAATGGCATGTGACTTGTATATGTGTAGGAGATCCAAAAACTGGCCTCCAAGAGAGAATGTGTATGTGAGGTGTGGCAATAATAGTTATGGAAAAGATTCTCCAGATTTCAAAAGTCTTTTGATGCTGAAGGCAGAGGTTGTACTCAAGGTCTGCGGTTTTGCAAAAACAAAGGTGAAGACATTCTATCTGACCTTCACCATGTCCTCCTTAATGTTGGACAAGCAACTTTTGTCTACTTTTTCCAATTTTATGATTAAAAAATATTGACCCAAGGTTTATTCAAGAAGGCTCCTCCCAGAGTTCCTCAGTACTCCCAACACAGATTTAGTCTTCTTTTCTTTTCTTTTTTTTGCAGTTTTTGGCCAGGGCTGGGTTAAACCTGCCACCTCTGGTATATGGGACCGGTGCCCTACTCGCTGAGCTACAGGCACCACCCAAGACAGATTTTCTTATGTCTCTTTATTTCTTGCATCAAGACTCCTCATCTTGTGACCCCAAACCCCCTCACCTTAGAAATTCCCTGTCACTTCCTTGCTGATATCAGTGTTCTCTTTTAAATCCTCTATTTGACATATGAATGTTTACTCACTATTTTTGTCCTTCTTTATGGAGGAGGTGAGTACCAGTTACCTCTAGTCAGCCCACCTAAACCTAAGACTCTTTTGCAATGTTTGAAAATTCAGAGTTTTAAACCATTGAAATAATTAAATCATAATACGTCAAGAATTAAATTATGGAATAGTTGTTAATTGTTATTTCAATTTTCCTACTCTCATTCACTGAATAACTTATACTTACTTCATTTAATTGGAAGACATAATTATTAGGTTGTAAAATACCATACATATATGTGTGCATGTGCGTGTATTGTGTGTGTGCATGTATTTGATTTCATTTCTATGATATTAATTTTCCTATAAAAGAGCCAGTATTTTCAGTTATAATAGCTTTATAATATGTTCAAAAACTAAAAAGGATAACCATCATTTTACTTTTCAAGAATATTTAGCTTACTACTAAATATATATTCCTCTATATAAAAAATTTAATTTTTATGGAAACTTTCTTCTTTTTTCTAAAAAATGTGACCTGCATTATGAGGTAAATACATTAAATTTACATTTCCTTGAGGAAGGGAGAAATTGCTATCTCACTATATTTCCCCCCATCTGGAAAGATGTAAATTTCTTGAATTACTCAAATCTTTTATTTCTCTAACCAAAGTTATGCTTTGATAGCTAAAGCCTTTTTGATAATGCTTTTGGGAGCATAAAACCCTCAGTTCCCACAAAAAATTACACATGCACAAATAATATTTTCTATGTTTCTGGAAAAAAGTTTCTCAAAAGTCTATCAATTGACTACTGATTAAAAGCTGTATTATACATTTAAGAAGAGTTTTCTTAGGTTTTATGTATTTGGGGGGATCTGTCTATTTAATATTATTTTTTTCTGTATGCTAAGCATTTAGATTATAAAATTATGATTATTTCAAACAATTCATCTTGACATGATGTTTAAGTACATGTCCTCTGAAACTAGTCTACCTGGGTTCAATTCCTGGCTCCTCTACTTCCTAGCTAAGAAATAAAAATCACTTAATCTTATTGTGCCCCCATTTTCTCATTTGTGCTATGGTGAAATTAAAGATAACCTTATAATAGATCTTTTAAGTACTTACATGTTATATAAATTATTATCAAACATACTTTTAAAAATATGTTATTGATATATGTGCTAACTGTCCTTATTGAAAATACATAGTTTTTTTTTTTTTTTTTCAAATTAACTATTTATAACTGGCCACTTACCTAACCCTCTTTAAGATGAATAATATCCAACTTTAATTTTGGCTCTCCCTTTTCAACCTTTTCATATTCATATCCTTCATTTTTTATTCTTGTTCCTTTGCATTCTAATAGGGAATAATTATAATAATTAATATGGATTAATAATCCACATTATTCTTGGTATAATCTGGATTCATAAACTCAGATGTCATTTTCCTTAGGGTAATATTTCGTTTAGTTTTTATTTGCATTTCCTTAATGATTAGAGATTTTGAGCATTTTTAGTATGTTTGTTGGCCATTAGATTATCTTCCTTTGAAAAGTTTCTGTTCATGTCTTCTGCCCACTTTTAACTGGGGTAGTTTGATTATTTTTTTTCTGATTTGCTTCAGTTTTTTGTAGATTCTAGTTATCAGCCCTTTTTTAGATGTATAGCATGCAAATAATTTCTCCTATTCTGGGGTTGTCTATGTACTCTATCGTGTCCTTGCCAGGGCAGTGCAGAAACTTTTTAATTTGATCAGTTTCATTTGTTGTTGCTGTGATTGCTTTTGATATCTTCATAAATTCTTTCCCTAGGTTGATCTATGAGTTTTTCCAACATTCAGAATCCTTATAGTTTAATGACTCAGGTTTAGGTCTTCTATCCATCATGAATTAATTTTTGTAGCTTGTGAGAGATATGGATTCTGTTTCAGTCATTGTTTGAAATTTTTTGGAAAATCATAATATTATCCCTTTTAAAACATAAAATATCTCATATTAAAATGTAAAGAGTTATAGTAACTGATTTACATCACTGGGTTTAGAATAAAAATTAGACCAGTATGATATATTATACTTTAAACATAGCCAGACTTATATTACTAATGGACTTGGTATAATCTGGATTCATAAACTCAGATGTCATTTTCTTTAGTTTTTATTAATATAAATCAACTTAGATGCTATCTCTTAACCCTTAATCCTACCGTTAGTGGTCATTGGGAAGGCTCATCACTTCTCCAGGTATTATTTCATGGGTCCAGAGTTGAAAGAAGTGCTACAGATACAGTTTGTCTACACAGTTTATGACACACTCTAACCTTGATCCTTTCTGATTCAGTGGGTCTCTGCAACTTCCGTATCTGTCTTGGGCCTTCAGATCATTTGTAATCTTAGAACATGAGGTCAATGATTGTATCTCTGTAGATTACACCTTGAATATGTTTTTCTCTGGGTATTGCCAGGTGGCAGGAATTTATGATCTATTAATTCCGTGGTCTGAGTTTTGAGCAACCTAAAGATGGCTTCCTCTTTTGGTAAGAAGAGAAAGAGCTTCACTTTAGTTACTTCCAATAGGTGTCAAAACATATTTGTAATTCATCACAATAGAAGAATATAGAAAAGGTAAAAATGCAAAGCTGTTTCTACATTTAATCATATATCATGGTAAACATTTAAATGCTTATATCTTAACTCACCAATATTTTATTTAGAATTTATGTATCCATATTCTTAAGTGAGAGTTCTCTAGAATTTTTTTCTTGGGCTATCTTTGTGAAATTTTAATATCAAAGTCCTAAATAAATTTGGGAACTCTGTAGCACTTTCTATTCTGTGGAACACATTCCACAGAATTACCTGCCTTTTAAGTTTTGTTGGCAATTACCACCTAGATTTGGAGATTTTTTTTGGATGGTTCCTAATTTCTTTTTGATTATTAATCTTCAGGTTTCAGCTTTGTTAATCTTGTTTTACATACCATATTCAAATAAAACACGTAACTCTGTTGGTACACTGATGCTAATGGCTCCTCATGACCTCTAGATCTTTTTCTGCCACTTCATTAATGCTTTTTAAGCAAGTTGTTTCCTATCCCCTCTGACCCACTGGCTTATGTAACTACCTATAGCTAATTAAATTGCTTTATGATTCCCATACATTCAGCTGAACTTATTACTTTTCTTAATTATCTCTACCACCACTTCCAACCCAATTTGCTGAATATTTATCCTTAAAAGAGAAAATAGTTGTAGGGCATGTTTAGAGATGAAGAACTGTATTTACAGCCCACACAACACAGCTGGAATTAAACAATGCTATGATTTAAATGAAAGTGGTGACATTAGTGAGCTGTAAATTGCTGCTGGATTTTGAAATGATTAAATATAGAATAAAGAAACACTCAAAAATGAAGTTGGATATGAAGCCCCCAAATTAATTTCACTTCGGAAAGTCTTATTATTCCATTCTTTCACTTTTTGAAATACTGTGTTTATACAATATGATTGGTGACTAAAAAGGGCTCAAACAACCAAAAATGAAGGGAAGTTTTGCACTTACTCAGGAAATAAACTGTGAGTTATAAAGCTAAAGAATCTCTGCAGGTTTTGTGTTCTTTATTTGTATCAAGTTCCAAATTGCATCTTATTTTTATTTTTGAGAGATATGGTCTTATGTTGCTCCAATTTCTGGAGTAGAAAGTAATTACATTTTTTTTTGTGTGTGTGGAGAAATCAGAAGTTAAAATAAGTTATCTAAAATGTTACCATGATGTATTGATGAAATTTGCTCTGTAAGAAAGGTGTGTCTGCACTTTCCTCTATTTTGCTACCTAATGATTAAAGATGTTCACAACTGCAACTTCCATCATCCAGAAGAAGAACTTTCCCCACCATTTGTAGGGCCTTCTTCTAAATCCGTAACATCCACAGTACTGATCAGCTCTTCCATTCTTGCCATTAACTTTGCACTTTCTAAAATAACTGTTGGCTTTCCAAATTCAACAGGGTGTTTCTTCCTATAACCAGTGATCAAATGTGTTGGAAGCCAAAGAATGTACTCGACATTGTCACTAACCTCTTGTCATAGAAAGAGAGGCACATCATTTTCATATCACACTGATA
>NW_003852466.1:2426408-2434143 GCF_000181295.1 Otolemur garnettii
GCCACCGGCGGGGGTGCGCTAAGCTCTAGCAAGTATTTCTGTGGCTGCCTGGCACAGGGGGCTTCTCTGCGGCCACCTGCCACCCGGGGAAGGGGGGTGGGTCTAGCAAGCAGTTCTGGGGCCCACTTTGTACCTGTATTTTATGTTCTTAAATGATCTTCCTTGGATTTATAGCTTGCCGAACTTCTTTCTGGGCTCAGCTCCCCGTCTTTGGCTTCATAGATTCTGATTCCAACCAGTTTTTCTTCCTTTGCTCAGGAGCCTCTGACCAGGGTTTCTACCAGTTGGCCATCTTCCCAGAATCCCATAATTCACATTCTTGAAGTTTCTTCTTTCTCAGATCGTTTGGAAAAATCCTTCCTAGAAGCCATAACTGTTTCTGTTACATGTATTTTCATTTTTTGCAGTGCTGAGCAAGTTGAGGGGCTTGTGTAGAAAACAACAACAAAAAAGTCATGGACGTCTTCCAACATCAAGCAGAACAGGAAAATTGCTATGTTGGTCAATGTCTGACGTGGAATTGGAAACTACAGTATTTTCCTTTCTTAAAAAGTGTACACATTTTTTGGCACCTTCTGTGTTGGTGTGTATATACAAGGTCTAAAAATTAAGTTCATGAACTTGCCACCAAGTGCTCTTATGGTGACAGCACTGCTTCATAACCTTGGTATATCGATGTCTACCACTTTGCTTGTGTTGATGTATGGCGGGTATCTCATTGAGAGACATTTGTTATTGTGTTGTGTGTTTTATGTGCTGTAAAAGAGAATGTTGGAGCTTGAATTAGAGCAATGAACAAATATTCATAACCTTCTTCTTAAACCTGGCAAGAGTGAAAGTGTAATCAGAGACATGTTACTACAAATTTATAGGAATAAACTTCATGAAGAAAACAGTGGTGTACAAATGGATTAAATGTTTTTCTGAGGGGAGAAAGATCATTACTGATGAATAGAGGTCAGGGCAACCAGTAATGAGCAGAACTGATGAAAATATTGCAAAAATTCTTCAAATTGTGTGTTAAAATTTTTGGCTGACTGTGAGAAGCATAGCAGACCACATAAACCTCAATAAAGAAATAGAAAAATCTTTTTTTTTTTAAGACAGAGTCTCACTTTATTGCCCTCCGTAGAGTGCCATGGCATCACAGCTCACAGCAACCTCCAACTCCTGGGTTTAGGTGACTCTCTTGCCTCAGCCTCCTGAGTAGCTGGGACTATAGGCACACGCCCACCACAATGCTGGGCTATTTTTTTGTTGCTGCAGTTTGACTGAGGCTGGGTTTGAATCCTCCACCCTTGGTATATGGGGCCAGAGCCCTACTCATTGAGCCACAGGCAACCACCCAAGAAACAGAAAAATCTTAACTGAAAAGCTTGGCTAACAACTCACAGCTCTTGCATCACAACAATGCAGCAGCTCACACAACTCTGTCTGTAAGGGAGTTTTTAACCAGTAAACAAGTAACTGTATTAGGACATCCTACCTACTCACCTAATCTGGCTCCCAGTGACTTTTTCTTTAGACTTTTTTTTTCTTTTTTTTTTTTTTACTTGTACAAAAGATCTTTATTGGTAGGGGGAGGGAGGCTGCAGAGCAGCATCAAGGAGGAGAGAAAAGAGGAGAGAGAGATAAGGAGAGAGGGGGGAAGAGGAGAGGGAAGAGGAGGGAGGCAGAGAGCAGAGAAGGAAGATAGAAGGTGAGAGAGAGAGAAAGAGAGAGAGTTTCTTTAGACATTTTGATGACATTCAGGACATCAAGGGTAATGTGAGGACAGCTCATATGACTCTGATGGCTATTCCAGAAAAAGAGTCCAAAATTGGCTCGGCACCTATAGCTCAACCGGCTAAGGCGCCAGCCACGTACACCTAAGGTGGCAGGTTCGAATCCCCAGTCCGGACCCGCCAAACAACAATGACGGCTGCAACCAAAAAATAGCCGGGCGTTGTGGTGGGTGCCTGTGGTCCCAGCTACTTGGGAGGCTGAGGCAGGAGACTCGCTTGAGCCCAGGAGTTGGAGGTTGCTGTGAGCTGTAATGCCACGGCACTCTACCCAGGGGGAAAGCTTAAGGCTCTGTCTCAAAAAAGAAAAAAAAAAAATTCCAAAATTGCTTTGAGGGATGAATTAGGCACTGGCATTAGTACATAGCTTCTCAAGGGGAGTACTTCAAAGGTGACCAAAATGAATTCCAGCAATGAGGAATACATATATTATGAATTACATATTTTATATATATGTGTGTGTATATATATTACATATATATAGAGAGAGATACCTTATATATAGGGAGAGAATATACATGTATATATTATAGAGAGAGAATATACATGTCATAATACATATATATTATACAGAATATATATGGAATATATACAGAATATATAGAATATACAGAATTCTGTATATAGAATATACAGAATATATAGAATATACAGAATACTGTATATAGAATATACGGAATATATATGGAATATATACAGAATATATATATATATATATATGGAGAGAGAGAGAGAGACAGAGGATGAGAAATGCAGGGTCATTAATTTCCCTGGTGGTAACCTCCAACCAAAGGGGCATAGGAAATTGTGAACAAATGGCCTTTGGTGAATAGATCTAAAATGCAGTCTGCATGCATCTCAGAGGAGCCAGCAGAATTGAGGCCCTGTTGCCTACCGCAGTGACTTTAGTAGGGCACTTTTTGTTGCTATTTCTAGTTTCTGTTTCTACCATAATCCACTGGCACACGTAGTGACCAGGTCATTCACTTCCTCTCTTTCCCCTCATTCAGGTTTCCTAAACTTGCATCCCTGATAAAATGCCTTTGCCCAAACTTCATCTTAGATTCTCTTTAGGAAAA
Source organism: Otolemur garnettii (assembly GCF_000181295.1). Classification (NCBI taxonomy): domain Eukaryota; kingdom Metazoa; phylum Chordata; class Mammalia; order Primates; family Galagidae; genus Otolemur; species Otolemur garnettii. The sequence goes on from NW_003852466.1 coordinate 2,429,269, forward strand.
TCCAAGTTAAGATATTGGGATAAAACAAGATAAAAGAATAAATTTAATTACTGTAATTAATCAGTGTGTCGATAAGGCCAGCCAGAGTGCCCTGACCTGTAGCAATCTGAGTTTACAGGTAATAAACCACCATGTTCCTAAGGGCAAGCTAGATAATTAGGATACTGCTTACAGTATGGCTCAGTCCTCTAGAATAGTACATATGCACCAAATATTCAATAGCATTACCTCGTCTCCTGTAGCTGTGCCCCTGAGTGTTAATATACATGGGTCTGGGAGCAAAGAGTGGAAATGAAGTGGCCTCCTTCATTAAATCTCTTAGTAGCCAACTTCCAGAACTAGTGAGTCTCATATCCATTATTTCAGGTTTTGCTGGATTAGACGGCTCAGATTTCAAGGCCACATACAGGCACCCCTAAGAAATGCCAGGGAGTTTGTATCCTAGGGACATCCCTCAGGCAGTGGAGGACTGGGACCAGTGTGTTTTTTTCTCTTCAGCAGAACAACTCTGGGAGGCGTCTTTACAGCTGCAGCCTTAGGTGCGGATACTCTGCTGGCTTTTCCTGCTCCTCTGTCTTGTTCCTCCTGCTTCTTTGTTTCTCTTTTCTTTTTTTCTTTTTAGACAAAGTCCATTGCCCAGGCTAGAGTGCTGTGGTATCCTACATCACAGAAACGTCAAACTTCTGGGCTCAAGTTATCCTCCTACCTCAGCCTCCTGAATAGCTGGGATTACAAGCACCTGCCACAGCATTAGGGCTAGTTTTTCTATTTATTTGTAGTAGAGACGGGGTCTCGCTCTTGTTCAGGTTGCTCTCCTGAGCTCAAGGGATCCTGAGTTCAAGGGCATTATGCCCAGGACACACACACACTCCCTGCACTATGCCACCGTGATGTGACAAGCAGAAAACACCAAGCAGTATCTGTCCTTCCCTGGGCTGCCAAGGGAGCCAAGAGCTACTCCTGTTTCTCTTTGTTTTTTCTTTGTCCCTCTCTTTTCCCCAATCCAGACTCTGCTTAATTTTATATTCTCTCTCTCTGGTTTTCTATTGTGTTTTTTTAAATAAAATATTTCTCTGGGCATTGAGTAGCTATCATTTGGCCCCTTCTTGTCCAGCACATAAACTAGGTCGTCTGAGGGCTTTTTACAATTCAGATTTTCTTTCTCTAGAAGCTTCTTGGAACTATTGGCGTCCCTCCCTCCCCCAACCGTTTCAGATTAGTACAATGATTTTCAGGCAAAATCTGATTTGAAAGGACTTTTTTCAAATATCAGATTTCAGGTAGTTTTCTGGGTTCCCCCAAGCCTGGTTTTGATTTCTCAGTGTCTTCCAGTGGACACGTAGACAGTTTTTTTCCTCAAATTGGAATCACAACAAAATAAGATGGATAGTTTTTGGAAAGTCTTTACTTCAAAGTGTTGAAGACCAATTTCCGAGCCAGAATTCTGTAACTAAGAATCTGGAGGCAAAATCACTCACATACAAAGATACTACACTTGTCATTTTTATATAATATCAGGAACATAGCTGTCCTGTAGAGTCACTGACATGTTTTTGCCTCATAGTCTTAACAAATAATTAAGACGGTGTCCACAGACAAGTATAGTTTAAACTCCGAGGATGAAAACACAGGAATGCTTGCTGCAGCTTTTCTTTTTTAAATTAAACTTTTTTTTTTTTTTTTTTTTTTTTTTTGAGACAGAGCCTCAAGCTGTCCCCCTGGGTAGAGTGCCGTGGCATTACAGCTCACAGCAACCTCCAACTCCTGGGCTCAAGCGAGTCTCCTGCCTCCGCCTCCCAAGTAGCTGGGACTACAGGCGCCTGCCACAACGCCCGGCTATTTTTTGGTTGCAGCCGTCATTGTTGTTTGGCGGGTCCAGGCTGGGGACTCGAACCCGCCACCTTAGGTGTACGTGGCTGGTGCCTTAGCCGGCTGAGCTATAGGCGCCGAGCCAAATTAAACTTTTATTATAAAATCTTCTAAAGGGGCACACTTAAAAAAAAGTTTTAGAGTAAAAGAAGAATTTCACAGAGAAATAGAGAAGATGGGAAGGGTCTAAAGACAGTAGAACCCCCACAGCTGACCACCTCCCTACACTGATCACCTCCTTAAGGTGACCTAATTGTCCTGAACTGGACATGCCCCACGTATAGGCATAGGTACAGCAGGCCCAGGTACTTATGTTGACCACTTCTATATGTTGACCAGTTTGTTACAGTCCCTTGGGTGGTCAACTCATAGAGGTTCTACTGTATATGTCAGAAGCTAAAGGCCCTTCCCAGAAAGAAAATTTTAAAAGGAAATACCACAACACTTGACATGGATATGTGATATGAAAGCAGAGTCGAAGCCACGAGGACTTACTGTGGCAGACCACCCGCAGCTCATGGGGACTTACTGGGGCAGACCACCTGCAGCTCATGAGGACTTACTGGGGCAGACCACCACTGTGCAGCTCACGGGGACTTACTGTGGCAGACCACCGTGCAGCTCACGGGGACTTACTGTGGCAGACCACCGTGCAGCTCACGGGGACTTACTGTGGCAGACCACCCTGTAGCTCACAAGGACTTACTGTAGCAGACCAACCTGTAGCTCACGGGGACTTACTGTAGCAGACCAACCTGTAGCTCACGAGGACTAATTGTGGCAGACCACCACTGTGCAGTTCACGGGGACTTACTGTGGCAGACCACCATGCAGCTCATGAGGACTTAGCTGTGGCAGACCACCACTGTGCAGCTCACGAGGACTTACTGTAGCAGACCACCACTGTGCAGCTCATGGGGACTTACTGTGGCAGACCACCACTGTGCAGCTCACGGGGACTTACTGTGGCAGACCACTGTGCAGCTCACGAGGACTTACTGGGGCAGACCACCACTGTGCAGTTCACGAGGACTTACTGGGGCAGACCACTGTGCAGCTCACGAGGACTTACTGGGGCAGACCACCATGCAGCTCACGAGGACTTACTGTAGCAGACCACCACTATGCAGCTCACGAGGACTTACTGTGGCAGACCACTGTGCAGCTCATGAGGACTTACTGTGGCAGACCACCACCGTGCAGCTCATGAGGGCTTACTGTGGCAGACCACTGTGCAGCTCACAAGGACTTACTGTGGCAGACCACCACGCAGCTCGCAGGGACTTATTGGGGCAGACCACCACCGTGTAGCTCACGAGGACTTACTGTGGCAGACCACCACCGTGCAGCTCACAAGGACTTACTGTGGCAGACCACTGTGCAGCTCACAGGGACTTACTGGGGCAGACCACCACCATGCAGCTCACGAGGACTTACTGTGGCAGACCACCATGCAGCTCACAGGGACTTACTGGGGCAGACCACCACTGTGCAGCTCATGAGGACTTACTGCAGCAGACCACCACTGTGCAGCTCACAAGGACTTACTGTGGCAGACCACCACCGTGCAGCTCACAAGGACTTACTGTGGCAGACGACCGTGCAGCTCATGGGGACTTACTGGGGCAGATCACCACTGTGGAGCTCACGAGGACTTACTGTGTCAGACCACCACCCTGCAGCTCACGGGGACTTACTGTGGCAGACCACCATGCAGCTCACGAGGACTTACTGTGGCAGACCACCACTGTGGAGCTAACGGGGACTTACTGGGGCAGACCACCGTGTAGCTCGTGGGGACTTACTGTGGCAGACCACCACCCTGTAGCTCATGGGGACTTACTGTGGCAGACCACCACCGTGCACCTCATGAGGACTTAACTGTGGCAGACCACCACCATGTAGCTCACGGGGACTTACTGTGGCAGACCACCATGCAGCTCGTGAGGACTTACTGTGGCAGACCACCACTGTGGAGCTAACGGGGACTTACTGGGGCAGACCACTGGGCAGCTCATGAGGACTTACTGTGGCAGACCACCACCATGCAATTCAAGAGGACATACTGTGGCAGACAACTGTGCAGCTCACAAGGACTTACTGTGGCAGACCACCCTGCAGCTCACGAGGACTTACTGTGGCAGAGAACCGGGCAGCTCACGAGGACTTACTGTGGCAGACCACCCTGCAGCTAATGGGGACTTACTGTGGCAGACCACCGGGCAGCTCACAAGGACTTACTGTGGCAGACCACCGGGCGGCTCACGAGGACTTACTGTGGCAGATCACCTGCAGCTCATGAGGACTTACTGTGGCAGACCACTGTGCAGCTCACGAGGACTTACTGTGGCAGACCACCCTGCAGCTCACGAGGACTTACTGTAGCAGACCAACCTGTAGCTCACGGGGACTTACTGTGGCAGAGAACCACTGTGCAGCTCACAGGGACTTACTGTGGCAGACCACTGTGCAGCTCACAAGGACTTACTGTGGCAGACCACTGTGCAGCTCACGAAGACATACTGTAGCAGACCAACCTGTAGCTCATGGGGACTTACTATAGCAGACCACCACTGTGCAACTCACGAGGACTTACTGTAGCAGACCAACCTGTAGCTCACGAGGACTTACTGTAGCAGACCAACCTGTAGCTCACGGGGACTTACTGTAGCAGACCAACCTGTAGCTCACGGGGACTTACTATAGCAGACCACCACTGTACAGCTCACGAGGACTTACTGTAGCAGACCAACCTGTAGCTCACGGGGACTTACTGTAGAAGACCACCACTGTGCAGCTCACGAGGACTTACTGTAGCAGACCAATCTGTAGCTCACGAGGACTTACTGTAGCAGACCAACCTGTAGCTCATGAGGACTTACTGTAGCAGACCACCACTGTGCAGCTCACGAGGACTTACTGTAGCAGACCAACCTGTAGCTCACGAGGACTTACTGTAGCAGACCACCACTGTGCAGCTCACGAGGACTTACTGTGGCAGACCAA
>NW_003852466.1:2434213-2452293 GCF_000181295.1 Otolemur garnettii
GAGGACTTACTGTAGCAGACCACCACTGTGCAGCTCACGAGGACTTACTGTAGCAGACCACCACTGTGCAGCTCATGAGGACTTACTGTAGCAGACCAACCTGTAGCTCACGGGGACTTACTGTAGCAGACCAACCTGCAGCTCACGAGGACTTACTATAGCAGACCAACCTGTAGCTCACGGGGACTTACTGTAGCAGACCAACCTGTAGCTCACGGGGACTTACTGTAGCAGACCAACCTGTAGCTCACGAGGACTTACTGTAACAGACCAACCTGTAGCTCACGAGGACTTACTGTAACAGACCAACCTGTAGCTCACAGGGACTTACTGTAGCAGACCACCACTGTGCAGCTCACGAGGACTTACTGTAGCAGACCAACCTGTAGCTCACAAGGACTTACTGTAGCAGACCAACCTGTAGCTCACGGGGACTTACTGTAGAAGACCACCACTGTGCAGCTCATGAGGACTTACTGTAGTAGACCAACCTGTAGCTCACAGGGACTTACTGTGGCAGACCACCCTGCAGCTCACGAGGACTTACTGTGGCAGACCACCATGCATCTCACGAGGACTTACTGTGGCAGACCACCGGGCAGCTCACGAGGACTTACTGTGGCAGATCAACCTGTAGCTCATGGGGACTAACTGTGGCAGACCACCCTGCAGCTCACAAGGACTTACTGTAGCAGACCAACCTGTAGCTCACGGGGACTTACTGTGGCAGACCACCCTGCAGCTCACGGGGACTTACTGTAGCAGACCAACCTGTAGCTCACGAGGACTTACTATAGCAGACCACCACTGTGCAGCTCACGGGGACTTACTGTAGCAGACCAACCTGTAGCTCACGGGGACTTACTGTGGCAGACCACCGTGCAGCTCACAAGGACTTACTGTGGCAGACCACCGTGCAGCTCACAAGGACTTACTGTGGCAGATCACCTGCAGCTCACGAGGACTTACTGTGGCAGACCACCGGGCAGCTCATGAGGACTTACTGTGGTAGACCAACCTGTAGCTCATGGGACTTACTGTGGCAGACCACCCTGCAGCTCACGAGGACTTACTGTAGCAGACCAACCTGTAGCTCACGAGGACTTACTATAGCAGACCACCACTGTGCAGCTCACGGGGACTTACTGTAGCAGACCACCACTGTGCAGCTCATGGGGACTTACTGTGGCAGACCACCGTGCAGCTCACAGGGACTTACTGTGGCAGACCACCATGCAGCTCATGAGGACTTACTGTAGCACACCACCACTATGCAGATCACGAGGACTTACTGTAGCAGACCAACCTGCAGCTCACAAGGACTTACTGTGGCAGACCAACCTGTAGCTCATGGGGACTTACTGTAGAAGACTACCACTGTGCAGCTCATGAGGACTTACTGTAGTAGACCAACCTGTAGCTCACGGGGACTTACTGTGGCAGACCACCCTGCAGCTCACGAGGACTTACTGTAGCAGACCAACCTGTAGCTCACAAGGACTTACTGTAGCAGACCAACCTGTAGCTCACGGGGACTTACTGTAACAGACCAACCTGTAGCTCACGGGGACTTACTGTAGCAGACCACCCTGCAGCTCATGAGGACTTATTGTGGCAGACCACTGGGCAGCTCAAGGGGACTTACTGGCGCAGACCACCACCGTGCAGCTCATGGCTATGAGAAGTGAGAGTTATGCTCTGAACACGGTAACATCTCGGTAATCTAACACCATGGTAACAAGTGCATGGGGAAGGGATCTAGCTCTCCTTAACACGAGAGCTCGTAGGATGAGATGTGTCTACACCTGTGGTGCAGGAGCCACGGGATCCTGTCTATAAGAAGCTGCAGGAGAAGGCAGTGGGGCCAACGCACATTCTCTCCTGGACTCGCTCCCTCCGACGCTTTTGCTTCTCCCGATCGCAGGGCGTCTGCCCAAGACCTTTCTAACAAGACTGTTAAGATCCATTCTCTTACCAAGTCTGTCTGTCTGCCTGTCTCTCTCTCCCTTCTGCTAAAGCAAATAGCCCTCAGGCACCTAAGGGTAATTGTTTCCGGCAAAGTAGCACAGTAGTCCGCGTCCAGACCATAACGAAGCTGGGCTGGAGACCTGGCCAGTCCCGGCCCTGACAAGTGTCACCCCAGATTGGGCTTGACAAGACAGGACAGTGACCAGCCGCTGAGAACTTATTTTCACCTTTGCCATCCTCTCTTCCCCCTTTCCTTTCATTTTTCCAGTTTTCCACAGTATCGTTCATTTTGAAATAACATTTAAAATGAACTGATAGTTTATTTTATGGGTGCTGAGAACTTACTTGTAGCAGGACAGCATGAAAAATGAAACCATTGGTGTAGAGTCCATGGTCTTCTCCCCACAACTTGGAGCTTCACTGCTTTCACTTTCTCAAATCAGCTCAAAGCCTGCCACCTTCAAGCCATATTCCCGGTTGAACAGCCAAGACAGCACTTGACTGGCTCTTTCCTGAGTCCAGCGCACCAGCCCTGGGTGGCTTCCAGCAGCTCCCTGCCCTTCTCTGGAATCTATTTCTCCTCCCCATCTTTTTGGCTGTCCCCAAAACACCTGAGATATGACATTGCTCCATCAGGAAAAGTGGTTCAATGTGGCAGTGACGGGGTGCTCAGCCATGCAGAATAGAATTTCCAGAGGGCGATTTGTTTGAACACGTGTTCCCGCCCCAGCTAGCATTGTGTCCGTGCCAGCTAACGGCCTGAGCATCTTCTTACTGAGGACCATTCCCTTTGGCCATCAGGTAGTAAGGATGAGGGTGAATCCAAAGAAAAAGTAAATTATACTGTGGGAAGGGTTAATATTCATATCTGCTTTTAAATATAGTCTAACTCTTAAAAGCTCTGCAGTGGGCGCCCAGATAATGAGTCATTTTTCTCAGAAAGGGTTGGCCTTGTGCAAACACTGATGCATTTTCCAAACACAGAGGACCATGGGAAAATCTTGTGAGTTTTAAAAGGTTGAGTTTATCCCCGTAGTAACAAAACTGATTTGCTATGTGGGTTTTCAGTATCCTACAAAAGAGAGAATAAATTGGAGTTGATGTGGTTGGAAATGTCACACTTCCCCAAACTTGCTCAGTTAATAAGGAGGATGCAGTGGGACCATTTCCACTTAATCATGAAATGGTGATAAGTTAGGGTTTGCACTGGGACAGTTTCTTCCTAATTATAAAATGTTGGCACTCCGGGGCTCGTGGCTTGGGAATGGAGGGGCATTTGTGGAGTATGTGGAGATTTCTTGGACACTTTTATCTTTCTCTTTACTTTTTTTTTTTTTTTTTGAGGGAAAGCTGATTTCAGAATCCTGAGTTTACAGTAATATGGCAAAACAGGATTTTTCCAATTACCAGATTCATTTATTATCTTTTATATCAAGCGAGGAAAATGTGTAGTGGTAAAAATAAGCTTTGACAAACAAATATTCAAAATCCCACACACTTATTCCAATTGTTTGTTACCTGGTCCAAGTTTAATGCTAAGCCCAATCTGTATCCTCCGGTGTTTATAATTTAATTAAATGCTCTCTTCTGTTAACTGCAGAACTACTAAGCTGTTAGATAATAGCAATTTCCTTTTTCATGCAGGCTTTGTTCTGGATTACAGGACCGGTCCAGTGAACGGTCAAGGCTGGGCATTCACAGGCAAACCTTCCACTCAGTGCCAGCTGTGGCTTTTCAGCCTCAAGTATTTTCTTTACTCTCTGCTGGTGGAATTTATCAGTCTGTTGGCTTAAGTCAGATCATTTTGTTTAACTATATGTGTTTATTTAAAATGAACTTTGGACTCGAATAATGCTTGTGTTGTCAGTGTGAGTGCTATTTCCTTTCAAAATGTAAAGAAAGTTGTTATTGCTGATTTTGTAGTTTGAAAGAGGCCAGACCCTAAGTACAACAAAACACCAAAGCTTTGGCTTTCTCCGTTAGAGCCCTGCCAATTCTGGAATAAAATTTCTTTGCATAAATCTTTGGCTAATCTGTTTTGATGTGATTCACGGCCACTTCTCATTCTCTCTCCTTCTGCAGCACATTTTTTCAGAAGGCAGAGCTCTGATCAAGGTCAGTAGGTCAGGGGCTGCCCTGGGGCTATTTTCTTTAAAGAATGTGCTATTCCTAGTTAGCTTGCGTTGGGAAGATGTGAACATGGTGAAACATAAACAAAAATAAGACAACTGGATTGATGTTAACCTAAAACATTCATTTCCTTTCAATAATTTTTTAGTGTTCTGTTTATTTCTATGAGATTCATTATTTTTATTCATTATTGATTTATAACAGGGCTTACACACTCTGTTAGGAGAATATATATATATATATATTTTTTTTTTTAAGAGATAGAGCTGTCTCACTATGTTAGCTGTTAGGAGAATATATTTATATATATATATTTTTAAAGAGATAGAGCTGTCTCAAGGCTGGTGCAGACCTCCCGGCCTCGAGCACTCCTCCTGACTTAGCTTCCTGAGAACCTGGGATCATAGGTGCAAGCCACCATGTCAGGCAGTAAGATAAAAGTGTTTGGAAAGGGGCTGAGACACAAAGCCAATTTCCTTCCCATTGCTTATAGACAGACAGAAAGTAGGATACAATGGCTGTTTCTTAGTCATACTTTATCCCCCCAAATTTAACATGATTCTAAAATGTTTGGGCTGGAAAGTGATATCATATAGTAATTTTTGATTCCTTGGTGTTGATTATAGCAGCAATAATGCACAGTCTGCTCTGTGCTTCTCTTTATTCAGTTATTTAATAGTACACAGGATTTTCAGCGAGAGATGTGTTTAAAATGAAGTAGCTATATTGAAGATTTACTAGTGGTTTACAAATATAATAATGGTTTGTCCAGGTTTTTTAAAGGCTAAAAATCATAAGAAGATAGTGAATCTCTTATGCTCCATTGACAAAGGTAACTTCAAACTTTAAAAGTATGAAAAATTACATACTCTTTGAAAATATGTCAGGCTTACTTAATTTCAGGGCTTTGTTACAAAGTTCCACAGAATGTATTCCTTTAGCTGCATAAAATGCTTCACATCTGTGGCTGGGTACTGATTAATGTCAGTGGTTTGAATGACATGACCAAGAAATTTTAAGGTCAGTACTTTTAGAAAGTAGAACAGTATCTTGGGAATGAAAGGGCTGTGCTTCATGAATGTGCTAATTCTAAGGCAAATATTCTTGCAAGGAATCTCTTGATAGATATAATTCCTGATGTGAGAGATACTGAAATTTTTGGCTTCCTCAACACGTGATTTTGGTGCTGTTGTGTAAACATGTAAGAGTGTATCGTAACAAAAAAAGAAATTATATCATAGTCATATACAAATAATGAATAACTTGACAGTTAATCTATTTTATCCAATGCATATTAAGCTTATAAAAATAGATCTGTAACGTATGCTATTCCTTGTGTCTCTGAAGAGTTTGCACCACGTACTCATGAGGAAGATTCTTATCTGTCTTGTGTGACTATGAATTGTCCCCACACCTTCCGGAAGGTGCAGTCCCGGCAGGGACTGTCGATAATGCTGCTCCAGAGTGTGGTGCAGGCAGCATGAGTTTTGCTTTGATTATTGGGAAGAAGCTAAAGAATGCCAGCATGTCTCAGAGACATCATTGCAAAGTTTAGAGCGCCAGAGAACAGCAGTTTAGGTTTACATTCTGGGTGTAGGAAGAAGAACCAACTTGAAATACGAATGGATCAGTTTAATGAAGGCAAGAGTGATCCAAGCAGCAGCCCTGTAAACATCAGGGCCCATTCTTTCCAAGGACCCATATGAAATAATTGATCCAAGAAAGACCTATTTTAACAATCACAAAACAAAGGGGATGGAGGGCGTCAGGAATGAAAACAAACCTTTCTGGACATCTTCCTCATTGGTATGCGATGTTCAATAAAGGCCAAGTAAAGTCATTAATGAGTGAATGAACTTGTCAGTGAGTAGGCAGATAGACACACTTAAAGACCAGCTGACATCATGTGTAAATAAACAAAGTTGTTTCTGGGCAAAATTCAATTGTGACTGTATTTTCTTAATACAATTCTGGGGCACATATTTTAAATGGGCACTGAACCTTTAGGATTATGATATGAAATTTCCTAAACATTTGAATGGAGAAAATAATTTTGCATGGAGAAAATAATTTTGCCCTCACTACATACATGCCCTCTCTGCCTAACACCAGCTGGTGGCCAGATCCAAGATCAGGGTGGATATAACCACGACTCAGGCAAAAACAGTACGGCAGGCAGATCATTGCTCTTGTCAAATCTACTCTGTGCAAATTAGACTTTCTTGATTCCATTAAATGACACTTTTCACACGTTTACTGCCAATGGCCGTATTGAATTAAGCTAGAGAAACACGGATTATTATAGTGTACAAAGGATTCTGTCAGTAATTTGCTCCCTGTGTTGGGACTTCTTATGATCTCTGCCAGCCTTTTAGCCAAAGGATTCATCAGAAACTATTGTCGCCTCTTGTAACGGTTGATAGATCTTCGATATAAGCCTGCCTTCTTAGCAAAATGCCCGAGGAAATCTTTGTTAAAATCCCTTATTAATTTATAATCGACTAAACTGATTTTTAAACAATCTTTCTTACATTAAGAAACTATCTTGGTCGATATTTTTGATGTGATCAGATGAAACTTAAAAATATTTTTTGTTTTACCTGGTTCAGTTTGCTAACATATACAGAGCCAAATTGGAGATTAATCTTCAGTAATTTTAAGTCGAATTACACATAATTAGTCATTATTTAATCAAGTAACTGGAAGACTAGCTAGAGAGATTCAAGATTTCAAGGGCTAAGCACAGTTGGCTGATGTTTTTGTAACACCATTTAATTAATTCCAAGGTTGAAAACAATATTAGAATAAATACATAAAAACTGCAAAGTAGACTGGCAATGAAATTATTGTTTTGCTTAAGATCATCAAAAAGTGAAAGTTAAAAAATGAAAATTTTCTATAGTGGTTTTTAAATTCTATAGCCTAAATGCAAGTTTTTCTGGAAACACTTTTTGCATTTTTTCTTATGCTTCCCATCTTTTTAATCTATAACAGAATATTATTCTTCCAAATTAAAATGAAATCTAAGGCATTTAAAGAGGACTGTAACACTTGTAACACTTAAAAGCATTAGCACCACCCTGATTCAACTAAAGTAGCTGAGGAAGCAGTGTTGGTAAAACTTACTACCTTTTTTGTTTAATGTCAGACCATGACAAAAATACATTTGCTTACACTTATACAATTTCTTTTTATTAGAAAATTATCTTTATTATAATTTTTGCTCTTGAATATAAGCTTTAAAGGCGTCTAGTGCTTTTCATTTATATTATAAAGAAAGTGATTAATTTTTAAGGAATTCCTTCTGTTCAAACACAAGTTCTAACATTTGCTACCTGGCAAAACACTAAAACTTGTTCTTGGTGTGTCTCAGTTTATCTCAGTTTCTTCATCCATAAAATGGGTGTAATAATCATTCCTACCTGTTACAGTTCTTAGGAGGATTCAGTGAGTTAGTATTTTTTAAGGGGAGCAGAGTAAATTCTTATGTGCTTGTTAGTAGAGAGGAGCTCCCGGCTCTGGCATCACGCCCTTCCTCTCCTCTGTCATTCTTTCTTTCCTCCTCTTTCTTTCCTCTCACTTCACCTTTATTCCCTCTTTCTTTTCTTCCTTCCCTCTTTTAACACGTCAGAATGCCACACAGAATTTGTCCTGAGATCATTCTTTATCAGTCCATTGGCTAACAGAGATATTTAGTTGTTTTAACTTTCCGTGTATATTTGGTCTCTTCTTTCTACTTCTGTGATTTTTTTTTTTTTTTGCATCATAAGGAAACACTGTTATCCATGGAAAATAAATATATAAAAATCTGGACTGAAAAGCACACGGTGTGTTTCCTAATTTAATCATCATGATGTAGACTCGATTAGGAGAAAGGGAACAGCTTAACATTTGCTGACACTATGAAAGCCCCCGAGTCAGAGCCTATGTCTCAATGCTTGTTTGAAGGTAATGGGGCCTGGAGCTTCTTAATAAAGCTAATGGGTCAGCGTGGTTAAGGAACCTTCCCTCAGGGACCTACCTGCCAGTGATGATCAAAGACTTGATGCCTCATTGAAAGCACATTAGTGCACTCGTGTCAGTGTTGAAGTGCATGGTTTAGGATCCCATTAACATCAATGCGTGTTAGATACCCAGGTTCAAGTGTCCAGGAGAAAGAGAAAATAAAGGAAAGTATATTCATCCAGAAGCCAGCTGTATAGATAAAGAACAATCTGCATTGTAAAGACCATTTTAAAAAGCATTATTAGGTACTATTGTTTCCAGTATAAATTAATAAAGGAAACACTTAAAAAGGGGGGCAAGTGAATTTCAAAGAATTCTCTAGATCATGAAAATTGTATTGTCATTCACAAGAACCACTCCAGGAAGGATGCCAAAAATTATGGCTTTTGGAACGCCTAGGATTTTTATTTTGACTTAGATTATCTCTTTAGTATTTTTATTTCCCAGGGCATGCCTATTTATAGAGAAAATACAGAATATCCTACCATTTAGAAAGAACTAAAACTTAGATATGTATGATTGCAAATAACAATTTATTGAATATTATGTGTGAGGAAAAATGTTTGCTTTCTTTATGAAACATCCTTGGCTGAATAATCTTCAACATAAAGGCGAATCTCTGTTCAGGGTTCCTGTCCTTGAGCATCTGCCCTTGAGCAGCAGGAATAGGTCTGGGAAATACAGATGGACGGAGATGCCCTGCGCTTGGGGTGGGCACTGCTGACCCACTGCCCAGCACTCTTTCTCCTTGACAGAGTGTTCCAGGTAGTGACCAGGATAGCACCTAAGATGAATCTGGTTTCCATCTCATTGCAAATTCACCTATCAGAAAGGTGCAGGAAATATCACAGATCATTGGCTCTTATAGCTGGGAAGGAACAACTAGAATCTGACCATGAATCATCAAATTAGGAAAATATTACATATTTATGAGGAGAGAGGAGGAGAGGAGGAGGGGACAAAGCATTTTGTGACCTTTGAGACCTCCCATTCTTACCCTACCATCTTGAGAACCTCTGGGTTTCCTACTCATTGTATTTCCTGGGTAAGTTATTACAAGTGGTTTCTTTGGTTCAAGGCACACAAGTTAATTATGGTCACCAGTCCCAGTGATTAATAGCTACTCTGACAATAAACTGTCTCATTAACACAGAGGGGCAAGTGACCTGATGAAGACTAGGATGCTCCTGCTGGTGTCTGACAAATTCTGTCTTGAGACTGGGCTGTTCTAGCAGTTTGCTTTATGCTCTGGGCATGGAGAACATAGGAAAGGGCCTTGGTCAGGCCCAAATCCCTAGGGCCAGGCAGCTGTCCACCTGAGTCCAACCCAGGAGGTTTTAACAGCTTGCAAGTTCCCGGAACCAGGAAGGAACCACATGATACCTGTTCCCCGTACCTGATACAGGTAACTGCACATTCTGTCCACATCAGTCCCTAATATAGGCATATCTTGGAGATATTGTGGGTTTGGTTACAGGTTCCAGACCACTACAATAAAGCAAATATCACAATAAAATGAGTAGCACAATTTTTTTGGTTTCCCAGTACATACAAAAGTGATGTTTACACTTCACTGTAGTCTATTAAGTGCATAATAGCATTTATCTAAAAAGTACAATATACAAACCGTAATTTAAAAACATTACTAAAAATGCTAACAATTATCTGAGCATTTGGTGAGTGGTGATATTTTTGCTGGTGGAGGGTCTTGCTTTGATGCTGATGGCTGCTGACTGATTAGGGTGGCGTTTGTTGAGGATTAGGGTGGCTGTGATAATTTCTTAAAATAAGACAATAAAGTTTGTGACATGGGTTCACATTTCCCTTCATGGAAGGTTGCTCCTTAGCATGTGATACTGTTTGATAGCAATCCACAGTAGAACAACTTTCGAAACTGGAGGCCATCCTCTCAAACCCACCTCTGCTTTGTCAACTAAGTTTATGTGGAATATTTAAATGCTTGTTGTCATTTCAACAAAGGCTGACAGCCTCTTCATTAGGAGATTCCATCTCTTGAAACGCTCATTCATCAGAAGCAGCTCCTCCTCCACTCAAATTTTATCATGAGGTTGCAGCAATTCAGTCACATTTTCGGCCTCTATTTCTAATTTTAGTTCTTTTACTATTTCTACCACATCTTCCGTGAGTTCTTCTGTGAAGTTCTGAAGCCCTCAGAGTCATCTGGGAGGGCTGGAATCAACTTCCCCCAAATTCCTACTAATGTGGATATTTCAACCTTCTCTCATGAATTATGAATGTTCTTAAATGGCACCTGGAATAGTAACTCCTTTCCAGAAGATTTTCAATTTATTTTGCCCCAAACCATCAGAAGAATCACTCTCCATAGTAGGATAGCCTTATGAAATTTATTTCTTAAATTTATAAGACCTGAAAGTCAAAATTTACTCCTTGGTCCATCGGCTGCAGAAGGGATACAGAACAGATGTGCTGTTAGCAGACTTGGAAACAGCATCGATCTTCCCGGACGTCTCCATCAGCGCTCTGGGTGACCAGGTGCATTGTCAATGACCAACGATATTTGAAAGGAGTGTTTTTTCCTGAGCTGTAGGCCTCAGCAGTGGGCTTAAAGTATTCAGCAAACCTTGATGTACATCGATGTGGTGTCTCTAGGCTTTGTGGCTTTATTTCTAGAGCACAAGCAGAGCAGATTTAGCATAATCCTTAAGGGTCCCAGGATTTCTGAGTGGCAAATAAGCATGAGGTTCACCAGGACATTACAAGCTGGAAGTGGTTTCTTTAATTCTCCTAACTAGAGGGCCATTACTTACTTCAAAACTTTGAAATGAGGCTTTGACTTTCCCTCTAGCTATGGTAGTCTCCAAGGCATCTTCAATAGAAGGCTGTTTTATCTACCCTGAAAATCGGTTGTTTTGTGTCACCACCTTTCTCAGTGATCTCAGCTAGATCTTCTGGACACCTTGCTGCAGCTTCTCCACCATCTGCTGCTGCTTCACCTTGTACCTCCACGTTATGGACGCAACTTCTTTCCTTAAACCTTATGAGCCACCCTCTGCTAGCATCTAACTTCTAACTTCTTTTCTGCAGCATCCTCAGCTCTTTCGGCCTTCATAGCATTGAAACAAGTTAGGGCCTTGCTCTGAATCAGGCTTTGGCTTAAGAGAAAGTTGTAGCTGGTTTGATTTAACCACCAAAACTTTCATCATACCAGCAATAAGGCTGTTGTGCTTTATTTTCATTCGTGTGTTCATAGGAGTGGCAGTTTGAATTTTTTTCACGAACTTTTCCTTTGCATTTATAACTTAGTGAACTGGCACAAGAAGCTAATTTTCATACTATGTCAGCCTTCCTTACAAAGCTAATCATCTGTAGCTTTTGATTTAAAGTGAGAGATGTATGACTTCATTTCACTTGACCATCCGGAGGCCAGATTTCAATGTAGCTGTGTTTCAGTGCATAGAGTGGCCTGAGGAGGGGGAGAAAGATGGGGGTATGGCTGTTTTTGGAGCAGTCAGAACACAGGCGGCATTTATTATTAAGTTTTCTGTGTTATAAGGACATAGTTTCTAACACTGTAAAATAATCATGCCAATAACATCAAAGATTGCTGGTAAGAGATCACCATATCACACACAGTCATAATAAAGAAGTTTAAAATATTGTGAGAATTAACAAAATGTGACACAGAGACACAATGCCTTCATGCCACTTGAAAACAATGGCACCCATAAACTTCCTTGGTTCTTGTCACAAATCTTCAATTTGTAAAAAATACATCATTCTCAAAATGCAATGACGTGGAGCACAGTGAACTGTCTGTAATCCCTCGTCCTTTAATTCTTTTGAAAACAGGCCTCTTCTCCTGTTCCCTGTTCCTTTGACATTTTCTCCTTCAAACTGAAGTCAGTTCTGTGCCATCGTTGTCATTTACCCCTCCAGATAGTCGACCACTTCTCATCCCAGCACCCATTTAGTCCTGACTCTACCCCCAATCTTTCCAGCTTTCTAATATTCTCACTTAATTCCACTTGGGATAGAAAGGAGGAGGACAGTGAAAATACTAATCCATTTTAACGGAGAGCAAACAAAACAGGTTTGTTGTTAAAGGAAAGGAAATGCTTTCTTGTGGAAAACAGGACAACATACAATTTAGTAAGTGAAAAATGGTGCCTTTGGAGCAATCTTCCAAAGCGCACTAGTGAAGGAGCTACAGCAAAAAGTGGCCTTTGATTCATGGTCAGTCCTTCCTGGAGGATAAACAAGAGGATAGCCATGGGGTCCAGTTGCCGGGACACTGGAGGATTTTCTACTGTAAGATGTCAGACACTGCTCTCCTGGGCTTGGCAACGTTACCTGTTTGACTCAAGGCGACACATTTGAATTACATGAGGGAGCCTCAGAGAATGAGGGCTGCCTCTCAGCCACTGCTTGGGAGAGGTGAGAGTCGGGGTCAGACATCTTAGGTTGCTTTAAACAAAGAAATTCTTCTCACGTCATTTTATAATGGGGGGGTTCCTCTAGATTTTTATTTAGAAAAGTATTCTGCTGATTAAAGAAAAAAAAGTTAGTGTGCCTCTGGCATAATGCATTATTTATAGAGATGTTTTGCTAAAATGCAAATCTGCCTCTGTATCAGAGGCATATACACACGTAAAACCACCCAGGCAGAGAGTGAACCCTTAGGGATTCCAGCAAGTTAACTGTGATGGGGGTGGGGATGAAGGACCTGTAAGTTGGGGCCTGGGAGAGGCGAGGCCAGGCTGGGCAGGGGTGATGGGGTGGGGGCCGTGGGTGGTTCTCACCAGGGTGGGAGGACCAAGGCAAACCTACCCTTTCCCCAGACTCCTCCAACTCCGATTTTGAGAAGTGTGTGACAAGTAGCTTTATAAATTAAAATGTATGGGACAGTACTCTAAATGTGCTTCAGGGAAAGGCCCCTGGCTGGCCAGTGTTCACAGTGAAGAGAGAACAGGCTGAATTATTTTGCCTCAGGGACGGTGCATCTGATTCACTGGGCAGAACTAAACCCCCTGGACAGGGGCTCAGCTTTAATCCTGGCTTCGGCTAAAAAGCAATCTTACTTTGCTTCAGGAATGTACTAGTTCTATAAAATTGTGAGTTCGGGAAGACACCCTTGATGTTGCCTTATTTGCTCTCTTCATGTTATCTTTTAGAAGCCAAAGTATTTCCATGTATTATTACGTCAGACGGCAGAAGAAACAGCTCTGATTCATATTCAGTTGATCCTCCTGTTACTCCATGTTCTCTCATTATTATACACTGATGAAACTTGAAGAAATTTGAAAATTTGCTGTGGTCCATCTACCATCCCTGCATATAGCCTACTCTTTTTCTTTTATAGAAACTGAATTTGATTTTTCTCTGTTAAATATTTTTTTCTTTAAATAGATGTAGGCATTTATTAATTTCTTTCTTTCATTATCTATTTCCCAAACATTTGTTATTACCTCATATATGTCAAATTCTGTGCCAGGACATGGATATCCAAGAAGAATTTTCTTTCTATGTCAATATATGAGTGTTGGAGAGAGAAAAACTGGTGATGAGGCGGACATAAGAAAATCCGAAATGTGGAGATATACTAATGGACCTGGATTACCAGGATTCAGAGATTAAAAATGTATTTAATTATCCTTAACAGGAAAAAAGGGCAATTTAGGGTCGTCTCTACATTTCAAATTATATTGTCATACAAAGAACTTTCATTAATATGCATTCTTAAAAGGAAATGAAATACATTTAGAGGTCTTTTTCTTAATTTTATTTTACAAAATTTAATATTTTATGTTATTTTTATTACAAAAAGTACACGTATGTGTAGAGTGAATAGTATAACCAATCTCATACCCAACTCTAGCAACACATAGGTATTCTTCTTTCATCTATATTCCTATTCCTTGCACTTACATCCCCCAAACTTATTATTTCAAAGAAAATTCCAGAGTCATATACTTTCTTTAGTAAATAGTTAAACATGCATCTCTAAAAGAAAAGGATTTTGTAGGATTACCAGAATGCCATTATCATACCTAAAAACTTTAACCATTTCAAGCAATTTCCAAATAGCATACGATTCTATCCATAAATACCTCTGCATATATTGCCAAAAGAGGAATGTTTGAAAACATTAGCAATACTATTATTACACTTAAAAAAAAACCCAGTAATTTAAAAATGCAATTTAAGATCAGTGTTCAAATTTTCTTAGTTGTCTCCTAGAAAACATTTTTATAGTTACTTTGTTCAGATGAAATTCTGCAGATCCACATGCATTTAGCTGGCGGGATTGCAGGGCACCCCAGTCTCTCCGTCTCCCTCTCCACTGCCGTTTCTGTTGCAGAGTGAAGGGAAAGTGCCGTGTAAAGTCGCCTCCTGTTTGTTCGTGGTTGGCTGCGTCCTCCTGGGGTCTTTCAACCTGCTCCTTTGCCTTTTGCATTGGATTCAGGCTCTTGACCGGGTTTAATTTTCTTGGCAGGAATACGTCTTAGGTGATGCTCTGTATGAAAGGGCATTATATTAGGATCATACTGACTTATTCCTCTTTTCTCATGGAGATTGATCAGTAAGTTTACGTATTGTTGGTCTCAGCCATCCACACAAAGCGTTTTTTATCTTTTCACCCAATGGTGTTAATAGCCATTTGTTATTATTATCTAGGCCAGGTATTCCATTATTTTGTTAATATTATAAAGTGATGTCATTCTTATTGTCACTCCTTCTGGTTTTATTAGCTGTAATTCTTTAACAAAAAAAAGAATTTCTTCCTCATCTGTTTGGCTATCCTGAAATGCAGTTTGTACAGGAAAGTGAAATGCACTATTGACTGTTTTCTTTTATTTGCCAGCTTTGGGACACTGACCCTAGCAGACTTTAACCCTAATCAATATATTTTTCTTCCATTATGATGCATTCATAGTTTTACCTGTAAAAGTATACTTGATGTTTTAATGTATTACAGTCATTATTTTCCACACTCACTTTGTCTAGTATCTGGCCAGGAGGAGCCCACTCATGTTCGCTTTGCCATTCAGACAACCTGAGCCCAGTGGATGTTGAGAGCTTCCTTACGTTCTGGTATTACAAGTTGCCCCAAATTCATTTGCTGCACTTCTTGCTGCAGAAATGGAATCGCTCACTTCTCCAATTAGAACAGGTTTCTTTTCATGAAAAATGATTCTTTTAATCCAAAACTAGGGTTGCTGTCATTGTTACAGAGTTAGTGCCTGAGTATATAAAGCAAAGAAGTTCATTTTTCAAAGGAAAATACTTTATGTGCGCTTGATAACGTTTTCGATTTAAATTTAAGGTTATGGATTTCTAGCTTAACCTATTTCACTCTCTCTCTACATTGCTTTTCTCTTAGGGTAAATTTTTTTCCTAATAACATTAATATAGCTTTAGAAAACAAATAATATCATGCATTCTATGTCATATATATATATACACACACCATAGTTTTAAAATGATGTCAATATTATTACCACCAACTGATATTGAATATTTTTTAAAAAATTCTTTTTAATTCTTTTAGCCTTAGGTTATAATCCATTAGGGACATACATGCAAGTTACTGTATTTAAAGCTTACTAGAATTTCACTTTGGTTTTGGTTTTGTTAGACCTCACCGAGGGTCACACCCCAAAGACCACTCACTTGACACAAGTCGATGCAAAAAGCAAGAGGTAGGTTTATTGCTGACGTGTCAGGGTCCCTCAGCCACAAGGGGGAAGGACCCCCGGAGGCTGTTACAGGCTGCTTTTTAAAGCTGAAAACCACACGCAGGTGGGGTGAGGGGTAATGGGGTATGTGGAGGCTGTTGATTGGAAGGTTTAAAACTCGCTTTACTCTGGGCAGACGGCTTTGCCCTGGCTGAGGAATGGGGAAGTGGCTTCACAAGGGCGGGGTAGGTGGGATAGGGAGTGTCGCCTTGGCAGGAAGCCAAAGACTTTCTGGGGGGTGGTGGTGGTATTTTTCTTGAAACTGCTAGTGCTAAGAGGAAATGGTGACCTGCTCTGGGGGTCTGTCAGGTTTCAGAGGGTCCCTCAGTTTCTAGGAATTGCTTTTTAAATTTTATTTTATTTTGTTTTACAATATAGGCAAAATTGTTACATATGTCCAGAGTAAAACCAGACTTCCCATAGTGCATTGTGGGAAGTCAAGCCCTCCTGGCTTCTGCTCTGTCCTCCACTCCAACAAGGAAGCCATTTTATCTGCTTCTGGTTTAGTTGCTACTTATTAAAATGTAACTAATATGGGGCGGCGCCTGTGCCTCAGTGAGTAGGGCACCAGCCCCATATACCGAGGGTGGCGGCTTCAAACCCAGCCTCTGCTAAACTGCAACAAAAAAATAGCTGTGCATTGTGGTGGGCACCTGTAGTCCCAGCTACTCGGGAGGCTGAGGCAAGAGAATCCCCTAAGCCCAGGAGTTGGAGCTTGCTGTGAGCTGTGTGATGCACAGTGATCTATCGAGGGTGACAAAGTGAGACCCTGTCTCTACAAAAAAAAACAAAACAAACAAACAAAAAAAAACAAAAAAACTAATATGCACACAAATACGTTCCCTTCTTTTTTTCTAAATTAAAGGTCAGCAAAGTATACACACAGCACTGTACTTTTTCTAGAATTTTCTGGGATTGTCATCAATTAAAAATGTAATGCTATTTGTATGCTTAATAATGTATATACTTATGTATGTGCTATATATACTTAAAACATTGTTATTATTTATACTTGATGTTAATAGTTTTTTTCTAATGACTTTACAATTCCGAATTTCTAGATCTTTTCTAAGCATCAAACCATCTAATATAATAACAATTGACACATTATCCAAACACACTTTGTTACTTATTCAAAACATACAGGAATGAAGACGAGATCTACAGTTCAGCCCTTTATACAGAAGTTTAAAATTCTAGATTAAATAAAAAAAAACTAGCTATTTTTATCAATTGTAGAACAATACATTGTAAGAAATAGCTTCTTTCATTTATTAAAATATTTCTTTGAGTTAAAAAGACTTAAAAAGTTGGTTACTTAATTACAGCCAAAATGTTTGGGCTTTGGTAAAAATGCTAAAAATAAAAATATAATGATGAGTATTGAATTAGTAAATTATTTTTATCTGGTATTGCAAATCTCATAATTGATCTGGAACTGGGGATTGGAACTGACTTATGATCACCTTCCTCACTCATTTTCTTTAAATTTCGTAAAAGTTGATGTGTAGTTCTTAACTATACTTGGAAATTTCACAAAAATCACACTTCTCACATATAGGTTGCTTTTTTTATTTTTTATTTTATTTTATTTTTTATTAAATCATAGCTGTGTACATTAATGCAACATGGGGTATAGTGTGATGTTTTCATATACAATTTGAAATATTTTCATCAAACTGGTTAACTTAGCCTTCATGTCATTTTCTTAGCTAATCTTTCTAAAAGTAGAACATGTAGGTTGCTTTGAACTGGTTAGGCACTACACTGACTTGACTAAATTTACTCCTTCTCCAGGTAACAAAGACAACATAAAACACAGGTAACCACAACAGCAACAAAAAGTAACCTTGCTCCATAGGTGGAACCTTTTCTGTGGCTGCTTATGAAGGATAAAAAAAAAGATTAGATTGTAGAAAATATGATAATTGTCAAATTTTGAACCATGAATATATTTGTAAAATTACCACAGATTCTTTTTACATTGTTTGAATATGAGACATTCATCAGAAGTAAAAACAGTAAGTAGGTCACAAAGAAACCAAAGGTAAGAGGGGCTTACTCATCACTGTGGATTTCAGACTGGAGTAGAACCACACCCACAGTTGGCATAGTCCACTTTTCATAATCTTACGATAAGATATTTAAATTTTATTTAGTTGTTGCAGATAATAGAAATATGTGGCTCAAATAAGTGCCCAGAGAATGAAAGAAAGAAAAAAAATAAAGAAAAAAGCATTCCCACAGCATTCTGTGTGT
>NW_003852466.1:2453876-2454354 GCF_000181295.1 Otolemur garnettii
CCTTTCCCTCTGCTGACTCCAAGATGATCACGCTCTCTCAGTGGTGTTGTGTCTGTCCCCCTCCACTGCTTTTCCAGTCTGGTCTCCTCAGTATTATTTTTATGTGAAGTTCTTGAGGTCTTTGTCACACAGATCATACTCATGCCTATTTTCTAGAGCTGATGTCTTTTTTCCCCAGGTATTAGTCACAAATATTGTGTATAGTGTCTGAGTGTAACACACTGATTAGTGTAACTAATAGTGTAATAATAATAACTAATAGTGTATTAGTCACAAATATTGTGTATAGTGTATGAGTGTACTACACTAATAGTGTAACTAATGGTGTAATAATAACTAATAGTGTATTAGTCACAAATATTGTATATAGTGTATTAGTGTAACACACTAATAGTGTAATAATAACTAATGGAGTATTAGTCACAAATATTATGTATAGTGTATTAGTGTAACACACTGATAGTGTAATAATAGTGTG
>NW_003852466.1:2454619-2463513 GCF_000181295.1 Otolemur garnettii
AGTGTGATAATAATAACTAATGGTGTATTAGTCACAAATATTTGGCAGGAGAAGGGAAACTTAAATGTGAGGTCGACTGCTCTCACTTAGCACTGACTTGAGAAGAATTCAAAGGGAGGAGGACAGAGTTTGGTGAAGAGAAGAACACTGTATATTTCATGTTGCAGGACAGGTTAGAAAGACGATTTGGAGAAACAAAATTATACAACTAGTTTCACTCAAGGTAGAAGATGCTGAGATTCAGTGGGTACTGACCCAGACACTGTGGACAGTTTACAGAGCCATGTGACAGGATCCCTTGCTATGCAGATCTTGGTCTTGATATAAGTGAATATTTGAAATTTATTTAGCACTACAGGAAAAAACATATCTTGAGACAGGTATTCTACTGAAGAAGGAAGATTTTGGACATGTAATGCATATGTAGAGGGATGGCAAGTGGAGTTTTTTATCTATAGGACAATTGAGAGAAAATAGTATTAAGTGACTACATGTTATAAAGAGAAGGCTCAGACATCCCCTGCAGAATATGCCGAGGATGAGCACCCCCCCCCCGCCACAATGATCTGGGGCCCTCAACTCTCAGACATCTTGAGTCTAGACAAGAAATCAAGGAGATTACCGGAAAGATGATACGGACACAGGACTTCCCTGGAGGGGGTTGCAGGACAGCCCTTCACCCTGTGCTCCAGAGGAGAGCTGAGTGTCTGACTTCAAAAGATGTGTCCTGAGTTGCTGCCAGGGGTGAGGAAGAGAAAACGGAGAGCATCCTGGGTCCTAAGAGTTTGAGAAAGGCAGGAAGGGTGGGGCACATCTGACCTGAAGACGTCTGGAGGTGAGCAGCCTCTGGAGTCATCCTGAGAGCAGCGCAGGTGGGGAAGGCCTTGGGAGGGCGAGGGTGTCTGAGTGTCTCCACGGGCCTAGGGGTCTCTGTGAATGTAGGTGGGCTTGAATCACCTTGAAGGCACAGCTGAGTGACACAGGCAGGACCAGGTAGAAGGAGGTCATTAGAGACAGGCACGTGGATAGGGTGGAGAAATGTCAGGGAGAGGGTAGAGTTCACGCCAGGAGAGTTTCTCTGGAGAACTCACAGCAAGAGCTCACAACCGAAAACACACACAGGCACGGAGGCACGCTATGCTCCAGAGTGGGACAGCCACACCAGAGTGAGCCCTTCTCCTCACCTCTCCTTCCTCTGCGACTCCAGCCCTGATGCCAGATGCAGTGTGAGAGCGCAGGAAGTCAAGGTCAGAGAGTGAAGAGGCTGATGCACCTGACCTTCTCCACCCAGACCTCTGAGGGAGGCCTGAGCCAGGGGAAGGGAGAAGCCTTAAGTTGGAAAAGTAAGAAGTTGTGATTTGTTTTTCTAGATGGAATAGAACTACTAATACTTTTAAATACCTGAAAGTGAGTGGAACAGCTACAGAATCTACCTGAGATACAGCTGGTGCAGGAATGGCAGATGCAATACAGCACACTTGGAAGGTAGCCATCGGAAGTAAGCCTTATGCTTGCAGCCTGCATGTCAGGGTGTGGAAATTGCCTAGTGCTGGGCCATCAGATTTTCAGGGAAAATGATACTGGAGTCCAAACATAGAAGTAACACATGGTTTCTGAATCACTGGCTATCTAATAAGTTAGATGACCTAAATCCCTTAGATAACTCATAAAATGTGGTATTTTCCCATTAGATTTTCCCCCAGTATAATTTGTGACATTAAATGTAGCATGTCAGCATAGCACCTGAGTTTCCTGGCTGTCATATTTCCCAAACTTGGCTGGTGTTTTTATTGCAATGTAACTTGAATTTTCTAAACAGTACAATGCTCCTTGTTTTGGGCCTTGATATAAACAAACATTAGAAATTTAGCATTATAGGAAAACCACGTCTTGAGTCAGATATACTAGTGAAGAAGGATGCTTTGGTGCTCACCTCTGCTGCCCCGAGTGACATGCTTGCAGGCAACTCTCACAGCCTTGGCTGACTTAGTCCTGGAGAAGTACAAGGTCAGAGTGGGTAATGGTTATCCATCTGATTAAAGTACAATGAGGTAACTGTTTATACTACGAGAAAATGTTCAGTACTCATAGGTTAAGAGAAGTTCAGAAGCCCGTCAGACAGGGAGTGTGCTTATATTGAAAGACCCTTCCGTCACAGAATAAGAGACGTTCTTGATTCATCCCTCTAGAGTCTGTAAAGTTTGTGTCTTAGCACTGCCAGAGACGGATTTTACCTGAAAGTGCAGGTCGAGACTCTACTTCTTTGACTTTATTCTTCTTAGCACTTCCAATATTAAGTTGGTTTCTCAAGTGCAGTCAAGTATTTATTACGGCACTTATTTTGACCGTTGTTCATGTGTGTGGATAGAGGACATTTTTTTCCCCAGTCTCAAAAAAGGCCTCACAATCTTCCCAGATCTGCTGTCAGACCTGCACCTCCCTCATTGCCTGTGTGGTCAAATGTCCTTCCCTGCCCTTGCTCGCCCTCGCTGGCTTGTCCTGCTGTGCCACACACTGCTTCCAGCAAGTGAAGACTCTCCCTCGGGACAGCTGGCGTTGTGTTGGTGGAGAGAGAGGAGATGGTGGGGACAGAAACTAAGAAGCAGAAATGTTACCAGACAAAGAGGGTCTGGCTGCTAGTCCCTGTCCCACCAAATGCAGAGGTGGAGATTAGGTTCAAGGAGCTTTACTCTCAGAAGGCCGGTGATTCTGGAGAACAGTAACAGTAGGCTTTCAATCCTGTTCTCTCAGTTGCAATTCTAATAATTTTTATAATGAAACAAGGAAACAATCCTTTAACTTTATGAGATAGCAAATAACATCAAACTAGTCTTCATTCTAACAATACAAAATTTTAAACAACAGAAAAGTGATTTTCACTTTAACAAAATATCTAAAAGAGTCATTGAAAACGTCTTATCAAAGTAACCTCTACCAATAACACAACACTCACTGTCTATGTGTGACCACTTCCCAGAGTCTTTTGAGAGAAACATCCTCACAATCGTGGTGAAACCTTAGCTAGATGATCCTGGAAGGGGTGTGGGGAAGGCTGACAGATGAGGTCAGCTGTGCTGCCTCAGCCTGGCCTCCCAGACTCCACCCTGCAGGCTGCTTTTCTGGCTCCAGTGAGGCTACTACTGAGAGGATTTAATAAGTAAAAATCCCACTTTGACAAAATTCTTGAATGTGTTGGGAAGGAGACTCTGGGACCTCTGTCTGTGAGCCCTTTGAAGTTAGGAGTTGCGGAAATGTGGTTTTGCCAGTTGGAGGGGACAGTGGGCCTCCAACTTGGCCTTTGCCTGTGGTGTGGGGAGGACGGCTCTGTGGCTGTGGCTGGTCAGCTCCCTCAGCTGCCTTAGCTGAAAAGCAAAGATCTATAATAGTGACCTAGCCGAAAGCCAAGCAAAGATTTCCTTTACTGTAAAGAATGAACCCAGATGAAAAGTTTCTTCCTAGCCCATTCCTAGGCCAGTGTACCAACTGACACAGAGGCTTTTGTGACAGAAATTGTGCATCTGGGTTCAGAAAGTGCTTTGACTGTGCTTAGTTGAATTGCTGTGGAGTTAATCCCAAGATCAGGAGAAAAGACGCTGACCTATTTTTGTGAGGATTAACTCCTCAAGCAACTAGTATAGGTGAACAAATGCCTGCTCCATTTCCATGCATGGGAGCCCGTCTGGACACGATGAGGCAGAGGCCTGAGCTGACTGCAGCAGAGACACCATCTTTCAGGAGTGAGAACATCACTGCAGGAGCCCGGAAAGGAGAGTGCCCTTCTAGTGTGACAGTGCCCAGTGCGCCGAGAAGTCTCTGATCCGTATCTCAAAGCAAGTGAAGCAAGTTCTCTGGTTGTTACTGGACAAAGAGGGTCCAGCCGCCTGTCACTGTCAGCCAATAGGCAGAGACGGGGGTAGATCTACCAAATGTCACTGGTCAGAAGGCCAGCAATTCTGGAGAATGGTGAGAACAGTCTCTCCAAGACTGTCACATTCTTCCATTTCCAAAAATCACAGTTTTACACATGAAAGTTCAGAGTAAAAACCATGTTAATCTTTATCTTAAACAACAATAACCAGCATAACCCAAGACCCAAAACAATATTCCAATTCAGAAGTTAATCTCCTAAATCAATCCTCCAAAATCACTCAAAATGGGCATCTTTAGGGTGGGAGCTAAATTTACAAAACAATAAGAATAAGAGACAGAAGGTGTAGGTCACTTAGGACCTGAGCCAACAGACCAGCTGTGTCGTGGTGGCCCTGGCCTGACCGACCCTATCTTAATCTTGCCACTTGTGCTCTCAGCATGGTGACTTCTCTCCCCGCACTAGGCCATGACCAGCTGAGTGTCTTAGGAGGTCAACATGGTGACTTCCCTCCCTGCACTGGGCCATGACCAGCTAGCTGAGTGTCTTAGGTGGTCAGCATGGTGACTTCCCTCCTGGCACTGGGCCATGACCAGCTGAGTGTCTTAGGAGGTCAGCATGGTGACTTCCCTCCTGGCACTGGGCCATGACCAGCTGAATGTCTTAGGAGGAAGATCCTATTTAGTGGTGGTGCCTGCGTTTCCTAAAGGAATTTGCCCTAAGCATGACGCTGTCTCCTCACAGATGTGTGCACATATTGCCCGAGGGTAGACGGCTTGCCAGTTCCAGGATACTCAGGTGCAGTCTGTGTGTGCCCATCTGCTGGGCTCTGGTGTCTCATTACCTGGATTTGAACCCTGGTGCTTGCTCTTACTTGCTGTGCACACGTGGCAAGATATTTTTCCCCATCTGAATAATGAGGATACTGATAGTACCTAACTCAGAACTGACAGAAGGCTAAATAAAGTAACATATGTAAAGCATTTTGCATAGGTCTTCATGTTAATTATTAGTATCTAAAAGCAAATCTAAAAATTAGCTAATAAGTCTAATAAATAAATCGACAACATCTAGTAAAATCTCATAATAGAACCATCTGATCCCTATCAGGTCTCGACACCATCAGGACACCTCTTCAAAATGTCCAAATGAAAACACACATTGTGAGAATGAGATGGAGCTGGTCAGGCAAGGGCAGATGACACAGCTGGCCTGGTTGGTTTAGGTCCTACCTGACCTTCAGCCCCCGTCTCCCATTCTTACTCGTTTATAAATTGAACTCCCACCCTACCTTGAGTAGTTTAGGTAGATTGATTTAGGAGATTAACTTTTGAATTGTGATGTTATTTGGGGGTATGAGTTATACTGATTATTGTTTAAGATAAGGGTTAACATAGTCTTCACTGAATGTATAAAACTGTGATTTTGGAGATGGAAGAACAGATCAGTCTGGGAGATGCTACCCTAACTGTCCTCCAGAATCCCAGCCTTCTCACAAAGTTTGGTAGGACAATCCCCTTCTCTGCATTTTGGCTTGCTGCAGGAAGATGAGGCCCAGTGGAGAGAAAGAGCACCCAAACACCATGTTTATAAGAGGAAGGGCTTTCCTTCAGTAAGCAGAGCAAACACCATAGAAGAATTCAAAATGGCTGCCCCCCCGACTGGCTTGGTTTTCCCTTTTTACCCCAGTCAAAAAGTTCCCGCCCATAAGCAACTTTCTCACTGATCAGTTTGAATCAAGTCAGAAAAGCTGCTCCAGCCCCCACAGAACTATAGTCTTTCACAGAAGCAAAATTTCCGGGTCCCAGGTAGTTAAGTCTTCAAGTTCCTAAGAGCTGAGTCACCATGGTGAGGACCCTGCTGGTGTATCCTTGGGATCTCCTTGAGAAGACACTGTTCTCCTAGACCTCATCCTTACTGGGTATCATCTCTCAGGCTGATAGTGACAGACGGCCGGACCTTCTTCCTCTGGTAACAATTAGGCTCTTTGTCTTTGAGAGACAAAAGTTTAGTCTCTTCAGATAATCACCATGAGAGATCTTTGCTGATTTCTGTCTGAGACCAGGAGGTCGTGTCTGGGGGATGAGGCTGTGGGAGACTGCCAGAGGCACGTGCTTCTGGAGAAGTGGGTGTCAGCTTCGGAGAAGCTCAGTTGCTGCTGGGCGTGGAGCAGGAAATGTGTTTCTCCAGGTCAAGATCAGGACATGAAAACATACATCTATTTTATATTTTAGAAGGAGAGAGAGGGACTATGGGGGGAGAAAAAGAGAAAGGGCATGCCATCCCAAAAAAGAAGTGAAGAAAGAATGCCCCAGGTCCAGTAGGTAGCTGAAATCCACAGGGTCGTTTGAGTGTGGATGCTGTGTGCCTGGCAGGGTTGAAGCCAAGCATCACCCAAGTGTCCCCAGCCGTGAAGCCTGACTGTTGATGTTCCAGTGTTCATCTGGGACCCTGGGGAATCACTTGAGTCCTGAAGGAACAAATCCTAAAAAAACAAAAGAGCTGGGGAAATGTAAAGAGAGAGATTTACATTTCCTTTGGGTCTGTTGGGTTCCTCAATAGTTTATGAAAATAGAAACCCACAGGGGTGAGGGGAGGGGCTGCTGGCAAGAGAAAGAAAGCTGTGAAGAGAGTTTTCAATGAGTTTTAACTCATTGAAAAACCACGAGTTAATAATTTTTCTATTATTTCACTATAAAGACTGACCGTCCTTACAGTGGGAATGTCATGGATGAGGCCCTCTGTCCTCAGCGAGCTACAGCTGGTGCTTAGTGAGCCACGAGACTCAACGCATCTGAGGCCTCCCAGAGGAGCTTCCACTGTGTCACTAATTCAGTCATTATTTTCCTTGCAGAATTTAGACATAGGAGAAGAAATATGCTTAGTTGTATAACTATTTATAAGTTGTGTTCATTAAAATGATTTTTTTTTTTTATGTTTACATGTATTCCTGGGGCACAGTCTATCAGTTTGAATTTTTTTTTTTTTCAGAGAGAGTCTCACTCTGTCACTCTGGGTAGAGTGCTGTGGCATCATAGCTCACAGCAACCTCAAACTCTTGGGCTCAAGTGATTCTCTTGCCTCAGCCTCCCAAGAAGCTGCAACTACGTAGTTGCAATATTTTAATGCACAAAATTTCTAGTGAAAGAAAAGAGCACTCTAGATACTTTAAGTGGCCAGCCCAGGACGTGTGTGTGAGCGTGTGTGTGCGCATGTATGTATGTGTGTGTGTGCGCGCGTGTGCACGTGTGTGTGCACACGTGCTTGTGAGTGTATGTGTGTATGTGTGTGTGTGTGTGTGTGCACACCGGTGCTTGTTTCAGGGAGGTGTGAACATTATGAGTGAGCATGTGACAGCTAGAAAATGTGGTCTCAGCCTTGAGAATCCCTAAGGTAGAGCCCTGTATGGAGAAGGCCTGTGACATCCACAAAATAGTATGTGACTTTGCTTATCTTCTTAAGAAACTTCACATGTATGTAGGTCACTACAAAAGTTTTGAGACAGACTATATTGTGTTCCATCATTTCACAGGGGATGGCATCCTTTGTGATCCACCATGCGAGTTTCAACTCGCTCAGCTTGTTGGTGTTGCTGGGAGGGCTTCGTTCACTTCCATTCATGCATATGTCACATTTCTCAATTTCTGTGTATCTCAAAACTTTCATAGTGACCCATGTATATGCAATATCGAGTCAGCAAATGAATTTTACCTAGGAACTCAGCTCCTTGAAATACTATCAGTTGCTACAGTCCCATCTCCCTGCCTCCTCAGCTACAGAGGGGCCATAGGCAAGGAACAAAGGCTGGCTTTGGAAGCACGTGTAGCAAGAACAAGGTGGAGTCAGTCAGGCTGGGGCAGACATGACACAGGCAGCCTGGTGGTTTAGGTCCTAGTGACAGTCACCTCCTGTCTCTCATTCTTATTGTCTTGTAAATTTAGTTCCCATTCTAAAGATGCCCTTCTTGAATAGTTTAGGAAGATTGATTTAGGAAATTGACTTTTGAATTGGAAGTGTGTAGGTCACTAAGTTATGGTGATTGTTATTTAAAATAAGGGCAAATGTGGTCTTTGTTTTAACAGGATTGATTTAGGAAATTGACTTTTGAATTGGAAATATAATAGGCCACTGAGTTATGGTGATTATTATTTAAAATAAGGGTAAATGTAGTCTTTGCTTTAGAAAGATTGATTTAGGAAATTGATTTTTGAATTGGAAATGTTGTAATAGATTGCCAATGAGTTGTGCTGATTATTATTTAAAATACGTGTTAATGTGGTCTTTGCTTTGAACCTTAAGGATAAAACTGTGATTTTGGAAAGTGACAAAACAGTCTCGGAGAGGTTACTCTCACTGTTGTCCAGAACCACTGCTCTTCTGACAAGTAAAATTTGGTGAACCTGTCCCTGTCTCTGCGTATTGGCTGACAATGACCCTCTTAGTCCTATTGGCAGGAGTTGGAGGGCCAACCCCCTTTCTGGGACCCTCTTTTTCTTCTTACAAGTTCAGGAGTCTACTTGGTGGCAGATCCCCCCGGCCCCTGATTCAGTGGCCTTTTCTCCACAATCACACTGCTTTCCCAAGACATATCTCACACTGTTCAGCTATGATTTAGCTGTTTCTTGCGCTTGGGAGTCTCAGAATTCCATAAAGAACTAGATGTGACAGTGATCCACATGCAAACCTAAAAAGATGCTGCTGGTTTTCTCATCAGTGTTACTGCTTCATCTGTCAAAGAAGTCGTTTCAAAGCTCTTTTCTGTAGCAACGTAAAAAAAAAGGACAACCGCTCTGTTAGCTTCTGCTCTATAAGATGTATGTTTATATACTCAAGTTCTATTTCAGGAAACAATTTGTAGGAGGATGCTGACTTTCACTCATGTCCCTTCCTCAAGGGTGCTTACAGTCTGGTCTTAGTTCCTCAAGGGTGCTCATGGTCTGGACTAAGCTCCTCAAGGGTGCTCATGGTCTGGACTCAGCTCCTCATGGTCGCTCATGGTCTGGACTCAGCTCCTCATGGTCGTTCA
>NW_003852466.1:2463657-2464083 GCF_000181295.1 Otolemur garnettii
CACGGTCTGGACTCAGCTCCTCAAGGGTGCTCACGGTCTGGACTCAGCTCCTCAAGGGTGCTCACGGTCTGGACTCAGCTCCTCAAGGGTGCTCATGGTCTGGTCTTAGCTCCTTAAGGGTACTCATGGTCTGGACTCAGCTCCTCAAGGGTGCTCATGGTCTGGACTCAGCTCCTCATGGTCGCTCATGGTCTGTTCTCAGCTCCTTAAGGGTGCTCACGGTCTGGACTCAGCTCCGCAAGGGTGCTTATAGTCTAGACTCAGCTCCTCAAGGGTGCTCACGGTCTGGACTCAGGTCCTCATGGTCACTCATGGTCTGGACTCAGCTCCGTAAGGGTGCTCACGGTCTGGACTCAGCTCCTCAAGGGTGCTCATGGTCTGGACTCAGCTCCTCAAGGGTGCTCATGGTCTGGACTCAGCTCCTCA